>NW_026607093.1:0-349484 GCF_029890125.1 Rhinichthys klamathensis goyatoka
GCTACATTCTTGCAAGTAAATATATAAGATGTACAAAATCATATTTTAGGATACCTAACATGTCTGTGATATTTGTTTATTTGTCTTGCCTCAAGCTATAATGCAAATCGATTTGTAAAATTTGCAGATTCATTTATGGTAGCTTGATATTATAATATTGACGATATATGGTTATTATCTACCACTCAAACATTGCATTGAAGTATCATATAGATCCAGTAAAACGGTAACCAATAGACTAGGCTACTATAATGACGCTGGCTTGTAAACGTGATCATCGCGATCATTTGTCGTTAGAAAAAAATAAAACCCATGAAATTATATTCATATGACATGCTGAAATATATGCCACTGTACCTGGGATGAAGACATTTCAGACAAGACGCAAGCAGAACACCTGCATGTGACCTCCTCCTACAGTGTTCAGGGCTATCGTGGTTGTCAACAATTGCACGTGCATGTAGGATGACAGAGTTTACGACAGTAGTAGAGGTCTAGAGGACAATACTGTTTCCCAACTGTAGGGGGACCCCACCCCGAGAGCAAAAGTAACCTGGTGTTACTTTAAGTCAGTCTTTATTTTTGTGAAACAGTCTAACTTGCATTAGACTAGTCTATGAGCAAATTTTAGACTTGTCTAACACTATAGACCGGTCTAAAATAGCTTTGTGAAACCGGCCCCAAATGTGGCCACTCTCTCATTCTTCATGCTGGCCAAGAAAGCTAGGTCTTCTGGATTATCAATCAGCTTTTCAACATTTGGAGGCCACAGCGGAAATGTGGCATCAAGTCTGCACTCCATTTTCTCCAATTGTTTCGCTGTAGTCTCACTGGAGCGATTGGCCTGGGCGATTTTCCGCAGCTTGTTGTTAGCATTGACTAAGTCTACCACCAACTACAATGCTACTCTCAATAAACATGAGTCATCTATACTGTGAATATGACATTGTCCACTCTAGAATACTGTTGATGTTAAGCTTAATAGCTTAGCTAACATAGATAGCTAACTGTGGTTAGCAAACTGTTGCTAGCTAACGTTAGCTAGATGTAATGAGCACCAAATACCTATAAATATGACTTAAATGACTTATGATAAATAAGTATACAAAGATACAATTCCAGATATGATAGTAATATGTAATAATACATACCAAACACAGAAAGATCACCTCAAACAGAAAGATCACCTCAGATTTCTTGAGCTGTAGTATTGTTTACCTCAGATCTCAATGGCGACCATTGAGCACTGTTAACCACTTTATCCTACAAAAACAGATGTACGGTGGCACCCCTAAATCATCATGTACTGGAAAAATATTTTGCATTTGTTGTTTCTACATATATTGGAACACTTTTAGCACCCAGCCATATCAAAATTCAAGAATTGTGTTTTTTGATGCACCCTAATATATATATATATATATATATATATATATATCCCATAAAGATATAACACTTTCTCAGATATTTTCTTATCTTGTCTTACCTCTATGCGTTCTGGCACCTTGGAGCGACGAATTAGATCTTGACCTTGAATGCGTCCACTCACTGTCCGAAGTATCACAGTCTGTAATGTCACAGTCTGAATTGTCACTGTCCAATCTTCGACACACAGGTGAACTTTGTCTTCGTCCAGATCGACGGGTGAACGATCTATCTGCGGCACGTCCATGGCTAGAACTTTCTGTGACAACATGTGCATCTCTCTCACTGACTACTTCGTCCCGATCAGATTCAGAATGATCAAATAAAGAGTGATCGGACTCCGAGTCCATCAACACCTCCAGCACTTGATCAGCCGTATACCTCTGCATTTGTCTGTCTGATATTTTGAGCTACATTCTCACTACTCCACTTCTTCACGTTAGAGACGATCGCAGTCTGTTGCTTTGATCTTTGAGTTGCGTACTCTTTCAAAACATGCGCGTGGGTCTTCCTTACCGTATATACCACCTAAAACACGGATACCCGGAAAATTCCGTGTTTGGCGGGGAAGCGTTTTTTTATAAAACCCGGAAAATTCCGTGTTTGGCGGGGAAAGAGTTAAGAAATGTTCACATAATGTCAAATTTGATTTTTTTTTCATTCCTGGAAAAGAAAGTGATTTATTGTAATTAAACAATATAAATTAACATATTTTTACTCATCAAACAAAAAATATGCATAAAAATGCCTATTTTAATGGAGGAAAAAATTAGGACCCCTAATAACTAGTGATACCCCCCTTTGTTGAAATTAATTCAGTGAGGTAAAATGGTGGAATGGCTGATGTCAAAGTCCTTTGATATCTTTTTAAATCCTTTTCCACACTCATAAGCAGTGTGGGGGAAATATATGGGGGGTGTCCTAATTTATTCCTCCTCAAAAATTGCATTCTTTTAAAATTACAGTTCACAGAGAGTCTTAAAAAGGGCTTTCTTATTTTTAAATAGTTTATATAAATCACTGGGTCCTTCAGTATTGTTAAAATTGTTATTACATGTCCGTATGTTGAAAAATAGACAGGCTTTCATGGTGTCCTATTTTTTCACATGACTGTATGGTTGCCTTTATATAATTTAATAATGATAATTTATTATTATTATTATTATTTAATGATAGCTAACTGTAGCTGCTTCTCCATTTTTGTTAAATCACTGCTGAGCATGATGGGAGGAATTTGGTGGGAAAAAAAAGCTAAAATAATCTTGTTGTAGTCTTGTAAATAGTGTCACTACAAGATTCAGTGTATGTAAAATCTTTAGTCTGAGACTAAAAACACTGAACCCAAAATCTTTAGATGTGAGCTGATAATCTTATAAAGTCTTTTCTAAATCTTTTCAAAGTCTTTAGGTGTACAGAAAGCATTAGTCTCACTGACTGAGCAATAATACTTGCTTGAAAACCCCCAAATTTACCCTAAAACTATATATGCGTAAACATCATACTTTTTAATGACCTAATCACTTTTAAGGAAGAAAATAGGCCTTTTTATGAGTCTTTATTAAGAAATAAGAATAATTTATTTAAATTATAAATCATTATTACTATGATTATTAAAGACGTCTGTATATAGAACCTGTCAGACACTTTTATTGTTTTTATATAGCCTTATTTAGACTTCTCGCTGTCTAATTTTTTTTTTGTGTCTGTAAATGGACTGCATTTATATAGCGCTTTCACAGACCCAATGGCCACCAAAGCGCTTTACAATTTGCCTCACATTCACCCATTCACTCACTCATTCATACACCGACGGACGACGGCAGCCATGCAAGGCGCCATCCAGCTCGTCGGGAGCAGCTGGGGTTAGGTGTCTTGCTCATGGACACCTCGACACTTGGTCAGGTGGAACCGAGGATTGAACCACCAACCTTCCGGTTTGTAGACAACCAACATGAACCACTGAGCCACTGCCGCCCCGCCGTCTGTGCCCCTATTATAATACTAAGTTTGTTACAATTTGGTAATGTTAAATTGTAATTTGAATGTCATCTTGATGTGATATTTTAGTTTTTCTTCATTAAAAATAAATAAATAAAAGAATACCTGGGTCTCTGAGGGTTATAATATGAGACTTGATGTTTACAGTAACAAAGTACAACAAACTAATCTGATTTTGTCCTTACAGGGAAAACGATGGAAAAAACTGGAGGCGAAATCCATTCGAGAGGCGATGAAAGAGGAGGAGAAGAAACGTATCTACTTGGAAGAAGCAAGATAACAGGCCCAGAAAAGAAAGGAGGCTATTGAAAAAACTAAAACCCAGCAGTACCACCAGACTGACAGAGTCAAAGGCCTCCATGTGTGTGTCTTACGTTATTAGACCACAAGTCAAGTCAAGTCACCTTTATTTATATTACGCTTTTTACAATACAGATTGTATCAAAGCAGCTTCACAGTGATAACATGAAAATAATAATAAAAAATTGGATCATCGTCCACCTTAAGGCAGATCTATGATATTGTTGAATATTAAATGCAACTGTTTTTCTGTGGTGAAATGTTAGTAGAAACGATCCTCTTGTTGTTCTAGAGCGCTCTGAGGCTGGCGGAGGTCCTGAAGGAAAGAGAGGCTCAGATCGAGCTCAAGCGCATGAGGCAGAACGCCAGCAGAGCCGTGGACAGAGAGATCTTGGCCCGAATGGCTTGCAGAGAAGAGCAGGCGGTCCAGCAGGAGCGACAGAAAGCACTGCAGAGAAAACGAGACCAACTGGCCATTTCTGAGTGCTTGAAACTACAGTAAGGAGAAATTAAAGTGCATTTATGCTTCAGTGCATACACAGCTAACACAAATATGCTCTAAGGACTTTTTGATAACGTTCCAATTAAGATATAAATGTTATTTCTGAATGTTCCCTAAACGTTCAAAGTGTCAACAACATTTAAAATGTTTTTATTTATTTTTATTCTTCAAACACTGTGGGAATGTTACTTTTGAACAGTGTTGGGGAAAGTTACTTTTAAAAGTAATACATTACAATATTGTGTTACGTTAAAATTAACTAATTGTATTACTTAGTTAGTTTAATGGAAAGTAGTGTTATGTTAACCCTCTGGGGATCAGAGTGTTTTTGGGGCCCTTGGGATGTTTTGACATGCACTGACATTTGTGCTTTTTTCAGTTATTTATAAACATGTTAATGGCAAAGGTTTAAATTCACTCTATATAGCACAGACGGGACTACCATGATAAGTGAGCAACATGTATGTACATGTTTGTATTTTTAAGAGAATAATGTTTATGCGTGGTTATTGAAAAAAATAAAAATGAAAGTTGCTGAAATAAGACCACAAAACACATATTGATTATTTCTTCACAAGACTTTTGAAAATTGTATCACATAGTCTAGAATATTTGCTCCAAAACTATGTGAGAATCATCCTGACTACTCATTCAGATAAGTCAATAAAGTATTTTACATTTTTAATGACGTGTTTTGTTTGAGAAAGCTTTATGCGAGGAGGCATGATCTCTCATTAATATGTATGGCATTTCACACCTGAGAAAGACAAAGACCCTCCCATAATATGGCCCTATTAGGTGCTATCAGGCCATATCATTACAGGAGCCTTGCACAAAGAAGATTGAGGAGATTTAAAAAAGAATGGCTTTTAGATTGTTTGGATTTATATAAGGAAAATACAGGGTGCATACGTCTGGACACTTCTATCACACACCCTTCACCATATAGACATGTTTTTTTTTCAGTTCAAAGTTAGAGTTGGAAACATCTTGAAAAGAAAATTGTCTTTTTCCATAAATGTCTTAGTTTGATCATACATATTTCAAAGTTGAGGATTCATTATTATGATATAGCTTGAACAAACACTATAACATCTTAGTTGATTAGTTTATTGACAAAACATACTATATATTTAACAGTATGAGCAGAAACTCCTAACAAAAGCTTATTTGATGTCTATTTTAGAGTCTGTAACAGTACGTATCTGTGCGTTCATTCATTCATTCATTCATTCATTCATTCACACACACACACACACACACACACACACACACACACACACACACACACACACACACACACACACACACACACAAACATGATTTACATTTAAACAGTATGCTATTTTTCCGTTTACAGACACTAACGTTATTCTATATCGCGATTAGAACTAAGCACTTGCATAAAACACTTACTTCTCAGCTGAATCTGTTGCTCCTCGAAGTGAAAATAAACCAGCACTTGTTCTGTGGTAAATTGTCCCAGGATTGTTCCTCATATAGCCGCGCAAGACGACAGTAGATTAATCTGACTAAAAAATAATGTGTGTTTTCAGAGTTTATGGGCGTTAACGCGTCTCAATGTGTTGCTTCACATATTTGCGTTTGAATAGCGCGTGCTCTCCGTGGGCGTGTCACATTACCAGAGATAATCAGCTGAGAGAACGGTAATGAGACGGGCTGACACGTCTCTCTTTTTATATAGATGACATAAACGGAGAATATTAATTTTAGTTTTGAATCGGATCATTTAAAAGTACAAACTCAAATGATTTAAAAGATATATTGCTTATGGCTGGGTGAATAGTATTTGCTGGGTTTTTTTATGTTTTATTTCGATTGTATGTGGGCACATAAAAAAGTAGACATTTAACAGATTATTTTCTCATATTTCTTACAGTTTTTTCTGAATGCTTAAGCGCTAATCGTGATTATTGTAGCACAATTTCTAAAACTATGAATATGTATAGCAAAACCACTCACTGAGTTTGCAAAACTAAAAGCACAAACACTGCTTTGCACTCAGTTTGCAATTTTGTAACACCCACTTTGCAAAACTGTAGGCACAATTCACTGCACAACACTCTTTTTGCAGAACTTTAAACACAACTCACTGCATACACTCAATTACCAAATTTCCAACACACTCCTAGCAAAATTATACACATGTATGGCTATCATTAACACTATTTTACCAACTGTCTGGCACACTTTCACATGTGAAAACTGTTTTAGATAATTAGTTCACTTTGCAATCAGCCTAAGCACTATAAATAAGCCACAGGTAAGCTGTCTGTGTGGAGTACAATGGAAGGAGCAGTAAGAGTGAGAAGAGTGAGAATCAGAGGAGGCCGAGGGAGAGGACGTGGAGGTGAAGAAGTTGGAGGAAGAGGACGTGGAGGTGAAGAAGTTGGAGGAAGAGGACGTGGAGGTGAAGAAGTTGGAGGAAGAGGACGTGGAGGTGAAGAAGTTGGAGGAAGAGGACGTGGAGGTGAAGAAGTTGGTGGAAGAGGACGTGGAGTTGAAGAAGCGAGAAGGTTAGAGGAAGTTAGAGGAAGAGGACAAGGAGGAGCAAGAAGAGGACGAGGAGGCCGAGGGAGAGGACGTGGAGGTGAAGAAGTTGGAGGAAGAGGACGTGGAGGTGAAGAAGTTGGAGGAAGAGGACGTGGAGGTGAAGAAGTTGGAGGAAGAGGACGTGGAGGTGAAGAAGTTGGTGGAAGAGGACGTGGAGTTGAAGAAGCGAGAAGGTTAGAGGAAGTTAGAGGAAGAGGACAAGGAGGAGCAAGAAGAGGACGAGGAGGCCGAGGGAGAGGACGTGGAGGTGAAGAAGTTGGAGGAAGAGGACGTGGAGGTGAAGAAGTTGGAGGAAGAGGACGTGGAGGTGAAGAAGTTGGAGGAAGAGGACGTGGAGGTGAAGAAGTTGGTGGAAGAGGACGTGGAGTTGAAGAAGCGAGAAGGTTAGAGGAAGTTAGAGGAAGAGGACAAGGAGGAGCAAGAAGAGGACGAGGAGGCCGAGGGAGAGGACGTGGAGTTGAAGAAGCGAGAGGGTTAGAGGAAGTTAGAGGAAGAGGACAAGGAGGAGCAAGAAGAGGATGAGGAGGGGAAAGAGGAAGGGTAAGAAGAGTAAGAAATAGAATAACTGATGACATCAGAGGTACAATAGTGGACCATGTCATCAACCATGGGATGACCCTGAGGGAAGCTGGCCAACGGGTTCAGCCTAATTTGAGCCGCTACACTGTGGCAAGCATCATTAGGACATTTCGAAATGAGAATCGGTAAGTACTTTGTAGCACTGCCATACTCTAATGAGAAACACAACAGTACCATACATGCAAAAATACTGAAATTGTTACTTTACAGAATTGCTAGACGTCCAGATGTTGGGGGCAGAGGAAGAATGTTCACTCCAGAGCAAGAGACCCATATAGTGAACATGGTGATTGCCAATAATGCAATAAGACTGCGCGAAATACAGCAGCGCATAATTGATAATGACACCATCTTTCAAAATATACACAGTGTAAGCATTTCTGCACTAAGTCGTGTACTTGCGCGCCACAGAATAAGAATGAAGCAAATTTACCGAGTTCCTTTCGAGAGAAACACAGAACGTGTAAAGCAACTGCGATATGACTATGTGCAGGTAAGCTATAGTGTCATTGGTTCTGAATTTGGAAGTGCATACTGTAGTGCTGTGCATGGGCCTGATGTGTTGCATTTGTTTTGTCTTGTCCAGAGAGTGATGGAACTAGAAGCAGATGCCATGGGACATGAGCTACTTTTTGTAGATGAGGCCGGTTTTAACCTCAGTAAAACCAGGAGACGTGGCAGGAACATTATTGGACACCGTGCCATCATCATTGTCCCAGGACAACGTGGTGGTAACATAACCATGTGTGCACCTATAAGCCAAAATGGTGTTGTTCACCATCATGCAACCATAGGCCCATACAACACTGCACACATTATTGCATTCCTGGACACCTTACATGACATGCTCACTGTTCAGAGACCAGAGCATACCCGATATTTCATCATATGGGACAATGTTAGTTTCCATAGGGCTGCTTTGGTCCGCAACTGGTTTACAGACCACCCATTCTTCATGGCACTCAACCTCCCTCCATACTCTCCATTCTTAAATCCCATCGAGGAGTTCTTCTCTGCCTGGTGCTGGAAAGTGTACGACGGTCATCCTCATCAACAGGTAGCCCTTTTACAGGCAATGGAGGCGGCATGTGGAGATATTGACCAGGCATCATGTCAGGCCTGGATACGGCATTCAAGGAGATATTTTCCCCGGTGCCTAGGACTGGAGGATATCGCATGCGATGTGGACGAAATTTTGTGGCCGGACCCAGAAAGACGACATGATGTAGGCTGATTTTTTTTTTTATTTTTTTTTTTTTTTTTTTGAAATTACTATTTTGTGTTCTGACTTTGTCTTGGTTTGATGAGTGTGAATAAACACCAATACTTGAAGTTTGGATCCTTGTATGTTTACATGACACTACGACAAAAGTATGACCTCAAATTGACATCTGTACACAGAGAAAGCAAAAGCCAGATGTGTTTTGTATTCATACCATCAGTGTGTAGTTGGCACATTGTGTGCTTAGTAGATGATGGCTTGTGTTTACTGTTTGATACGAAAACACCATTTTTACGAAGGTGTGAAGAGTTAATCTAGCTGTGTTCGCTTTTGCAAGAGAACTACAATGTTTTGATAATTGGGTGAAAGGTTTTCTTATTTGTGTGTAGAGTTTTGCAAAAATAGCCAATAGTTACAAAAAATGTGCTTAAGCAATCAGAAAAAACTGTAACTCTATATGAACAGAAATGATGGTAGTACTTTAAGTCTATTTTTCTGCTATGTGAAAAAAACGAGCAAAACGCGCCGGCGGGTTTCTGGTCCCCAGAGGGTTAATGTTGTTACTTTTTCTGTAAAAAAAACCACTCCACGAATTATGTATAAGTTCTGTTTTGTGTTAATGATTTGAGAACATGATTAAAGACCAGATAACTTTGAACAAACATAATGTTACTAGAAGAACGTTTGTTCGTAACTTTGAGAGAACCGTATCTAAAGTTCTGAGAACATTCCCTGTTAGCTGGGAATCACCTTAATGTGTCAATGTGTCTGACGTTTCCTCCTTTATTAGGGTTAAGGAGCATGACATGAAGAAGGAGCAGGAGAGGAGAAGGGAGGCTGAAGAGATGAAGCAACTCCGAGATCTTCATCTGAGGGAACAGGCCATCATAGAGCGCCAGAATCGAGAAGTGAAGAGAAAAAGAATGAATGCTTTTCGTGTAAGCCGGTTGTTGGACAACATTCACACTTGTAAGGACTGGGCGAGGGTGAATCTGAATAACTAAGTACATCCTGCTAAAGACCCAAAAAGCCTGGAATGTAAATTTATACAGACACACACACACACACGCATCCCCCACAAGTGAAGCCCGCTCAGGACAGAGCGTGGTGTCCAGTTACGAGACATTTTTATGACTGACTTGGAATTTGATGCTCAAGAGAAAGAAACTTCTCTTTTTAAAAGACATTTAACCAGATATATTCAATGTGTTTTATATGTGTTTGTTGTCCGGGTTACATTGGAATAACTGTGACTTTATCATTATGCATTTTACATATAACTGTCGATCCCCAGAATTGTTGTGTCTCACTCTCTCTGGATTTAACTAAGAAGGAGAAATGAATTCTGCATTCATGGATATATTCTATTATATATCCCCTTGAGAATTTTATGAACAAATGTATCTAAGTTCCCTATTTCATGAGTTGCCTTTCTGTGGTTTGGTCTATGTTTCTCGACAACTCTAATGGGATAATGTTTCAAACTTTGCCCACTAAGGTTTAACCAAATCCATTTGTGGCAAGTTTGGTCTCGATAAACTCCAATCTTCGTTCCCCATTTGTTAATTGACATTACATTTTGCTAAACTTTGTGACACATTAGTATTATAAGAATTGTGAAGATTCTTCTCTTGAACACCCAATGAAACTAGAGATTTAAATGCCTGGTTATAACACAAAGGGTCATAAAATCTCCCTCCAAAGGGACAGCTCCTGATTGGACCCTCTTCCAAAAGAAGGCGGAAACGTCAGGTCTTCAAAAGGACAAACCGCAGGCTTAACTCCCTCTTCCTTCGCTTGTCCTCGTGTCATAATGTAACATCTCGCCTCCAGGCGAGCTCTTCGCCTTTCTTTAATTTGTTTCTAGTTTAGTTTGTGTTTTTCAGTTTTAGATTAGTCTCAGTGTTTACTTCCACGAAGTGAAAGGAACACCGCGTGACAAATCTCTTCAGCAAATCCAACTACAAGCCTTTAAAAACGAGCGCGCCTCGCTATGAAGGAGAAACACGCGCACGTGACCACGTGACGCGACGGACTGAGAGATGCACACGCGCTTCTTCACCAGCCATGCAAAGATGTAACGTTAACTCAAAGTTAGTCAAAGTTTTGTTTTCCGTAGTTGACTCAGTTCACTTCCACGAAGTGAAACGAATTTAGCCGAACTATTTCCCTTTGGTAATGTTACCCCAAAGACTTTGAACCTCCGTTCAACACGCGCGCCAAGCAACCCACGTGACGCTTCCTCACACACAAAGGACTCAGCTCACGCGGCCAGACAGGGCTGTACAGGAATGCCTCGACACAGAGAGACCATAACATAACTTGTGCAAGTATAATCTCTTTATAGAGCTTCTAAGAAGCTTTAAGATGATGTTTTGTGTTGTAATCAGAGAGGTGAATGTCTTAGGAGGAATTCTGCTAATGTTCTCTCTCTCTCCCCCTCCCTCTCTCTCTCCCTCTTACTCGCTCACGCCTGTAAGTTATCCATTGTCCAAACTTTACGCATTTCTCGTTCATTGATGTCTTATTATCGTGTTTTGTTTGTTTATTATGTTTGTAAATACATATATCCCCTGTAACCGTAGTAAATACATAAGTAGTCATGCCTCTATTAAATTAATTATATATTCATTTGATTGATGTACTGTCTCTTTGCTCAGCTTCAAGTCCCTTAAGTGCCAAAGATCTTGCTACAAGCTTACTAAAATTAAATATACCTTAAAGAGTATGTGTTTATAGGGCGGGAAACCCAATTCTTCTGGCCAGAGAATTGCGTTTCCTGAAATCCTATAAAGTACGATGATATTGTGGATCCCCACAAATATTATACTGACAATTGAGCTAATTCATTTTACCTATTTTGTGAAACGTGGTCCGTGTAATTAATTGCAATCAACTTGTGGTTAATTTCAAGGATTCACATGCATGCATGCAGGTAAAATGACAGATCCTCCCTTATCGGGAGATTTATTAACATGTAAGACTGATCTAATCCAAACATGCATGAATAATTATTAATTACCAATTATTAATTATGATATGCAAATTCCCCACGGATTAGATCCGCCCTTGAGTCCTTACACACTGTAAAAGCAGATCGAATCAGATGCGGTTTTGAAATCCCTTCTTCTGTCTTCCATCAGGACCATTTGACCAACAGAGAGCTGACAAAAGCAGCGGAGGCTCGGAGGCAAGAGGAAGAGGAGGAGAAGAGAAAGCAGATCGCCAGCCAGAGCGAAAAAGTGACGAGAATGAGGAGAGAAAAACAGGAGGAAACATTTAGGTATTGTACATTTAGGTATTGTACATAAGACAATGGAAATGCGTCCTGTGGTGGATATTAATCACACTCATTAGTGTCAGAAATTAACTTCTTTATTTTCAGGAGCATTTTTGCACATTTATGAGGGCTAACACGCATCAAAAACACAGCATGCTGATTAATTATGTTAAACACTTCCAACCCATACTAACATTTATATATTAAATGCTTAGACAACAGATAAAATAACTTTGGGCGCATTTTAGGCATTTTTGTTACTTTAAAACTGTGAATCTCTAGAGATCATGGGCTTCCAGTGATATTTTAGTATTATTTATAGTATACAGTATTTAGCAATGTTTTGAATGACCTTTTATTATTATTTTCAGAATTGTGTGCTTTTGTCATTTTTCCCCCTGTTTTTTAATTTTATTTCTTTTGAGTTTTATTTTATATTTACTTCAGTTTTAGTAATTTTAGTACTTCAACTTACAAAGTGAAATGTTATTTCAATTAGTTGCCAAGGCAACATTTCTAAGTTCAAGGTTAAAGTTTCTCATCTAATATTTGTATTTTTAGCTTCCTAACACTGTAAACCCTAACGCTCAAAATAATCCATTGTTTTGAGTAGGGCCAACTCACATTATACAAATTAGTTCCATCAAATTAATATACGATACTTACAATTTTATGAATATTTTAACATTTATTTTTTCTTTTGAGTTCACAAAACTGACACATTTTAAGTAAGTTGAATTGTTTCGTTGTTTTGAGTTCTATGAACTTGTTTCTTTTAATTTTGACAAACTTAAATTTAACTGAATCTGGGCTGGGATTTTTATTTCCCAGCATGCTTTGCAATGACACTCAAAAGGGAGAGTAAATGCTAAAATTAAGTGTCATATAATGGTTTTTGTGCCAGATTAATGTTAAGTGGGAGATTTAGTAGTGTTTAATGTTTTGTTATGCTAGTTTAGAAGAGTTTCTGTTATGTTGGGTTTTTTGGGGAGTTACCATCGGTGACGAGTTTGGTTTGAGAACAGTGTGTGTTAAATGTTTTAAGTTGATGTACTCATTCCGCAAGGGCTATGATATGCTGATACTATAGGTAGCACTTATTGAATTGGCTTGTTAAATCTAGCCAAGTTTCCACTACTAAAAATATTGAAGTTGAGATTACATGAGAGTTTTAAGTTGTGTATGAATTATCTTACTCAGATATTTCAAGTTAAAAGCAATTAAAATATATGATTACAAAACAAAAATCTGCAAGCTCTGCTTACTTACACATTCAATTTCTTAACTTAAACAATTTGATGTAACTGATTACCTCAAATTATTTGAGTTTTGCTAACTTAGTTATTCGGGTGTATTTAATCAACTAGAAACTGCTCTAAGTGTTTGTTTCAAATTCAAACGTGCTTGCAAACCAGTTCCAATCTTTAATTTGTCTGTGAAAGGTATTTTGGGAACATTGACATATCATTTGACATCCACATTCTTACAACTTGCTCATTCATGAATCACATCTAACTGGGAAGGTTATTGAATTAATGGAAGTTCACTGAGTGGGAAGCCTGGAGAAAGTATAATTCTTTCCACTGTCTCAGAACTGGGCTTGTATTTGTCTTTATTTTTGCCTTTTAGAGCGTCAAAGACATAGAGAGACTGTTATACAGAAGTTAGCCGTGCAGAAGCAGGAAAAAATCAGCAATGAGGAAGATATCATCGCAAAAGCAGTCGCTGAACGTGAGGCCAGACGGGCCCGAGTGCAGCGCGAGAAAGAAGAAAAACATGCAGCCATGTTGAAATCTATCTCTGCACACAGAGAATCCAGGGTAAATTACCTATTCCTAATGTTTTTATACATCGTTAGTCTCATAGCATAATAGCTATGAGGCTAACGACATGTAAACATTTTTAAATCTCCGCTCCACGTCATGCCTAACAACGTCCCTCAGCTGTTCCACTGTAAAACACGGCTTCGCGGGGCTTATTGCTTAATTTTACCACAGTGATGCTGGGTTTATGAGCATCACACGGTTTATATATAGAATTTGAAATGCATTTATTGAAATAAACATTTTTCTCAACTCTATATCAGAGGCAAGAGCTGGAACAGAAAGCTCTGAAGATGCTGAATGCAAAGAAGGAAGCAGATCAAATCTTCATGGAGAAGCAAAAACTTCAAGCTCAAAAAGCTAAAGAAGAAGGAAAAGCACTCCAATACACATACATACAACAAATGAAAGAAAGTGCGTTCAGCTTTTAAAAAAAAAATACTATTAAGCATCCACCCTAGACAACGCATCTGCGATAATATTGTCTATTCCCCGGACATGCACAATTTGGAGGTTAAAAGGTTGAAGCAATCAGCGCATTAACCTACGATTTGAATTGTATATGCGACTGAGGAATTTGAGTGGGTCATGGTCAGTATAGACCTTAACTGGATGTACCGTAGAACCTAAATACACTTTCGAAGTGTTGAATAGCCAGGACTAAAGCCAAAGTCTCTTGCTTGATAGTGGAGTACTTTCGCTGGGCAGAATTACATTTCTTAGAGAAGAAACTCACGGGATGGTTTACGTTGTCTACGCCTGATTGCAAAAGTACGGCACCGGCGCCTACGCTGCTGGCGTCCACAGCAAGCTGAAGGCGAGTGTAATAAGACTTTAGCCATGAAAATGTCACAAGTAACAGAAATAAGCGCAAATGTTAGAGCATGTCAGAACACCTCAGGGACCCAGAAAACCCCTCAGACCCCAGAGGGTTAAAATGTCAACAGCCTTAGATAGAACAGGTGTCGTCCAGAACGGTCGGAGAAAAGGCTCGAGAAAACAAGGTTTTTAAAGAATTCAAAATACTGCACAACAGGGGGGCGCTGCCGAGCATCAATGGAGTAGGACGTGAGTTTGTTAGCTCCTGCCGATTTCAGTTAATATTGTTATTTTTCTGCGCTTTTTCGTTACATATTTAGTATATTCTTACTCCGCAACATTTTTTACTAAAAAGTCTAACTCCGGACTGCATAAGATGGCTGGAAAGATTTCTAAAACTCGCAAAACTATTCAGACACAACTGCGGCCTGGTCTGCAAGTTGCGACCGCGTCTTCGAGTGGATCATCTGTTACCTCAGAGGTCGAGGGCTCCTCGACGGATGCCAACCTTGACATCGCTGCACTCAAGCTCGAGTTATTGGCCTCGGTGAGGAAAGATATTGCTGATATTTTTAAAAAGGAACTCCAGGATACTCTCGGGGATGCTTTGCCTACTATTAAGCTTGACCTGCAAGCGGTGAAGTCACAGCTGGCGAATGATAAAGCTGCTACCGATGCTACCATGTCTGAGCTAAAAGGTACGGTCGGAGAGATGGAGCACGCAATCACCGAGTGCTCAGATGACATCGCCGAGATGAAAACAACTATCGAGCGCCTCACAGCTAACATAGCCATGCTGGAAAATAAATGTGAAGACTTGGAGTCCAGATCACGGCGTAACAACATCAGGATAGTGGGAGTACCGGAGGGCCCTGACACCTGTACCACGGCTGCTGTGGCCGCCTTACTGAAGGAAGCGTTCAATCTGGAAAAGGAGCCGCTTTTGGACCGGTCCCACCGGACCCTCCAACCCAAACCCAAGCCTGGTGATCGTCCACGAGCCATTGTGTGCAGATTTCATTATTACAGTGACTGTGTTGACATTCTGCGCCGCGCGAGAGAGCTCCGGCAGATTTAAGTCAGAGACGCGACCGTCTCAGTTTTCCCTGACCACACTGTCAAGATAGCTCGGGCTCGGGCTGCATTCAACGAGGTCAGACGTCAACTTCGTGGCATTGACGGTGCTCGATATGGTCTGTTTCATCCAGCGCGTCTTCGCATCACATACAACGGTGTTGAGAAGGATTTCGTTTCTGCGGAGGAAGCCAGCGACTTTGTCAAAACTTTGGTTCCTGGGTGAGCTCCAACAGCGTTTCTGATCTATGTTCTAGTAGGCCTATTCCTTAGAGGTTGTGAATACACCAGTCTTAATTTGTTTAGTATTAGGTGGTTTTCTAGCTTGCTGCACTTACTAGATCTGATCAACATTACCTCATTTTATGCTTTCTGCATCTATTTGCACAGGACTGAGGGCCCACTGTTATTTGTATTTTCAGACTGATCTCATGAAATGGCGTATGTATGACACGCCAATTCGTATTTCCATTTTTGCCGTGCTATCAACACGCATAATCGCTTTTCAGCGTGTTTATCAACGCCTTTGACTTAACGTTATATTACTGTATTATGTACATATAAATATATGACCTACCCCAACCCCGTCCCTAAACCTACCCGTCACTGGGGTTAATACCATTTATGAGTCTTCTCCTACCATCCTAGGAAAAGAAATATCGCTCCACAGATGTAGAATATAGATTTTGCTTCGTTTCGCTCGGACATTTAACGGCGTACACATACACGCGGAATCACTCGGACGTTTAATGGCGTAGACATACACGCAAAAGATTTCGGCGTGGACATACACGCGGATAGCTCAAAATGCGTATAGATAACACGCCACTTGAATTGAAAGTGGCGTGTATGTTTACGCAAAGTCATGATGTCATGTTGGTATTTTCGCGTGCTTTACTGTATTCATGCGCATATGTTTAACGTTAAATAGTGTTGAGATCGGCGGGAGTTTTTTTCTCTTTTTTTCTTCTCTTACTTTTGTTTGGTTTGCATGGTCTCCGAGTTGTTCAACGGTGTTGTGGACAACTTTTGTTTACTGTGGGAAGCACTGCTGTCTCCTTTGTTCTGTGGTTATATGGGGACTTTGGGTGCATTTGTGTTTAGGGGTATGTTGGGAGGGGAGGGGGGCCCACCTCGGCTCTATATGATCATTTTCAAAAATAAATTCTTCTTTTTTTTTCAAATGGTTAATGGCAATATAGATCCCAGCATTGCTGGGTCAGGCACACCTCTCAGATTCATCAGTTGGAATATCAGAGGTATGGGTAATCCTGTTAAGAGATCTAAGGTTTTTGCACACTTGAAACGTTTAAACTCTGATTTACTTTTTTGCAGGAGACTCATCTTCGTGTTAAAGACCATGTTAGGTTAGATTGCCCTTGGGTAGGTCAAGTCTTTCACTCAAACTTTAATTCAAAAGCTAGGGGAGTCGCTATTCTAATTAACAAAAAAGTCCAGTTCTCATCCACTGACGTTATTGCTGATAGGAATGGCAGATACCTCATGGTTGCTGGTACCCTGATGCAACTCGCAACTTTGTGGCTAAGTGTGTCCCTAATTTCCCTTCTTTACCTCCAGTGCATCGGTGGGAAACCATGCTTTCATTTGTCCCTCATCACAGGGGAATCATTTCAAAGCTATATGACATTATCTTAGCTTTTAGCGACCATTCAAATGACAAACTTAAGGGTACATGGGAAAGGGAACTGGGAATACAAATACAGGAGGAGTCTTGGGAACAGGCCATAGAGAGGATACGTTCTACCACCTCTTGTGCTCGTCTTGGACTTATTCAATTCAAGGTTTTACATAGGGTACATTTCTCTAAGCTTAGACTATCTGAAATATATCCGGAAGTGGAAGACAAATGTGATAAATGCCATGGCTCCCCTTGTCATCTTAGCCACATGTTTTTTTTTTTTTGTCCTGATTTGGTAGATTTCTGGGTGTCTTATTTTAATATTATGTCCTCTGTTCTTGGGGTAAATCTCCAACCTTGTCCTCTGATTGCTATATTTGGGATTCCTGACCCCTCAATGGCACTTAACCGTACACAAAAGGACATCATAGCTTTCACATCCTTACTAGCAAGACGCTCCTTATTGCTACATTGGAAGTCTGCTAAATATCCTTCTATCTCCCGTTGGCTCAGAGACATCATGTATTTTTTTAAACTTGAGAAAATTAAATATACATTGAGAGGATGTACAGTCAAATTTTTCCTTAAATGGCAACCCTTTATTTCCTATTTCACAAATTTAAAGGTACTACCCAATTGAATGTGTGCCTGTTATTATTGTACTGTTTGTATTGCATAATTAACCAGTAATATGTGTGTTGGTCATGGTGAGCTGAGTGGGTGGGGGGTTGTTTATTATTTCTAACACGACACTCTGTGATCTAATTTACTTATTTCTAATAATTCTTATTAGATTTTTTTTTATTTATTTTTTTATTATTATTATTATTTTATTTTATTTTTATGTGTATATGTGTCCGTGTACATGTACATATATGTTTAAAAAGTGGGTGGAAAAAACAAAAAAGGGGGGAAAGGATCAATTGTATCTGTGAATGGAAATTCTGTATTGTGTTATTGTTGTATTGTTTTCCTTTTCCTTCAATAAAAAAAAAAAAAAAAAAAAATACTGCACAACAAAATATCTGAAAATAATGTATAATAATCAGAGCTTACGGGCAGACGGACACCACCCTTAACATAAAGGAGAGACGCACACAGATCAGCTCCTATCAAAAGTAGGGGTATGTTTATTTAACAGAAGGGTTATCAAATAATAGGTAGCTTCCTCTGTTGCCATTTATAACGCGAAAAGACGCTTAAAGCGCACCAAAATCAAGTACAAATAAACACTCACCAAAGCAGTTTAACTGCAACAAAGCTACAAAGTAGCGAATATCTAAAGTGGTCAAACGAAAAGCACAATATAGGCTACAAACGACCACGAATTTTAATGTCCACCCACAAATTTAACCAATACGCTAGTACATACAGAGTACCAGCGCTCACTAAATAGGCGATATGCCACAATATATCACAAGCTATACAACTAAACTAAAAGGTATTCTGATAGGCAAAATGTTGTCCAACTTCTCTAACTAACTACACATAAAACCAAAAACGAAATCCTAAATACCGACGCAATCTTCAGTGGCTTACTCAGCTCGAGGCGTCCCACGTGCCCCCTCCTGAGATATCCACCAAAATAAAATAAACAGTCGACTAAACAAAGGAACAGACAATCAAAATTGCCCACCAGAATACTCACCAAAATGTTGTAGCGTTCAAAAGTTCCGCAATTAACACTAAACACTAAAGTCCGACTTAAACTATTGATCTCGGACGAGCCTCCACTATGTTACGGGCAGACGGACACCACCCTTAACAAAGGAGAGACGCACACAGATCAGCTCGTATCAAAAGTAGGGGTATGTTTATTTAACAGAATGGTTATCAAATAATAGGTAGGTTAACAAAAAAAATACAAAGGCGGAACGCTTTCTACTGCCGGGTGGACGGCTGGACGGTAGTCACTCAAAAGACAGAAAGCACGGCTGTGCATCGACTCTGTTCTCAGGCTCTGTGTGCGCGCTCAGGTGTGGTCCCAGGAGCCTTTTATAGCGCAAGTAGGCTTCGCTCAGGTGTGGCTCATCTGTAATTGGGGAAGAGACATTGCGCTCAAACACATGTATAGGAACAAACACCAGAGCTGGGGGACGTAATACCCCAACCCCGAAATGGTGACCTGTCGCCATACCTGGAACATGAGAACACTCATTTTTACTCACGAATTCTGTGTTTCAGCTCAATGTTTGAGCCAACCCAGACAATAGAGTTCCAGCTACAAATAATCACTACCTCGTTCAAGGCGTATCTGCATGCGAAAAGAAGTTAGAATTACACAGGAACGTATTATTTTGGCGTATATGGTTAAGTCACAGGCAAATCGCAACTATGCGCGACGCAATACCTAGTATTGCTACAGACTTACATTAGGTTAGCAAGCCCAATAAATTAAAATAAATCCCAAAACAATCTATATATATATACATATAGTTTTGTTTTATTATTATTAACTATAACCTAAATGTATAGACCATATTCAGTAAATAAGGACACATGCAAGTTCATTTTCACAATAAACAAAACGTTTTTGTTTTTTTCCAAGTAAATTTTTTTTTTAATACTATTAAGCATCCACCCTAGACAACGCATCTGCGATAATATTGTCTATTCCCCGGATATGCACAATTTGGAGGTTAAAAGGTTGAAGCAATAGACTCCAGCGCATTAACCTACGATTTGAATTGTACATGCGACTGAGGAATTTGAGTGGGTCATGGTCAGTATAGACCTTAACTGGATGTACCGTAGAACCTAAATACACTTTCAAAGTGTTGAATAGCCAGGACTAAAGCCAAAGTCTCTTGCTTGATAGTGGAGTACTTTCGCTTGGCAGAATTACATTTCTTAGAGAAGAAACTCACAGGATGGTTTACGTTGTCTACGCCTGATTGCAAAAGTACGGCACCGGCGCCTACGCTGCTGGCGTCCACAGCAAGCTGAAGGCGATCGAAGAAGAGGAGAAGAAACGTCTCGACATAGAAGAAGAGAAATACCAGGCCCAGATACGAAAGGAGGCTATTGAGAAAGCAGAAACCAAGCAGTATAACAGACCGACAGAGTGAAAGGCCTCCATGTTCGTGTCCAACACTCTTTACCATTCCAATACAATTCCATATTTGAATAAGGTTTGTGTGTGCTCTTTTACTGTCATATGATGCTCACACACATCTTACGTAAGAGTAGGAGAGAGTAAAAAAAAAGATGGGGGGGGGGGAACCACAAGCAACATGAATTACCAGTTTTGGAAATGTTGTTTTGAATTTATAGCACCAGTGTGTAAGACTATGTTGTAGTGTGTGTATTTTTGAGGGCTTGTGTGTCCTGTCTGAGGGCAAAGTTTGGTTTTTCAGCAAGAGTGAATGGTTTTGAGTGTAGAGCTTCATTTTGACCTGAAAATAGGATGTTTGGGGAATTGGGTGAGACGTTATGGATTTGTGTTTACTGTTTTGAGAATACGAGGCATAGTTTCAAGAAATGTGTTTAAGCAATCGAGAAAAACTGTAATATCCACCACAGGACGCATTTCCATTGTCTTATGTACAATACCTAAATGTACAATACCTAAATGTTTCCTCCTGTTTTTCTCTCCTCATTCTCGTCACTTTTTTGCTCTGGCTGGCGATCTGCTTTCTCTTCTCCTCCTCTTCCTCTTGCCTCCGAGCCTCCGCTGCTTTTGTCAGCTCTCTGTTGGTCAAATGGTCCTGATGGAAGACAGAAGAAGGGATTTCAAAACCGCATCTGATTCGATCTGCTTTTACAGTGTGTAAGGACTCAAGGGCGGATCTAATCCGTGGGGAATTTGCATATCATAATTAATAATTGGTAATTAATAATTATTCATGCATGTTTGGATTAGATCAGTCTTACATGTTAATAAATCTCCCGATAAGGGAGGATCTGTCATTTTACCTGCATGCATGCATGTGAATCCTTGAAATTAACCACAAGTTGATTGCAATTAATTACACGGACCACGTTTCACAAAACAGGTAAAATGAATTAGCTCGATTGTCAGTATAATATTTGTGGGGATCCACAATATCATCGTACTTTATAGGATTTCAGGAAATGCAATTCTCTGGCCAGAAGAATTGGGTTTCCCGCCCTATAAACACATACTCTTTAAGGTATATTTAATTTTAGTAAGCTTGTAGCAAGATCTTTGGCACTTAAGGGACTTGAAGCTGAGCAAAGAGACAGTACATCAATCAAATGAATATATAATTAATTTAATAGAGGCATGACTACTTATGTATTTACTACGGTTACAGGGGATATTTGTATTTACAAACATAATAAACAAACAAAACACGATAATAAGACATCAATGAACGAGAAATGCGTAAAGTTTGGACAATGGATAACTTACAGGCGTGAGCGAGTAAGAGGGAGAGAGAGAGGGAGGGGGAGAGAGAGAGAACATTACCAGAATTCCTCCTAAGACATTCACCTCTCTGATTACAAGACAAAACATCATCTTAAAGCTTCTTAGAAGCTCTATAAAGAGATTATACTTGCACAAGTTATGTTATGGTCTCTGTGTCGAGGCATTCCTGTACGGCCCTTTCTGGCCGCGTGAGCTGAGTCCTTTGTGTGTGAGGAAGCGTCACGTGGGTTGCTTGGCGCGCGTGTTGAACGGAGGTTCAAAGTCTTTGGGGTAACATTACCAAAGGGAAATAGTTCGGCTAAATTCGTTTCACTTCGTGGAAGTGAACTGAGTCAACTACGGAAAACAAACTTTGACTAACAAAAAATAAATAAAGATCTCTACGGGGAAATCACGCGGAGTTAACGTTACATCTTTGCATGGCTGGTGAAGAAGCCCGTGTGCATCTCTCGGTCCGTCGCGTCACGTGGTCACGTGCGCGTGTTTCTCCTTCATAGCGAGGCGCGCTCGTTTTTAAATGCTTGTAGTTGGATTTGCTGAAGAGATTTGTCACGCGGTGTTCCTTTCACTTCGTGGAAGTAAACACTGAGACTAATCTAAAACTGAAAAACACAAACTAAACTAGAAACAAATTAAAGAAAGGCGAAGAGCTCGCCTGGAGGCGAGATGTTACATTATGACACGAGGACAAGCGAAGGAAGAGGGAGTTAAGCCTGCGGTTTGTCCTTTTGAAGACCTGACGTTTCCGCCTTCTTTTGGAAGAGGGTCCAATCAGGAGCTGTCCCTTTGGAGGGAGATTTTATGACCCTTTGTGTTATAACCAGGCATTTAAATCTCTAGTTTCATTGGGTGTTCAAGAGAAGAATCTTCACAATTCTTATAATACTAATGTGTCACCAAGTTTAGCAAAATGTAATGTCAATTAAAGGCACATTATGCAGAAATTGTGTTTTAGTCAAACAGTGACCCCTATAGTCGCTGTGGAACACTTACACGGTCGTAAATAGCTATCTAGACATATGTGGACATTTTTGGACTGGTCTAATTATCAACAATGGATGAATGAACAGCATCGTAAAAAAAATGGCATACTACAAGCAAGCGCAACAACATAGAACGCAATCAAGTTTAGAAATAAGAGATTTAGGCTACTTAATCCATCAACAAGATCGCCAGGTCAGCATCGCGGTTGAATCCAGTGCTGCTTTTTAGCTCGCGCCAACTAGTGAAAGCCCGACCGAATGGGACTGTCACAAGGAAATAGTCAAAGGATTCAGTTGCGAGTAAACAGTAATTTATTGAGCACAATAGTAGATATCCGTGTGGGTCAAAATGGAAGCAGACAGAAGAAGACTCAGGCTCGGCAACGCAGGGACGCAGTGGGCAGACACAGATGCAGGAACAGGTAGAAATTCCTCCGGGAAAATCTCAGGAAACCACAGCATGGTACAGGAGTGGAATGCAGCAGAACACGGTGATTAGAACCCTGGTAGCCTCAACAACCAACTGGCAAAGACAGGACGAGGTAACAAACAATATATCGGACATCCTCATTCAAAACAGCTGGCGCTGATCAGCTCATCAGCCGCGCCCGCCCTCGCGCTCACTCACACAACACGCACACACATAGCGAGGGCGAATCAGGGACTCTTTTCCGGTTCCTCACGCGGTCAGATTCTCTTTTCCTTTTCCAAGTCTCTTTCGACCGCGTTTTCTTTGCTTTTTCCATCGTCAAGTATCACGTCTGAAATGCGCACAAGTGTCTTCGTGCTTCATATTTGGTTGTTGATGTGTGTGACGTCTTTGCCGTAAAGCAAGTCGTGATTCTCGCGAGATTTGTCGGGGGCGCTCCTCTCAAACTTGCATTGCTGGTTTTTCCAGCGGCGACCCCGCCAAGCTTTATTACCAGGATGATTCGCCCTACTATGAGTTTGTTTACCACAGAAATGACTTTGAAGCTGTTATATCAAGGTACAATTCTTGCATAGTGTGCCTTTAACAAATGGGGAACGAAGATTGGAGTTTATCGAGACCAAACTTGCCACAAATGGATTTGGTTAAACCTTAGTTGGCAAAGTTTGAAACATTATCCCATTAGAGTTGTCGAGAAACATAGACCAAACCACAGAAAGGCAACTCATGAAATAGGGAACTTAGATACATTTGTTCATACAATTCTCAAGTGGGGAATATATAATAGAATATATCCATGAATGCAGAATTCATTTCTCCTTCTTAGTTAAATCCAGAGAGAGTGAGACACAACAATTCTGGGGATCGACAGTTATATGTAAAATGCATAATGATAAAGTCACAGTTATTCCAATGTAACCCGGACAACAAACACATATAAAACACATTGAATATATCTGGTTAAATGTCTTTTAAAAAGAGAAGTTTCTTTCTCTTGAGCATCAAATTCCAAGTCAGTCATAAAAATGTCTCGTAACTGGACACCACGCTCTGTCCTGAGCGGGCTTCACTTGTGGGGGATGCGTGTGTGTGTGTGTGTGTATAAATTTACATTCCAGGCTTTTTGGGTCTTTAGCAGGATGTACTTAGTTATTCAGATTCACCCTCGCCCAGTCCTTACAAGTGTGAATGTTGTCCAACAACCGGCTTACACGAAAAGCATTCATTCTTTTTCTCTTCACTTCTCGATTCTGGCGCTCTTTGATGGCCTGTTCCCTCAGATGAAGATCTCGGAGTTGCTTCATCTCTTCAGCCTCCCTTCTCCTCTCCTGCTCCTTCTTCATGTCATGCTCCTTAACCCTAATAAAGGAGGAAACGTCAGACACATTGACACATTAAGGTGATTCCCAGCTAACAGGGAATGTTCTCAGAACTTTAGATACGGTTCTCTCAAAGTTACGAACAAACGTTCTTCTAGTAACATTATGTTTGTTCAAAGTTATCTGGTCTTTAATCATGTTCTCAAATCATTAACACAAAACAGAACTTATACATAGTTCGTGGAGTGTTTTTTTTTTACAGAAAAAGTAACAACATTAACCCTCTGGGGACCAGAAACGCGCCGGCGCGTTTTGCTCGTTTTTTTCACATAGTTAAGAGTTAAGAAATATGAGAAAATAATCTGTTAAATGTCTACTTTTTTATGTGCCCACATGCAATCGAAATAAAATATTGTGCTTTTGTAAAATAAAGAAAATAAACAGTCACCGTGAACTTTTTTTCTGGAGCACGTCTCTAAACATAAAAAAAACCCAGCAAATACTATTCACCCAGCCATAAGCAATATATCTTTTAAATCATTTGAGTTTGTACTTTTAAATGATCCGATTCAAAACTAAAATTAATATTCTCCGTTTATGTCATCTACAGAGGTGGAAAGTAACGAATCACATTTACTCGCGTTACGTAATTGAGTAGTTTTTTTGTGTACTTCTACTTTTTAAAGTAGTTTTTAAAATCTGTACTTTTACTTAAGTACGTTTTGTTTGAAGTATTGTACTTCGCTACATTTGAAATCATATCCGTTACTGAGGAAAAAATAATACAAGGGAGGAAAAAAAAAATCACACTCCGGAAACTACTGCATTGATTGGTTGAAGGGCGGGAGAACAAACGCGCAAAAAGGTGACGCAGACCCAACTGAGCTGAAAGCGCCCTCGAATTCTTATGAAGCGAATTATGGCCAGTATGGAAATACTTTGTAGAAAAAACGAGTGGTTGTCCTCGGGGATAGATATCCAATTTGCAAAAAATGTGGACGCAAAGTGGCTGCAAAAGGAGGATACATAGGACACCATCCCTCCTGCAGATAAAGGTATGTCCTGATGATTATAACTTAAGGCCGAATGACTTACGTGATGCAGAGGGAATCCCGGAATCCAGTCATGAAAATGGAATTTACATAACGCAGATGTCACGTAAAACACGCAAAATAATGGATGGATGAATACATGGAAAGTAGAACTGTGCAATAAATCCAATCGCGACATGGTCTGTGAATATTTAAGCACAAAAATACTGCTATGTAAATATATAACATACGGTATTTGTTCTGCTGAGCTGTGCCGCTTTGTCTACTAACGTTACATACTCAAGTAGCTACGTGTGACGTTCATGGTGTTTTCAGCGTCTCACAAACAATTTGAGGACATGAATACATTTCCAGAGCTACTCTGAGAGAACGCCTAATGAGCATTTTCATAATTTTATTTGAGAAAAACCATTGTCAAATACACTTTCAAACGGGTCTTCACTACAACCTGTCAAAATAAAAGTTCGGTTTTACTAAGGAGAAATTCTGGGCATACAATAGAACGAACTTCTCAAAATAATGATAACAACAATAAGACATTTTATTTAAACATTATTTAAAGGAATATAATTTTTTTGTCCATGGTTTAATTTAGTAAATCTGTTTTTGCAGCGCTTCCCCCAAAAATAAAAGGACACAAAGTTTAAATTTACATTTGATTACCACCGTTTTTGATAATATATTTGGATTAAATCATAAAAAGAAACATTAATTTTCTGAATAAAATACATTTCATAGGACTATATTATTCTTAAACATTTTAATAAATTATTAATGTTAAAAATAAGTTGTCAATCTAATTCATTATCAATTATTGAATTTAATTGATTAGACATGTTTTATTGAAATTTTAATAAACAAAACAAACAAATGGTTTCAAGTTTGTTATAGTAAAAGCATTTGTTCAACCAAAAAAACCCCTGTTTTTATTAATTTAACTGTCATTTTAACTAATGATAATAATAACCATAATTTAATAATACCGTTTATTTATTTAAAGGTGCTATATGTAACTTTTCTTCTAAAATGAATCCTTTTTTTATTGCCTGTGTGTGAAGGGGTTGTAATCACACATTACAATGATCCACTTGTCGGGTTTAGCTATTACCTCTGAAGGCCAGTATTCTTATTTCTATGTGAAGTCTCCGGGTCGGATTTACTGGTAAATCCATCGGATGTGACGTGCATGCGCGCTCCCGAGCCTCTCTACTGTTTATATACAGTCTATGCGACGGCACTGCAGCTGACCACATGGAGTCTGATAACACCAACAAACGACCTGCCTCCAGCACAACACACACTCCAACACAAACTCCACAAAAATATAAAAAACAAAACAAAACAAAAATGTATCTGCTGAAGCTCGTCAGGCCAAACGTGAATCGGATCGACTTAGGACAAAAACACGGATCAACATCGGCAGAGTGTTTGAATTATGGAGAGACCTCCGCTATTTTTATTGTGATAAATTACAAGTTTTCAGATATGCTGAAATAATGTTAAACTATAATGAAATAGCAAGGTAAACTACAACATACATGAGACATGAAATGAATACAAAAGACTGTTCCAGGATAACAAAAAGTAGGTGCTTTAGGATGTAACTTTTATTTTATGTACTAGATCTACTGTCTAACGTCACTCATCCCACTACTATCATATTGTTTATAATACACATTTCCAGACACGTTCAGTACAGTAATGTTACTTCCTACGATCTTACTGTTACACTGAAATTGTTCAGTCTAGTTCACTAACCGTTTTCGTTACCATACGGTATTATACATTCACCTATGTTGACATTGCTGATTGTGAAAGATACACGAATAGTTAGTGAAATGCCTTATGCTAGATAACACCACAAATGTAACGTTATCATGGTACGAGCATGGAGCATTAGTTCAACGTCAAGCTGATAAAAGTAGCCTATTATTGTAACGTTGCAGTGGGAGTTTACATGAGTTTCCAGCATGTTGTGTGACGCTTTCTCCGGTGTGTTGAAAGTATCAGTGTGGCCGGTACCATGAGTGATCGCTCTTGTGTTCGAGCACGCGCAAGAGCACGAGCGCTCTTGTAAAAATTGGTTGCAATCTGAAACATCACCGATAGAGGCCGCTAAAAAATACATATAGCATATTTAATAATTGATTAATACTGTAAACAGTGATATTTTCTGAGACGTTATCATACTGTGAAAATCTCATACCATTAATACAACCCTACACGGGGGATTCCCCCACCCGCTGTTAAAAAAGTAACTCAGTAACTTTTACTCTGAGTAAATTTTAAATGAGCAACTTTTTACTTTTACTTGAGTAGATTTTTAGACCGGTACTTTTACTTGTACTTAAGTAAAATTTCATTGAAGTAGTAGTACTTTTACTTGAGTAGAATATTTTATTACTCTTTCCACCTCTGGTCATCTATATAAAAAGAGAGACGTGTCAGCCCGTCTCATTACCGTTCTCTCAGCTGATTATCTCTGGTAATGTGACACGCCCACGGAGAGCACGCGCTATTCAAACGCAAATATGTGAAGCAACACATTGAGACGCGTTAACGCCCATAAACTCTGAAAACACACGTTATTTTTTAGTCAGATTAATCTACTGTCGTCTTGCGCGGCTATATGAGGAACAATCCTGGGACAATTTACCACAGAACAAGTGCTGGTTTATTTTCACTTCGAGGAGCAACAGATTCAGCTGAGAAGTAAGTGTTTTATGCAAGTGCTTTGTTCTAATCGCGATATAGAATAACGTTAGTGTCTGTAAACGGAAAAATAGCATACTGTTTAAATGTAAATCATGTTTGTGTGTGTGTGTGTGTGTGTGTGTGTGTGTGTGTGTGTGTGTGTGTGTGTGAGAGAGAGAGAATGAATGAATGAATGAATGAATGAATGAATGAATGAACGCACAGATACGTACTGTTACAGACTCTAAAATAGACATCAAATAAGCTTTTGTTTGGAGTTTCTGCTCATATGTTAAATATATAGTATGTTTTGTCAATAAACTAATCAACTAAGATGTTATAGTGTTTGTTCAAGCTATATCAAAATAATGAATCCTCAACTTTGAAATATGTATGATCAAACTAAGACATTTATGGAAAAAGACAATTTTCTTTTCAAGATGTTTCCAACTCTAACTTTGAACTGGAAAAAAAACATGTCTATATGGTGAAGGGTGTGTGATAGAAGTGTCCAGACGTATGCATCCTGTATTTTCCTTATATAAATCCAAACAATCTAAAAGCCATTCTTTTTTAAATCTCCTCATTCTTTGTGCAAGGCTCCTGTAATGATATGGCCTGATAGCACCTAATAGGGCCATATTATGGGAGGGTCTTTGTCTTTCTCAGGTGTGAAATGCCATACATATTAATGAGAGATCATGCCTCCTCGCGTAAAGCTTTCTCAAACAAAACACGTAATTAAAAATGTAAAATACTTTATTGACTTATCTGAATGAGTAGTCAGGATGATTCTCACATAGTTTTGGAGCAAATATTCTAGACTATGTGATACAATTTTCAAAAGTCTTGTGAAGAAATAATCAATATGTGTTTTGTGGTCTTATTTCAGCAACTTTCATTTTTATTTTTTTTAATAACCACGCATAAACATTATTCTCTTAAAAATACAAACATGTACATACATGTTGCTCACTTATCATGGTAGTCCCGTCTGTGCTATATAGAGTGAATTTAAACCTTTGCCATTAACATGTTTATAAATAACTGAAAAAAGCACAAATGTCAGTGCATGTCAAAACATCCCAAGGGCCCCAAAAACACTCTGATCCCCAGAGGGTTAACATAACACTACTTTCCATTAAACTAAGTAATACAATTAGTTAATTTTAACGTAACACAATATTGTAATGTATTACTTTTAAAAGTAACTTTCCCCAACACTGTTCAAAAGTAACATTCAAGTGTTTGAATAAAAAAAAATAAAAAAAACATTTTAAATGTTGTTGACACTTTGAACGTTTAGGGAACATTCAGAAATAACATTTATATCTTAATTGGAACGTTATCAAAAAGTCATTAGAGCATATTTGTGTTAGCGGTGTATGCACTGAAGCATAAATGCACTTTAATTTCTCCTTACTGTAGTTTCAAGCACTCAGAAATGGCCAGTTGGTCTCGTTTTCTCTGCAGTGCTTTCTGTCGCTCCTGCTGGACCGCCTGCTCTTCTCTGCAAGCCATTCGGGCCAAGATCTCTCTGTCCACGGCTCTGCTGGCGTTCTGCCTCATGCGCTTGAGCTCGATCTGAGCCTCTCTTTCCTTCAGGACCTCCGCCAGCCTCAGAGCGCTCTAGAACAACAAGAGGATCGTTTCTACTAACATTTCACCACAGAAAAACAGTTGCATTTAATATTCAACAATATCATAGATCTGCCTTAAGGTGGACGATGATCCAATTTTTTATTATTATTTTCATGTTATCACTGTGAAGCTGCTTTGATACAATCTGTATTGTAAAAAGCGCTATATAAATAAAGGTGACTTGACTTGACTTGTGGTCTAATAACGTAAGACACACACATGGAGGCCTTTGACTCTGTCAGTCTGGTGGTACTGCTGGGTTTTAGTTTTTTCAATAGCCTCCTTTCTTTTCTGGGCCTGTTATCTTGCTTCTTCCAAGTAGATACGTTTCTTCTCCTCCTCTTTCATCGCCTCTCGAATGGATTTCGCCTCCAGTTTTTTCCATCGTTTTCCCTGTAAGGACAAAATCAGATTAGTTTGTTGTACTTTGTTACTGTAAACATCAAGTCTCATATTATAACCCTCAGAGACCCAGGTATTCTTTTATTTATTTATTTTTAATGAAGAAAAACTAAAATATAAATATACATAGAGGTAAGAAAACAAAATATCTGAGAAAGTGTTATATCTTTATGGGATAAATATATATATATATATAAACACTATAATATTTGTGTGTAAGTGTGCATGCATTTATGTGTGGCTGTGTCTGTAAATATGAGCGTATAATGGCCAAATTGTATCTCTCTTTGTGCACATTTACCACATTGTAATATGTATTTATATATGTGTGTGTATCTAGGTCTGTTTATTGAAAGTAATTCCAATTACTCATATAATTATTTACAGGTAGAACACAGCGAGGCAGAGGCCGGATGCGTCAAGTACATCAACACGGTGCTGCTGGTGACCAAACAAGGGCCACTGTGAACCATCCTGATCCAGCTGAAGATGATGAGCCTGATGATCCTGAGTGGCATGAAATTAACTGGCAGCCAAAAAACATTCCCTTCACTGAGAATCCTGGGCCTATCGGTGATGCTGCTGCTCTTGAGTCAGAACAACCTGTAGACTTTACGGAGTTGTTCATTTCTAATGTACTGATTCAGAACATTGTTGATCAGACCAACCTGTATGCAGATCAGTGTATTCAGGCTATGGATGACACTTCACAACATGCTAGATATCATGCATGGAAGCCTGTCACAGTTTCAGAAATGAAAACTTTCATGGGGCTCCTTTTTCTCACTGGTATCATTCATAAGCCTGAACTTGATATGTATTGGTGTACAGATGACATGTTAGCTACCCCCTACTTCAACAAGGTCATGCCTCGCAACAGGTTTGAAATCATATGGAGATTTCTTCACTTCAATGATAATACAACAAGGCCAGACAATTGTACTGACAGGCTGTACAAAATCCGCCCTGTCTTGGATCACCTTGTGTCCAAATTCCGCGAAATGTATCAGCCCAAGTCAAACATTTGCATTGATGAGGGGATGTTTCTGTGGCGTGGGCGCCTAGCTTTCAGGGTGTACAATCCCCATAAACCCATCAAATATGGGGTAAAATCCTACATCTTGTGCGATTCTGATACAGGGTACTGTTTTAACATGAAGCCCTATTGTGGGGAAAGCGCTGCCCTGGGAGACACGGTTGTCTCTCTTCTTGATCGCCTAGTAGGTCACGGCTACAGATTGTTTATGGACAACTTATACAACTCTGTACGACTGTGTAAGCGCCTACTTGATATGAAAACCTGTGTACGTGGTACAATTAGGAAAAACAGAGGTGAACATGTAACCCACCCAATTAATTGAGGCTGTGTTATATATTTTTCATGTATGATTTTTTTTTGTCTTGATTATATATATTTTTTTTTCTTTCCTAATGCATGAAATGTTCAGACATGTTTTTTTTTTTTTTTGTTGTAATTATTTTGTATTCGCTGAGCAACAAAATTGTTAAGAGTATTGCGTCGATGAGAGCTGACGTCATATGCGCGCCAGCTCAGTGAAGAGAGAGATCGTGAACCACATGTGTGGCTGTCGATAATCTGAATCATCGTTGTCAATATCTTTCTAAAAGGGTGTTTGAACTGTTTTGTTACATTAGTTGGGATTGTTTCAACGCTCTGTGATCCTGGTCGAGTCGCGCCGTGAGGGAGAGCGCGCTGGATTTCCACTGTGGAGGAGTTGCGTCATCGGGGACTGTCTTCACGTTCAGTTTTCATCACGGCAAAGAGTTTAGTAGGCATTCACATGCAAACGAACTGAACTGAGTCATCTTCATTTTCACGCGAACTGAGTCACATTCAAACGAATTGAACTGAGCCATATTCACATGAACTGAGTCCATTACATTCACATTAACGGAACTGAATCATTTGCATAGCACTCATACTGCAGTGTGCACAAACTGATTTTTTTTTTTTCATTTTTCTTATTATATTTTATTTTCTTTGATTGTCAATGATTTTGTTTTCAAATGGTGATTTGTCAAAGAGGATTCTCATGTGATGTGTGAAAAGTGATCCGTGCACATTGAAGGGAATGAAATTCCAGTAAACAGTTACTGTTCAGTGATCTGATTGGTTTATCTGTTAATTCATTTCATTATCATTTATTAATTCATTCTATTTCATATTTAATTTTATTAATTGGTTTACTTAATATTATTTTCATTTATTTATTTGTCCAGTTAGTACTACAGACATTAACTTAAACAAGTGCAGACACACATTTAAAATGATTAATCATATGTTCTTTTCTTTTGATTAAAGCAAGGTGTGAGACCCCGAACCCGGGACTCCAGATACTTCTATAGGTTGAGATTTATAGGTATTTGGTGAGCTCAGACCCAGTAGATATTTTTCCTCCTTTTCTTTATTTTTTTTTTTTTTTCCGGGGTGTTAGATCCTACTAATGGGTTACATCCAAGAATAGAGGGAGAAAAATTTGGCGCCCAACGTGGGGCTGCGCTTGTTTGACAAAATTTTGATCCTAATTTTTCCGACTATTTTTATATCTATATAAGTTTTTTTTTCTTTCTTTTTTTTTTCTTTCTTCTTTCGCTCACAATGGACTTGTGCATGCAGCATAATTTTGATCCTGAACGATCTGTAATACTTACAAAAGTAGATCCAAATACCACTCTTATGGAAGTGAGAAGATGTTTTGATCATCTTGATGAGGTGAAGAAAGTGGAGTGGTTAGGTGACAGATTCTCTGGAGAGCTGCTTTGTGAATTTCAGGAAGTTACTACCCCGTTAATAGCTGAGGAAGAATATTTGAATGCAGATGGCCAAAATGTATGGGGTGTTGTGCCACTAGAGGGTAGACAGATCGAAGATGTGCAACCTCAATCTAGCTCCCCAACACCAATACAGAGTGAACATTCAGGTCAAACCTTGGATGATATGGCTGATCAGCTGTTGGTGCAAATAGAGAGTTTGGCACAACTTCACTGCGTAAATGTAAATGAACTAAGCCAGCAGGTTGCGACTAAGCTTGCACACAAAGCTGATGGTGTTGATAGGGGCCCCTCCACTTCAACCCCTGCTCCAAGAAAGTTTGGTAATGTAATGCCAGCAGCAACGCCTACTATAGTCGCCAATTCGGCATCAAAAGTGTCTTTTGCAATTCGAACTGATTCACCTCCTGTGGAGAGGAACGCAACTCATGAAACTCCTATCACTTTCACTATACCACAGGACGTACAGCGTGTAGTGGTGGAACATGTGGTGAAACATGACTCTGATTACCAGGGACATGTTCCCTTACCCCCCAAGTTAAGAATGTTTTCCGGACATTGCCCCAAGCCTAGTGGGGAAGTTGATTTCATCACGTGGCAATTGTACGCTAGGCAGTTACTTTCAGACACTTCTCTGATGGAGAGGCATAAGAGAAGGCACATTTTGGATAGTCTCCTTCCCCCTGCTCTTAATGTTGCCCTAGGAGTAGGTACAAATGCGCCACCAGAAATGTACGCAAGGGAGCTAGATAAAGCTTATGGTAGTGTCACTGGGGGAGATGAGCTGTACATTCAGTTTATAGAGACGCACCAAAACCGAGGTGAAAAGCCCTCTGATTATTTGAGGCGTCTTCATTCCTTGATGCAGGAGGTGGTTGAAAAGAAGGGAGTGGTTGGCAAACATTCTGACACTTTGCTTCTCAAGCAGTTCATCAGAGGGTGCTGGGATGAAGTCCTGATAACGCAGTTGCGTCTTAAAGATTTGCTATCAGACTCTTTACAGCCTGACTTGAGCTATTCCAGCTTGCTCTTCAAACTGAGGTCTTTCGAGCATGAGAAGCAGCTTAAAGAGAAACGTATGAATGTCCATTTATGCATGCCTCCTGTAAGAGCGCAGAGCCAAGTGCATGTTACTGCCGATCAGGGATTTGTAGTAAACTCCGGGGAAGCACAAGCCAATCTGGCCTTGACAGAACGCATTAAAGAGCTTGAAGCTGAGGTGGCTAAAGCAAAGGCACAGAAGCCAGCTTCAGTGAAGAAACTGCCATATGATCAACACCAGTCAAATGTGCCTAACAAAAAAATGGGCAAAGAAGGGAAACCATCACGCCCTGTGCCTCAAACTCAAGCTAAGTCACTGCCCATGAGTGGGTTTTGTTATCGCTGTGGTGAGGATTCTCATTATCTGCAGCAGTGTACTAATCCAGTGAATGCAGCCTTGGTGCAGAAAAAGTTGGTGCAGAGACATGAGCAAAGGAGTTTTCAAAACAAAGTGACAACTCCCACTGCTCATTTAAACATGGAGTAGCCTCTGTTGTGGAACGAACAGAGGCTGGAGTTGTAAAAGGTTCCATAGCAAAGATAAACCAGGTTCCTAGAGGCTTAGTTGGAGAACCTTGGGAAAGTAAGGCTTGGGTGGACGACGTTGAGTGTTGTTGTCTAATCGACACTGGGTCCCAGGTGACTTGTGTAGCTGAATCTTTCTACAAGCAGTATTTACAGCATAGGGGTATTACCCCCATGGTAGAACTACTCCGGGTTGAGGGGGCTGCAGGGCAATTAGTCCCTTATCTTGGATACATTGAAATAGATGTGCAGTTTCCTGAGTCTGCTTGTGGGACCGATGCAGTGGTTTCCGTACTAGCGCTAGTCTGTCCAGATCAATCCTACAATGCTCGTTTACCCTTGTTAGTGGGTACAAATGTCCTCCGTCATCTTGTACAAGATAGTAATATGCTGCGGGGAAAGGAACACCTACTGCAAATGCCCATTAGCAGTAACTGGATGGCTGCCTATAGTACTTGTGACGCTACTTCGACACCTTGTAAAGGGGCACAGTGCCTTGCCCCAGTCAGACTGTCGGGCAAGAAATCTGTAACGATCAGTAAAGGGGAAAAGTGTGAAGTGACCGGGGTGTATCGAGCTAAAGATTGTGGCCAGAGTAAAATGATGATCATTGATGAACCACTGATGCATCACATTCCAGGTGGCTTAGTCGTGGAATGCAAGTTGATACAAGCTGAGGCTAGAGCTCGAAATAAAGTCAAAGTAGTCCTTCGAAATGTTTCAGACCACAGTGTAACCTTGCAGCCAAAGGGAGTGCTCGCTGAGTGTTCAGTGGTGGATTGGATTAAGTCTGTGCCTATCTTGGATAATGTAAGTACTTCTCAAACTACCACTTCCCTTATAGCAAGTCTTATGGTAAAGGCAGACGATCCTGTGGTTCTAGATTTTGATGGTTCCCCCATTTCTGAGGAGCTCAAAGCTCGCATAGTGGGAAGAATAAACTGTGAGGCATCAAGTGCATTTGCCAAGCATGATCTAGATGTGGGACGAGTGTCAGGCGTGGCACATAGGATAGAGCTAATTGAGCATGTTCCGTTCAAAGAGCGTACTCGTCGTGTCTCTCCAGCTGACTTTGAAGACTTGAGGAAACACTTGTTAGATTTGCTTGCTAGTGAGATTATAGAAGAATCGAATAGTCCTTACGCTTCACCAGTAGTACTGGTGAGGAAGAAAAACGGTGACTTGAGAATGGTGGTTGATTATCGCAAACTAAATAAGTTGACAAAGGGAGATGCATATCCTCTTCCCAGGATCGAGGAGACCTTTACATTGCTGTCAGGTTCAAAGTGGTTCACGGTCCTAGATTTAAAAAGTGGATATTACCAGTTGGAGGTGGAAGAGAGTGATCGTCCCAAAACTGCATTCACTACGCCGTTTGGAAACTAGCAATTTCGGCGTTTACCACAAGGGCTGACGAATTCTCCAGCAACTTTTCAGAGAACTATGGAGAAAGTCATGGCTGGTTTAAATTTGCAGGAAGTTATAGCTTTTCTTGATGACTTGATCATTTTCTCTGACACCCTTGAAGAACATGAGGCTAGGCTCATGAAGGTTCTCCAACGTATCTCCGCTTTTGGGCTGAAGTTAGCACCTTCCAAGTGTAAGTTCTTTCAAACTTCCGTCAAATATCTAGGGCATGTTATTTCTGCTCAAGGTATACACCCTGACCCAGACAAGATTTCTGCTTTAACAGAATGGCCCATCCCAAAGACTGTCAGAGATTTGAGGTCATTCCTAGGCTTTGCTGGGTATTACCGGCGATTTGTTGAAAGCTACTCCCAGATAGTTAAGCCTCTGAATGCGTTATTACAGGGTGAATTCTCTACTAGAGGGCGGTCAACATCATCTTACCGTGTTAGGAGTAAAGCGCAATCTCTAGCTGGGAAATGGGATAATGAGTGTCAAGTTGCTTTTGACACTATCATTCAAAAGCTTACAACTGCGCCTGTTCTAGGTTTTGCGGACTGGAAGTTACCATACATTCTACACACTGACGCCAGTGTCACTGGCATAGGCGCTGCTTTGTATCAAGTTCAAGATGGAAAGACAAGAGTGATCGCCTATGCCAGTCGTGGTCTTTCTAAGAGTGAGAAAAACTACCCAGTCCACAAGCTAGAGTACTTGGCACTCAAATGGGCTGTGTGTGAAAAATTTCACGATTTCTTGTATGGCACAAAGTTTACCGTGTTAACAGACAACAATCCATTAGTGTATGTGCTCACTACGGCTAAATTGGATGCGGCTGGCCATAGGTGGCTCGCGGCTCTGTCTATGTATGATTTTGATATTAAGTACAGAGCGGGCAAAACTAATGTCGACGCGGACGGGCTGTCACGTCGTCCTCAAGAACCACTTATGGATGATGAGGAGGCCATACAGATCGATGAACGAGTAGCAAACTTGATATGTAGAGCAGAATGTGCAGCAACTGAGTTTGAAAACATTGAGCATCAAGCAATCAAAACTGTGTGTTTGCGACATTTAGTGTGTTGCGAGACGCATGTCGTACAGCCGTGTGAGGAGGGAGACCTGCTGGAAAGCAGAGTCATCTCATATCCCGCTGTCGAGATGCTTCTTTGCGATGATGATGTGGTTCCTGATGATTTGATAGAACCTGAGCACTGGCCTGGACAAACTGCTTTACCCAGTATGTCTCCAACAGATTGGTACAAGTTACAGAGAGAGGATATAGCTATCAGAAGGGTAATTGACCTTGTGGTGTCTGAGGAAACTTTAGCTCATGCAGATAGACTCAAAGAATCTAAAGAAGTGAGTCTGATGCTGAGGGAAAGGCCCAGACTCACCTTAGTAGATGGCGTTCTGTATCGTACGGTATCTGATCAGTATGGGCAAAAATACAGGCAGCTGGTGGTTCCCCCGAGTTTCAGAGACAGGGCTCTTGAAGGAGTTCATGACGAGACGGGGCACATGGGGTATGAAAGGACACTGGAGCTCGCAAGAGGCAGATTTTATTGGCCTAAAATGGCAGAATATGTGGAGAAAAAGTGCAGGACTTGTGAGAGATGCGTCAAGAGAAAGGCACGTGTACAAAGAGCTGCAGAACTAGTGAACATCAAAGCTTATTCTCCCTTGGAATTAGTTTGTATTGACTATCTTTCATTAGAGCCGGATTCAAATGACACCCGCAACATATTAGTCATTACTGATTTTTTCACTAAGTTTTCTTGGGCGTTTCCAACTAAAGACCAAACAGCCAAAACGGTGGCTTCGGTGTTGTGGGAAAATCTGATTTGCAGTTTTGGTTTTCCTAAGAGAATACATAGTGATCAGGGGGCCAATTTTGAGTCTGAGCTTGTGAAGGAGTTGTGCACACTAGCTGGAGTTAAGTCCCGCACTACACCTTATCACCCGCGGGGAAACCCAGTAGAAAGATTTAATCGAACCCTACTGGATTTACTGGGAACCCTGAGTGATAAAAAGAAAGAACATTGGAGAAAATATGTCCGTCCTGTAGTGCATGCGTACAATTGTACTAGGAATGATGCGACTGGTGAGACTCCTTTCTTTCTGATGTTCGGACGCCAACCTCGTCTCCCAATCGACCTTTGCTTCGGGATTAACCCAAAGGGGCATAATTCCAAAACTCATACTCATTATGTCAGTGAGTTGAAACGAAGGCTGAGGTACGCTTATCAATTGGCCGTTCAAAATGCGGAAAAGAGGCAATTGATGAATAAAGCTAGATGGGATAAGAAAGTGACGGTTGCTACAGTAGAAGTTGGTGATCGTGTTCTTGTAAGAAATGTTAACATCCGGAGAAAGCACAAGATTGCAGATCGTTGGGAATCCACCATCTATGTGGTGGTAAAGCAGCCTAATGCAGAGATCCCCGTGTATGTTATTCAGCCTGAGAATTGCGAAGGCCCTGAGCGTGTCCTGCACAGAGATCTATTACTTCCATGTGGGTTTCTTCCAACTAGTCATGATGAGATTGATGAGGCTCCGGCTGTCGAAGGAGCGGTTACACGCAGGAGGCGTAAACTTGAGTTGGAAGGGGATATGGAGGCTGAATGTTGTGATGAGAATGTGGAAACTGAAGGTCACAATGTGTCTCTGAATCCTTATGCCCCAGAGTTCCAGTTGGGGACAGCCTTGCAAGAAGTCTCTGAACCTTTTGTGTCTCACAGTTTGTTGAATGAGCATGAAGTTGAAATACAGAAAGGTGATTGGCAAGGCACTGAATCTGTTGAGGACAATGTGGATGATGTTAATGAGACTGTAATCCAGCAAGATGTCTCGTCCTTATTGGATGATGTTAATGAGACTGTTATCCAACAGGATGCCTCATCCTTAGTGGATGATGTTAATGAGGTGTCAGTACATCCCGATGAGTTGAGTGCTGAAGAGAAACTTGATTCTAATGTTGAGTTAAGGAGGTCCCAAAGAGAGAAGAGACCCCCAAGTAAATTGAAAGACTTTGTTTGGAAAGCACAATGTGGGATGCAGAGTGTACATGTAGAACCCAAACCTAATTATTTTAGTCAAGTACTTGAAATGATGCAACAACAGATGAGAGTGCAACAAACTCAAAGTGAATTGTTATTTAGTCTTGTAGGTCATGTACCAAGTTAAGTATCTGATGAGGACATCAGAGTTTCAGCAGGGGAGGATGTAACCCACCCAATTAATTGAGGCTGTGTTATATATTTTTCATGTATGATTTTTTTTTGTCTTGATTATATATATATTTTTTTCTTTCCTAATGCATGAAATGTTCAGACATGTTTTTTTTTTTTTTTTTTGTAATTATTTTGTATTCGCTGAGCAACAAAATTGTTAAGAGTATTGCGTCGATGAGAGCTGACGTCATATGCGCGCCAGCTCAGTGAAGAGAGAGATCGTGAACCACATGTGTGGCTGTCGATAATCTGAATCATCGTTGTCAATATCTTTCTAAAAGGGTGTTTGAACTGTTTTGTTACATTAGGTAAGTCACAATTGTTTTGTATTTTCATAAATATTGTTTAAGTTTGTGTTTGTTAATATACGAAAATGTGGATGGTGAATGCTGTTCATAATTGAGTATAGAGTGTGCAATATAACACATGTAAAGCATTTATGCTGTGTAAGTATACTTGTTAGAACTTGTTTGCACATTTATGTAATGGAAATAATGTTTAAAGGTTATAAATGTTAAAAGTATTGTCGATGAGAGCTGACGTCATATGCGCGCCAGCTCAGTGAAGAGAGAGATCGTGAACCACATGTGTGGCTGTCGATAATCTGAATCATCGTTGTCAATATCTTTCTAAAAGGGTGTTTGAACTGTTTTGTTACATTAGTTGGGATTGTTTAAACGCTCTGTGATCCTGGTCGAGTCGCGCCGTGAGGGAGAGCGCGCTGGATTTCCACTGTGGAGGAGTTGCGTCATCGGGGACTGTCTTCACGTTCAGTTTTCATCACGGCAAAGAGTTTAGTAGGCATTCACATGCAAACGAACTGAACTGAGTCATCTTCATTTTCACGCGAACTGAGTCACATTCAAACGAATTGAACTGAGCCATATTCACATGAACTGAGTCCATTACATTCACATTAACGGAACTGAATCATTTGCATAGCACTCATACTGCAGTGTGCACAAACTGATTTTTTTTTTTTCATTTTTCTTATTATATTTTATTTTCTTTGATTGTCAATGATTTTGTTTTCAAATGGTGATTTGTCAAAGAGGATTCTCATGTGATGTGTGAAAAGTGATCCGTGCACATTGAAGGGAATGAAATTCCAGTAAACAGTTACTGTTCAGTGATCTGATTGGTTTATCTGTTAATTCATTTCATTATCATTTATTAATTCATTCTATTTCATATTTAATTTTATTAATTGGTTTACTTAATATTATTTTCATTTATTTATTTGTCCAGTTAGTACTACAGACATTAACTTAAACAAGTGCAGACACACATTTAAAATGATTAATCATATGTTCTTTTCTTTTGATTAAAGCAAGGTGTGAGACCCCGAACCCGGGACTCCAGATACTTCTATAGGTTGAGATTTATAGGTATTTGGTGAGCTCAGACCCAGTAGATATTTTTCCTCCTTTTCTTTATTATTTTTTTTTTTTCCGGGGTGTTAGATCCTACTAATGGGTTACAAACAGATAAAACATTGTGTACTACCCTTTTATCAGGAAGTCACACAAGTGGACGAAGAAATTTGTCATGTATCTGTTTCAGATCAGTTTGTTCAACGCTTTTGTCATTTACAAAGCGAAAAACCCACAGGGTAATTTTAACACTCTTCTCTCATTCATCCAGAGTGTTATAAAATCATGGACCAGCCAACAGTATGCTGGTGGTGGGGAGGAAAGTGTTGAGCCCCCAACTGAAAACACTCCAAGAGCACCATACAACACTGACCCAACCAACCGGCTGAATGTCAGTTTTGCTGTTCATGAACTTGTTCCAATCCTGCCCACTCCCAAAAAGCAACACCCAACCAGAGGATGCAGAGTTTGTGTACGTAAGGGGTTGCGGAAGGAGACCTCGTTCTACTGCAAAAGTTGTGGTGTCCCCTTACATCCTGGGAAATGTTACTCCGTGTACCACTCAAAAGCAAATTACACTGCCTAAATTTGATATATTTTACATTTATTTATAAATTTAATTTATTTTGGAAGGTTTTATATATGAAGGAAACGACATCTGAATGTATTCTGCTTGAAAATGCACTTGTTTGATAAAAATGCCTTTTTCTCAGCTTTTTGTCAAAAATGTTGTGTTTTTGACAAAACCCATGGGCGTAGTAAGCAAAAAAAAAGTGGGTGGGTCCTCCCCCAGAAAAAATGTACTAATGCCATTTCATGTATTCTGATGCCTTTTAATTAAACAAGTAAACTAAACTCGCCTCCACGTCGTGCATTAAATGCACAGCTATCCGTGGATTATCCCGCTGCTGATACCATGGTCATTTGCCAGCATTGACAACTTAAAGCTGTTATTGATGTTTGCAGCGCAATATTTGACTGGACGGGTACAACGGGCGGTTATTTTCGTGAGTTGCGGCTCGTTGAGAAATATAATGTAGCGATTCAGCGGAAATGGAGTTTAATTCATTAGGGCATTCCTCAAGTGTAATGGATTTCACTGACAGCGCTCTAGAAAGCGAACAGACATATGCGCTGAATGTAAAAGTGAGTGGGTCCAATATCATTGGTCTTAAAAAGTGGGTGGGTCTTGTCCCACCCATATACAATGGTTCCGACGCCCATGACAAAACCTACCTCTGTTCAAGTGGCAATAAAAAAAGAACAAATGAAGATAAAATAAAATCGTTTTTTTGTTTAAAAGCAGAGGCTCAGATCTTTATTTTGATATATAGCATCTTCATATATTTGTCACGAGTCTATGATGGAGGACTCAAATGCAGAAATGTGTTAACAGGTTTTATTGAAAGACAGTAGACAAGACGAGAGATGGTGGTGGGTGAGGAGGTGAATAGTCCAAACAGTAGGCAGGGATGAGGCACAAAGACAGGCAGGCTGAGAGAGCGCTGAATCCAACCCAGGATGATAGTAGGAGGGAGGGTTAGTGATGTGACATTTGAACCGAGGCATCGGAGCTTGTGTCGAGAAAAAATGGGCGTGCCAGATGAAGCCGCGATTCGAGGCTTGTGTTGTTAACGTGAAAATCACGTGACTGATGACAAACGAGGCCTCGGTTTGTGTGGATACGTCATCGGTTCGGTCTGAGTGTCGCTTCCGGATAAAGGGGTTCGAAACTCGCGCCACCTTGTGGGTGTTGTCAGGAGTAGTAGAAGCTAGAAGCAGTTGTAGTGTCAGAGAGTCAGAGATCTCTCATTGTTGTTATTGTGTCATATACGTGTTAGGGCTGTATATTATTACATTATATCAGGTTAGAATAGTTATTATTAATAATAATTGTTATTATTAATTATAGAAGCTATATTATAGTCTTGTTATATTAATTAGATAAGATTATTTGGATTGCTTTGTATTTTTGGTAGCTTAGATTTTTGGATCTGGACTGCTTTTTCATTTGGATTGCCCTTTTGGATTTGTTTGCTTTTTATGGCATCTTCCTTTATCCTGGTAATGGAGCCAGCAAGAAAGAGGAGATCCTCCCCTGTCTGGGCTCAACAGAAGCATCAGTATCTTCATTTATACCCGCTGGCACTGACATTTTATGTTCCCCTGCATCCTCTGGTCCTTGTGAAAGGATATTTTTCCAAGGCTGGAGAGGTTTTGTCCAAGAAGAGGAATTGTCTAAACCCCAACACACTTCAAAAAAATTAATTTTCTCAATAAAAATCTATTGCAATCCTTCCTTCATCCACCCCAAACTGTGGTGTTTACAGCAGTTTACTTTATTACACTCCCTCGAGTCCCTCCACCATAAGCACTGCACTCAACACAGTCCCTTTTGTTGTTCATACTGTCACTATCCAATTTTTTTTTTTGAATAAATTAATTAACTGTGTGTGTGACAGTTGTCTCTGTACAAGTAAATGCAGACAGAGAAAGATACACATTTTATTTCATACCCAGGCAATGGACAAATGTCTGCACAGATCTCTTTATTATTGCAAATGAAAGGTTACAGAGAAATTAACAGTGAGAAGAAGATAAATAAATAAAACAGAGCGGGAGGGGGGCGGGTCATTGGTTCAGAATGAATTAATTTGCCTGCTATTTCTTTGCACAGTAGCTAGGTGTCACTAGTGAGCAATGCTGAATGAAGCTTCGAGTAATGAACCTTTGGGTGAAGCAATGGGCTGCGAGGTCTCAGTGGTTCAGGAAGCCTCATTTTGCCATCACTAGGGAGGGTAGACACAGAAGGCCAGCAAGAGACTGTCTTGCTGCTTGGCTGATGGTATAAGCGGCCAGGGAAGCTCAGCTTGGAGGACAAACTAGGGAAGACAAAAGACACAGAAAGCACAAGAAACGACGAGACTAGACGAGGAGATTTAAGTTAGCTCTGACTAGAAATTACTAGACTGTCAAACAAACAATGTAGCACAACGTCTATACAGAAGAACAACATCTAACGAACTGGCAACACATGAGGGCAAGAGAACACATATAAAGGGTGTAGTGATAATCAGATAGGTAATCGAGCCAGCTCTGGTAGGGGGAGTGAATTAACTAGATTCTAATTTAGTTAAGTTCCCCTTAACTTCCATTCGTGAAACAAAGGGGATAGTGTTTTGAATTGATTAAATCATTGACTCTGACTCGCACATGCAGCATCTTTCTCTAATGAATGAACAACGGAATGCTTTGCTTACGAGTTGAGTCAGCTCTGGACATGTGACTCGAGATGAGATCACGAGTCCGGCCGAAGACCATGCGACCCCTTAGGGTCTCCTTGGTTTGACCACCTCACAACAGAGCATTGTGCAATGAGTAAGTCAATTCACAATGCTGCCTGAGTGCTGACAGACAATTGCCCATTCCACACACACACACACACCACGGATGGACAGATGCACGCCACACATACAGATGCACGAACACAGACGTCTTTGTGCATAACTTAGGATAAGAATGTCCTATAAATGTATATAACACAGAAATTGTATCCAACCTTCCTGTACGCATGCATATCTTATTAGCTTTGCTTTATAATAGAAGTGTGGTTTGCTAGTGTATAGCTCTGAAGTCTAAGAGTTCATCAAAAGAATGTTCCAACACACAAACACCAGCCATGGAACTTTTCAGAGAAAAGTACCTCTACATGTTTTAAATGTATTCATTTTTGTGCTTAGATGTCGTCACATGCCATACTGGAAGTACTGACAATTTTATTGTGTGTTAAGCAAACTTTAAAGATGCTTGTAATTCTGCATATGAATGTAACTCTATATTCCGATAATCTTCATGTGACGTGTCTGATATGTCTGTAATTCGCTCAATCTAACGGAGCCGAATTCCGATAGCATGATGCAGTAAGGTGCATTATTTTACACATTTCATATTTCAGGAGCCAAACGGCTCAAATACAATCTCCTCATGAAGTGGGCATCCCCCACAGGACAAAGAGAACTGTGTCCGCTTCAGATCCGCGGACGGTCATGTGTGGTTCGTGCAAACAGAGGCGTGAACCCTCCTCTCCATAAGAGACACAGAAGTTTCTTTCGGAGAACACGAGAGCTTTTTCCTGTGAGAGGTTTCTGGATCCATGGCCCCCTTAGGGGGGGCTTTCTCCGTTTTCTTTAATCTTTCTTTATTTTCGTCTTCGGACTTTTCTTACGTTTAGTTTCAGTGAAATGAACGTAATCGGCAACTTCAACCTGAAGGAGACTCTTTGAATCTGCAGTGACCACGCTCGCCCGGAAAGGCTGAGAAAGCACGCACCCGCTCCTAAGGACACACACGCAAGACACAGTTTTCCTCAGCAACACCAGGAGAACCAAAGACCTTTAAGCCTTCCTTCAAACTAACGCGCTTTGCCCGCTCTGAAAGACCACGTGAACGCGTGACGCAAGGACAGAGACACAGACACATGCTTTCTTCACATCACGCCAGAGAGCGTTACCTGTGCAAGTAACCGTTTACCATTCTTTCAAGGTTTAAGATCTGTTGAGTCTTGTTCTAACTCAGAGGTTCTGTGACTGTGATGAATTTTGCCAAACCAGAAGATCTCTCATCTTCTTTCTCTCTCTCTCCCTCCCCATCTTTCTCCCTCGCAATCTCTCTCTCTCTCTCTCTCACTCCTGTTTGTTACTCGTCTGTATCGTTAGTTTTACTGTTTAACTGTACATACATGTATCCTGTGTTCAAATGTAGAATTCTGTATCCGTAGTTTCAATTATTAAAACCATATTCTTGATTGATCCTGAAGTGCTCATTTACAAGTCAATGAAATGAATATCTCATAGCTACAAAGCTTTACAAGTTGTTACTATATCAGTAACGTAAATTTTATAAACACGAGAAAAATTAATGTTCACGGCCGGAACATTGAGATTTCTTGGAGTTTATAAAAAGGGATAACTTTGTTGAGAAGTTGGTAAGTTAATCTTACGGCTGTTTGCTGGACAAACCGATTGTTTGATAAACTAAATTAATTCCCTTAAAGTTGTCTCATATAATCGATCTGTAATGAGACCATTGATATATGAATGAGGAATTATAATTCGTTATGATTTACCATTCATATATACAATCGATCCATTTTCAATTTCGATAATTTAACTGTAATATGCAATATATTAATCATATTCATGATTAATTATTAAAATTCCCTATGCATAATTTGAGCTAATTAAGGCACATCTCGATGTGGCTACAAGGGAGCTAAGAACAAGAGGAACAGGTGAGCACACTCAGACAAGGAACAGGTGACCACACTCAGGTAAACGAGGACTCAAACAAGGGAGCAGAGAACATGAGGAACAGGTGACAACACTCAGACAAAAGAGGACTCAACTAGACAAGAGGGTGTGGTACAGGGAAACAAGGAGGCAGGAACAGAGGAGCACATGGCCAACACAAACAAAACCATATGTTAAAGCACAACACAAACATAGAGACATGAAACAAAGACAACACAGACAAAGCTGCCAGAGCAAGACCCTGACAATATTCATAGAAGAAAATATTCTGCGGGCCATTAAAGTTTAGTGAAAATCGTCAAAAACCCTGGCGGTGGCTGGCAACTTTTTTTTTAAAATGCTGGCGGGGAAAGAGTTAATAAAGAGTTGACTATTTAATGGGATGACCTAACTTTTTCACATGACCGGGGGTTATGAATCTATATCATTATATGATGAGAACAATAGTTTGAACTAAATGTCTTGAAAGGGTATAATTTTAAATGCTGTGTTGAAATTATGGATATAAGTGTTTCTTTGTTGTGACTGATGGCTTCCTGTTTCCGGTTTTCTGAGAACGATTTTATTGGTTGTTGATTGTTTTACGTCACTATGACTACGCTAGGACTTGCGATAATATCAAACATGTTTAATATGAAAGACTAGAGAAAGACTGGCATAAATCGGGTCGCCGACTGCAGATTATCACCTCAGAATTAACGATCGAGACGACGGGAGCGCGCCGAGACTCCAGTAAGATTCCTAAAGACTGCCGGTCTTTAGTCTGGGACTGTGAAAATCCTTTGGTGTACGCCCGGCATAAGAAGTACGGAGCCCCGCACAATAAGAGAGCTACAAATGCAGTAACTCCAGTGCGATGCTGTCACTCACAGCTATGGTGTTGGGTTTGACGAGCTCTTTAGAGCGCATGTGCAGCGCCTCCCGCTGTTCAGCCGCTGCTATGACACTTCTGCTGTGACGATTCACTCCGTTCACACTGTCCTGCATGCGCTGCCAATCAGATTTGGACAAAACTAGGTCTGCTTCGTATTTCTCTATCTCCCAACTCACAACTGTATGCATTAGACAACAAATTTCCAAGTTATTATAAAAGCCATTCCTGATAAGCTGGAGTCGATGGTTGCGGTCAACACCTCTCATATTGCCGGATTGAGAGAAAAGCTTAACGCCGTGTGTGATGATGTGAATGAGGTGAAGACCAAAGTTTCCCAAGTCGAGTCATCACTGTTGAAAGAGAACAATCGGATCGGCGCATTGGAGTCACGCATCACTGAATTGGAGCGGTATTCCAGACGTTGGAATTTGAAATTACACTGCCTGTCAGATAATATCGATGAAAAAAATGTAAGGAGAGAAGTGGTTGGCATTTGTCAGAAATTACTGCCAGAGCACGCTGACCATCTTCCGGATGTGATCGACACAGTGCATCGTGTTGGTGTGAAGAAAATTCTGCCCGCGGTGTAATCATCCAGTTCTCTTCGCGTATACACAGAGCAGCAGTACGGGCGGCAGCCAAAAACTCCGCTTATCTACGGGAAAATGGTCTGCGTTTTAGAGAGGATCTTTGCAAGGCCGACAGAGATGGTAGAATGAAGTTGTGGCCGTTAGTCGACGAGGCACGGAAAGCAGGAAAGGTTGCCTACTTTGTAGCTGGTCGGGCCTTCGTGGAGAAAAAAAGAGATCTTTCCGCCAAGCTGAGTTCTCTCAACTTTGAGATAAGGTGTTCTGTTTACATGCTTGTTAAAAAATAAATTAATTTGTTTTTCATCGCCACTTGTTTTTTTCCTAGCTATTGTTCATATTTTGTCCGGTTATACCTACGAAACTACAGTTGATGTGGCACTTTTTGTTCTCATCAAAATATTGTTCAAGTGAATTCCATTTTTATTTTGATGTCTTTAACTTTAATTTCACTCAATGCAAAGAATCGAAATAGCCTTACCTTGTGTCAAATAGTAAACTGAGCAACAGGAGAACTGGATATTAATTATAAAAACGCTTGCACGCTCTTGCCGTATCTACGGACTGACCGCTTGTTCTTTAGGAGTGGGTAGATGTTTCTCCCTGCCTTCTCGGCTGTTTCGATGACTTGATTGGCGTATTTCTGGAACTGCAATCTGGAACCTCCTCAACAATGAGAGCGGTGTTCTTTGCCACAAAGTCTTTCAGTTCTTTTTTCGCACGACGATTTGTGGTCTAATAACGTAAGACACGAACATGGAGGCCTTTCACTCTGTCGGTCTGGTATACTGCTTGGTTTCTGCTTTCTCAATGGCCTCCTTTCGTATCTGGGCCTGGTATTTCTCTTCTTCTATGTCGAGACGTTTCTTCTCCTCTTCTTCGATCGCCTTCAGCTTGCTGTGGACGCCAGCAGCGTAGGCGCCGGTGCCGTACTTTTGCAATCAGGCGTAGACAACGTAAACCATCCCGTGAGTTTCTTCTCTAAGAAATGTAATTCTGCCAAGCGAAAGTACTCCACTATCAAGCAAGAGACTTTGGCTTTAGTCCTGGCTATTCAACACTTCGAAGTGTATTTAGGCTCTACGGTACATCCAGTTAAGGTCTATACTGACCATGAGTCACTCAAATTCCTCAGTCGCATGTACAATTCAAATCGTAGGTTAATGCGCTGGAGTCTATTGCTTCAACCTTTTAACCTCCAAATTGTGCATATCCGGGGAATAGACAATATTATCGCAGATGCGTTGTCTAGGGTGGATGCTTAATAGTATTAAAAAAAAATTTACTTGAAAAAAAAAAAAAACGTTTTGTTTATTGTGAAAATGAACTTGCATGTGTCCTTATTTACTGAATATGGTCTATACATTTAGGTTATAGTTAATAATAATAAAACAACACTATATGTATATATATATATATATATATAGATTGTTTTGGGATTTATTTTAATTTATTGGGCTTGCTAACCTAATGTAAGTCTGTAGCAATACTAGGTATTGCGTCGCGCATAGTTGCGATTTGCCTGTGACTTAACCATATACGCCAAAATAATACATTCCTGTGTAATTCTAACTTCTTTTCGCATGCAGATACGCCTTGAACGAGGTAGTGATTATTTATAGCTGGAACTCTATTGTCTGGGTTGGCTCAAACATTGAGCTGAAACACAGAATTCGTGAGTAAAAATGAGTGTTCTCATGTTCCAGGTATGGCGACAGGTCACCATTTCGGGGTGGGGGTATTACGTCCCCCAGCTCTGGTGTTTGTTCCTATACATGTGTTTGAGCGCAATGTCTCTTCCCCAATTACAGATGAGCCACACCTGAGCGAAGCCTACTTGCGCTATAAAAGGCTCCTGGGACCATTCTACATTTCAAATGTACAATTCTGTATCCGTAGTTTCAATTATTAAAACCATATTCTTGATTGATCCTGAAGTGCTCATTTACAAGTCAATGAAATGAATATCTCATAGCTACAAAGCTTTACAAGTTGTTACTATATCAGTAACGTAAATTTTATAAACACGAGAAAAATTAATGTTCACGGCCGGAACATTGAGATTTCTTGGAGTTTATAAAAAGGGATAACTTTGTTGAGAAGTTGGTAAGTTAATCTTACGGCTGTTTGCTGGACAAACCGATTGTTTGATAAACTAAATTAATTCCCTTAAAGTTGTCTCATATAATCGATCTGTAATGAGACCATTGATATATGAATGAGGAATTATAATTCGTTATGATTTACCATTCATATATACAATCGATCTATTTTCAATTTCGATAATTTAACTGTAATATGCAATATATTAATCATATTCATGATTAATTATTAAAATTCCCTATGCATAATTTGAGCTAATTAAGGCACATCTCGATGTGGCTACAAGGGAGCTAAGAACAAGAGGAACAGGTGAGCACACTCAGACAAGGAACAGGTGACCACACTCAGGTAAACGAGGACTCAAACAAGGGAGCAGAGAACATGAGGAACAGGTGACAACACTCAGACAAAAGAGGACTCAACTAGACAAGAGGGTGTGGTACAGGGAAACAAGGAGGCAGGAACAGAGGAGCACATGGCCAACACAAACAAAACCATATGTTAAAGCACAACACAAACATAGAGACATGAAACAAAGACAACACAGACAAAGCTGCCAGAGCAAGACCCTGACAATATTCATAGAAGAAAATATTCTGCGGGCCATTAAAGTTTAGTGAAAATCGTCAAAAACCCTGGCGGTGGCTGGCAACTTTTTTTTAAAAATGCTGGTGGGGAAAGAGTTAATAAAGAGTTGACTATTTAATGGGATGACCTAACTTTTTCACATGACCGGGGGTTATGAATCTATATCATTATATGATGAGAACAATAGTTTGAACTAAATGTCTTGAAAGGGTATAATTTTAAATGCTGTGTTGAAATTATGGATATAAGTGTTTCTTTGTTGTGACTGATGGCTTCCTGTTTCCGGTTTTCTGAGAACGATTTTATTGGTTGTTGATTGTTTTACGTCACTATGACTACGCTAGGACTTGCGATAATATCAAACATGTTTAATATGAAAGACTAGAGAAAGACTGGCATAAATCGGGTCGCCGGCTCCAGATTATCACCTCACAATTAACGATCGAGACGACGGGAGCGCGCCGAGACTCCAGTAAGATTCCTAAAGACTGCCGGTCTTTAGTCTGGGACTGTGAAAATCCTTTGGTGTACGCCCGGCATAAGAAGTACGGAGCCCCGCACAATAAGAGAGCTACAAATGCAGTAACTCCAGTGCGATGCTGTCACTCACAGCTATGGTGTTGGGTTTGACGAGCTCTTTAGAGCGCATGTGCAGCGCCTCCCGCTGTTCAGCCGCTGCTATGACACTTCTGCTGTGACGATTCACTCCGTTCACACTGTCCTGCATGCGCTGCCAATCAGATTTGGACAAAACTAGGTCTGCTTCGTATTTCTCTATCTCCCAACTCACAACTGTATGCATTAGACAACAAATTTCCAAGTTATTATAAAAGCCATTCCTGATAAGCTGGAGTCGATGGTTGCGGTCAACACCTCTCATATTGCCGGATTGAGAGAAAAGCTTAACGCCGTGTGTGATGATGTGAATGAGGTGAAGACCAAAGTTTCCCAAGTCGAGTCATCACTGTTGAAAGAGAACAATCGGATCGGCGCATTGGAGTCACGCATCACTGAATTGGAGCAGTATTCCAGACGTTGGAATTTGAAATTACACTGCCTGTCAGATAATATCGATGAAAAAAATGTAAGGAGAGAAGTGGTTGGCATTTGTCAGAAATTACTGCTAGAGCACGCTGACCATCTTCCGGATGTGATCGACACAGTGCATCGTGTTGGTGTGAAGAAAAATCTGCCCGCGGTGTAATCATCCAGTTCTCTTTGCGTATACACAGAGCAGCAGTACGGGCGGCAGCCAAAAACTCCGCTTATCTACGGAAAAATGGTCTGCGTTTTAGAGAGGATCTTTGCAAGGCCGACAGAGATGGTAGAATGAAGTTGTGGCCGTTAGTCGACGAGGCACGGAAAGCAGGAAAGGTTGCCTACTTTGTAGCTGGTCGGGCCTTCGTGGAGAAAAAAGAGATCTTTCCGCCAAGCTGAGTTCTCTCAACTTTGAGATAAGGTGTTCTGTTTACATGCTTGTTAAAAAATAAATAAATTTGTTTTTCATCGCCACTTGTATTTTTCCTAGCTATTGTTCATATTTTGTCCGGTTATACCTACGAAACTACAGTTGATGTGGCACTTTTTGTTCTCATCAAAATATTGTTCAAGTGAATTCCATTTTTATTTTGAGGTCTTTAACTTTAATTTCACTCAATGCAAAGAATCGAAATAGCCTTACCTTGTGTCAAATAGTAAACTGAGCAACAGGAGAACTGGATATTAATTATAAAAACGCTTGCACGCTCTTGCCGTATCTACGGACTGACCGCTTGTTCTTTAGGAGTGGGTAGATGTTTCTCCCTGCCTTCTCGGCTGTTTCGATGACTTGATTGGCGTATTTCTGGAACTGGGTTTCCTCCTCAACAATGAGAGCGGTGTTCTTTGCCACAAAGTCTTTCAGTTCTTTTTTCGCACGACGATTTGTGGTCTAATAACGTAAGACACGAACATGGAGGCCTTTCACTCTGTCGGTCTGGTATACTGCTTGGTTTCTGCTTTCTCAATGGCCTCCTTTCGTATCTGGGCCTGGTATTTCTCTTCTTCTATGTCGAGACGTTTCTTCTCCTCTTCTTCGATCGCCTTCAACTTGCTGTGGACGCCAGCAGCGTAGGCGCCGGTGCCGTACTTTTGCAATCAGGCGTAGACAACGTAAACCATCCCGTGAGTTTCTTCTCTAAGAAATGTAATTCTGCCAAGCGAAAGTACTCCACTATCAAGCAAGAGACTTTGGCTTTAGTCCTGGCTATTCAACACTTCGAAGTGTATTTAGGCTCTACGGTACATCCAGTTAAGGTCTATACTGACCATGAGCCACTCAAATTCCTCAGTCGCATGTACAATTCAAATCGTAGGTTAATGCGCTGGAGTCTATTGCTTCAACCTTTTAACCTCCAAATTGTGCATATCCGGGGAATAGACAATATTATCGCAGATGCGTTGTCTAGGGTGGATGCTTAATAGTATAAAAAAAAAAATTTACTTGGAAAAAAACAAAAACGTTTTGTTTATTGTGAAAATGAACTTGCATGTGTCCTTATTTACTGAATATGGTCTATACATTTAGGTTATAGTTAATAATAATAAAACAACACTATATGTATATATATATATATATATATATATATATATATATATATATATATATATATATATACAGATTGTTTTGGGATTTATTTTAATTTATTGGGCTTGCTAACCTAATGTAAGTCTGTAGCAATACTAGGTATTGCGTCGCGCATAGTTGCGATTTGCCTGTGACTTAACCATATACGCCAAAATAATACATTCCTGTGTAATTCTAACTTCTTTTCGCATGCAGATACGCCTTGAACGAGGTAGTGATTATTTATAGCTGGAACTCTATTGTCTGGGTTGGCTCAAACATTGAGCTGAAACACAGAATTCGTGAGTAAAAATGAGTGTTCTCATGTTCCAGGTATGGCGACAGGTCACCATTTCGGGGTGGGGGTATTACGTCCCCCAGCTCTGGTCTTTGTTCCTATACATGTGTTTGAGCGCAATGTCTCTTCCCCAATTACAGATGAGCCACACCTGAGCGAAGCCTACTTGCGCTATAAAAGGCTCCTGGGACCATTCTACATTACAAATGTAGAATTCTGTATCCGTAGTTTCAATTATTAAAACCATATTCTTGATTGATCCTGAAGTGCTCATTTACAAGTCAATGAAATGAATATCTCATAGCTACAAAGCTTTACAAGTTGTTACTATATCAGTAACGTAAATTTTATAAACACGAGAAAAATTAATGTTCACGGCCGGAACATTGAGATTTCTTGGAGTTTATAAAAAGGGATAACTTTGTTGAGAAGTTGGTAAGTTAATCTTACGGCTGTTTGCTGGACAAACCGATTGTTTGATAAACTAAATTAATTCCCTTAAAGTTGTCTCATATAATCGATCTGTAATGAGACCATTGATATATGAATGAGGAATTATAATTCGTTATGATTTACCATTCATATATACAATCGATCTATTTTCAATTTCGATAATTTAACTGTAATATGCAATATATTAATCATATTCATGATTAATTATTAAAATTCCCTATGCATAATTTGAGCTAATTAAGGCACATCTCGATGTGGCTACAAGGGAGCTAAGAACAAGAGGAACAGGTGAGCACACTCAGACAAGGAACAGGTGACAACACTCAGACAAAAGAGGACTCAACTAGACAAGAGGGTGTGGTACAGGGAAACAAGGAGGCAGGAACAGAGGAGCACATGGCCAACACAAACAAAACCATATGTTAAAGCACAACACAAACATAGAGACATGAAACAAAGACAACACAGACAAAGCTTCCAGAGCAAGACCCTGACAATATTCATAGAAGAAAATATTCTGCGGGCCATTAAAGTTTAGTGAAAATCGTCAAAAACCCTGGCGGTGGCTGGCAACTTTTTTTTTTAAATGCTGGCGGGGAAAGAGTTAATAAAGAGTTGACTATTTAATGAGATGACCTAACTTTTTCACATGACCGGGGGTTATGAATCTATATCATTATATGATGAGAACAATAGTTTGAACTAAATGTCTTGAAAGGGTATAATTTTAAATGCTGTGTTGAAATTATGGATATAAGTGTTTCTTTGTTGTGACTGATGGCTTCCTGTTTCCGGTTTTCTGAGAACGATTTTATTGGTTGTTGATTGTTTTACGTCACTATGACTACGCTAGGACTTGCGATAATATCAAACATGTTTAATATGAAAGACTAGAGAAAGACTGGCATAAATCGGGTCGCCGGCTCCAGATTATCACCTCACAATTAACGATCGAGACGACGGGAGCGCGCCGAGACTCCAGTAAGATTCCTAAAGACTGCCGGTCTTTAGTCTGGGACTGTGAAAATCCTTTGGTGTACGCCCGGCATAAGAAGTACGGAGCCCCGCACAATAAGAGAGCTACAAATGCAGTAACTCCAGTGCGATGCTGTCACTCACAGCTATGGTGTTGGGTTTGACGAGCTCTTTAGAGCGCATGTGCAGCGCCTCCCGCTGTTCAGCCGCTGCTATGACACTTCTGCTGTGACGATTCACTCCGTTCACACTGTCCTGCATGCGCTGCCAATCAGATTTGGACAAAACTAGGTCTGCTTCGTATTTCTCTATCTCCCAACTCACAACTGTATGCATTAGACAACAAATTTCCAAGTTATTATAAAAGCCATTCCTGATAAGCTGGAGTCGATGGTTGCGGTCAACACCTCTCATATTGCCGGATTGAGAGAAAAGCTTAACGCCGTGTGTGATGATGTGAATGAGGTGAAGACCAAAGTTTCCCAAGTCGAGTCATCACTGTTGAAAGAGAACAATCGGATCGGCGCATTGGAGTCACGCATCACTGAATTGGAGCGGTATTCCAGACGTTGGAATTTGAAATTACACTGCCTGTCAGATAATATCGATGAAAAAAATGTAAGGAGAGAAGTGGTTGGCATTTGTCAGAAATTACTGCCAGAGCACGCTGACCATCTTCCGGATGTGATCGACACAGTGCATCGTGTTGGTGTGAAGAAAATTCTGCCCGCGGTGTAATCATCCAGTTCTCTTTGCGTATACACAGAGCAGCAGTACGGGCGGCAGCCAAAAACTCCGCTTATCTACGGGAAAATGGTCTGCGTTTTAGAGAGGATCTTTGCAAGGCCGACAGAGATGGTAGAATGAAGTTGTGGCCGTTAGTCGACGAGGCACGGAAAGCAGGAAAGGTTGCCTACTTTGTAGCTGGTCGGGCCTTCGTGGAGAAAAAAGAGATCTTTCCGCCAAGCTGAGTTCTCTCAACTTTGAGATAAGGTGTTCTGTTTACATGCTTGTTAAAAAATAAATTAATTTGTTTTTCATCGCCACTTGTTTTTTTCCTAGCTATTGTTCATATTTTGTCCGGTTATACCTACGAAACTACAGTTGATGTGGCACTTTTTGTTCTCATCAAAATATTGTTCAAGTGAATTCCATTTTTATTTTGAGGTCTTTAACTTTAATTTCACTCAATGCAAAGAATCGAAATAGCCTTACCTTGTGTCAAATAGTAAACTGAGCAACAGGAGAACTGGATATTAATTATAAAAACGCTTGCACGCTCTTGCCGTATCTACGGACTGACCGCTTGTTCTTTAGGAGTGGGTAGATGTTTCTCCCTGCCTTCTCGGCTGTTTCAATGACTTGATTGGCGTATTTCTGGAACTGGGTTTCCTCCTCAACAATGAGAGCGGTGTTCTTTGCCACAAAGTCTTTCAGTTCTTTTTTCGCACGACGATTTGTGGTCTAATAACGTAAGACACAAACATGGAGGCCTTTCACTCTGTCGGTCTGGTATACTGCTTGGTTTCTGCTTTCTCAATGGCCTCCTTTCGTATCTGGGCCTGGTATTTCTCTTCTTCTATGTCGAGACGTTTCTTCTCCTCTTCTTCGATCGCCTTCAGCTTGCTGTGGACGCCAGCAGCGTAGGCGCCGGTGCCGTACTTTTGCAATCAGGCGTAGACAACGTAAACCATCCCGTGAGTTTCTTCTCTAAGAAATGTAATTCTGCCAAGCGAAAGTACTCCACTATCAAGCAAGAGACTTTGGCTTTAGTCCTGGCTATTCAACACTTCGAAGTGTATTTAGGCTCTACGGTACATCCAGTTAAGGTCTATACTGACCATGAGCCACTCAAATTCCTCAGTCGCATGTACAATTCAAATCGTAGGTTAATGCGCTGGAGTCTATTGCTTCAACCTTTTAACCTCCAAATTGTGCAAATCCGGGGAATAGACAATATTATCGCAGATGCGTTGTCTAGGGTGGATGCTTAATAGTATTAAAAAAAAAATTTACTTGGAAAAAAACAAAAACGTTTTGTTTATTGTGAAAATGAACTTGCATGTGTCCTTATTTACTGAATATGGTCTATACATTTAGGTTATAGTTAATAATAATAAAACAACACTATATGTATATATATATATATATATATATATATATATATATATATATATATATATATACAGATTGTTTTGGGATTTATTTTAATTTATTGGGCTTGCTAACCTAATGTAAGTCTGTAGCAATACTAGGTATTGCGTCGCGCATAGTTGCGATTTGCCTGTGACTTAACCATATACGCCAAAATAATACATTCCTGTGTAATTCTAACTTCTTTTCGCATGCAGATACGCCTTGAACGAGGTAGTGATTATTTATAGCTGGAACTCTATTGTCTGGGTTGGCTCAAACATTGAGCTGAAACACAGAATTCGTGAGTAAAAATGAGTGTTCTCATGTTCCAGGTATGGCGACAGGTCACCATTTCGGGGTGGGGGTATTACGTCCCCCAGCTCTGGTCTTTGTTCCTATACATGTGTTTGAGCGCAATGTCTCTTCCCCAATTACAGATGAGCCACACCTGAGCGAAGCCTACTTGCGCTATAAAAGGCTCCTGGGACCATTCTACATTACAAATGTAGAATTCTGTATCCGTAGTTTCAATTATTAAAACCATATTCTTGATTGATCCTGAAGTGCTCATTTACAAGTCAATGAAATGAATATCTCATAGCTACAAAGCTTTACAAGTTGTTACTATATCAGTAACGTAAATTTTATAAACACGAGAAAAATTAATGTTCACGGCCGGAACATTGAGATTTCTTGGAGTTTATAAAAAGGGATAACTTTGTTGAGAAGTTGGTAAGTTAATCTTACGGCTGTTTGCTGGACAAACCGATTGTTTGATAAACTAAATTAATTCCCTTAAAGTTGTCTCATATAATCGATCTGTAATGAGACCATTGATATATGAATGAGGAATTATAATTCGTTATGATTTACCATTCATATATACAATCGATCTATTTTCAATTTCGATAATTTAACTGTAATATGCAATATATTAATCATATTCATGATTAATTATTAAAATTCCCTATGCATAATTTGAGCTAATTAAGGCACATCTCGATGTGGCTACAAGGGAGCTAAGAACAAGAGGAACAGGTGAGCACACTCAGACAAGGAACAGGTGACAACACTCAGACAAAAGAGGACTCAACTAGACAAGAGGGTGTGGTACAGGGAAACAAGGAGGCAGGAACAGAGGAGCACATGGCCAACACAAACAAAACCATATGTTAAAGCACAACACAAACATAGAGACATGAAACAAAGACAACACAGACAAAGCTTCCAGAGCAAGACCCTGACAATATTCATAGAAGAAAATATTCTGCGGGCCATTAAAGTTTAGTGAAAATCGTCAAAAACCCTGGCGGTGGCTGGCAACTTTTTTTTTTAAATGCTGGCGGGGAAAGAGTTAATAAAGAGTTGACTATTTAATGAGATGACCTAACTTTTTCACATGACCGGGGGTTATGAATCTATATCATTATATGATGAGAACAATAGTTTGAACTAAATGTCTTGAAAGGGTATAATTTTAAATGCTGTGTTGAAATTATGGATATAAGTGTTTCTTTGTTGTGACTGATGGCTTCCTGTTTCCGGTTTTCTGAGAACGATTTTATTGGTTGTTGATTGTTTTACGTCACTATGACTACGCTAGGACTTGCGATAATATCAAACATGTTTAATATGAAAGACTAGAGAAAGACTGGCATAAATCGGGTCGCCGGCTCCAGATTATCACCTCACAATTAACGATCGAGACGACGGGAGCGCGCCGAGACTCCAGTAAGATTCCTAAAGACTGCCGGTCTTTAGTCTGGGACTGTGAAAATCCTTTGGTGTACGCCCGGCATAAGAAGTACGGAGCCCCGCACAATAAGAGAGCTACAAATGCAGTAACTCCAGTGCGATGCTGTCACTCACAGCTATGGTGTTGGGTTTGACGAGCTCTTTAGAGCGCATGTGCAGCGCCTCCCGCTGTTCAGCCGCTGCTATGACACTTCTGCTGTGACGATTCACTCCATTCACACTGTCCTGCATGCGCTGCCAATCAGATTTGGACAAAACTAGGTCTGCTTCGTATTTCTCTATCTCCCAACTCACAACTGTATGCATTAGACAACAAATTTCCAAGTTATTATAAAAGCCATTCCTGATAAGCTGGAGTCGATGGTTGCGGTCAACACCTCTCATATTGCCGGATTGAGAGAAAAGCTTAACGCCGTGTGTGATGATGTGAATGAGGTGAAGACCAAAGTTTCCCAAGTCGAGTCATCACTGTTGAAAGAGAACAATCGGATCGGCGCATTGGAGTCACGCATCACTGAATTGGAGCGGTATTCCAGACGTTGGAATTTGAAATTACACTGCCTGTCAGATAATATCGATGAAAAAAATGTAAGGAGAGAAGTGGTTGGCATTTGTCAGAAATTACTGCCAGAGCACGCTGACCATCTTCCGGATGTGATCGACACAGTGCATCGTGTTGGTGTGAAGAAAATTCTGCCCGCGGTGTAATCATCCAGTTCTCTTCGCGTATACACAGAGCAGCAGTACGGGCGGCAGCCAAAAACTCCGCTTATCTACGGGAAAATGGTCTGCGTTTTAGAGAGGATCTTTGCAAGGCCGACAGAGATGGTAGAATTAAGTTGTGGCCGTTAGTCGACGAGGCACGGAAAGCAGGAAAGGTTGCCTACTTTGTAGCTGGTCGGGCCTTCGTGGAGAAAAAAGAGATCTTTCCGCCAAGCTGAGTTCTCTCAACTTTGAGATAAGGTGTTCTGTTTACATGCTTGTTAAAAAATAAATTAATTTGTTTTTCATCGCCACTTGTTTTTTCCCTAGCTATTGTTCATATTTTGTCCGGTTATACCTACGAAACTACAGTTGATGTGGCACTTTTTGTTCTCATCAAAATATTGTTCAAGTGAATTCAATTTTTATTTTGAGGTCTTTAACTTTAATTTCACTCAATGCAAAGAATCGAAATAGCCTTACCTTGTGTCAAATAGTAAACTGAGCAACAGGAGAACTGGATATTAATTATAAAAACGCTTGCACGCTCTTGCCGTATCTACGGACTGACCGCTTGTTCTTTAGGAGTGGGTAGATGTTTCTCCCTGCCTTCTCGGCTGTTTCAATGACTTGATTGGCGTATTTCTGGAACTGGGTTTCCTCCTCAACAATGAGAGCGGTGTTCTTTGCCACAAAGTCTTTCAGTTCTTTTTTCGCACGACGATTTGTGGTCTAATAACGTAAGACACGAACATGGAGGCCTTTCACTCTGTCGGTCTGGTATACTGCTTGGTTTCTGCTTTCTCAATGGCCTCCTTTCGTATCTGGGCCTGGTATTTCTCTTCTTCTATGTCGAGACGTTTCTTCTCCTCTTCTTCGATCGCCTTCAGCTTGCTGTGGACGCCAGCAGCGTAGGCGCCGGTGCCGTACTTTTGCAATCAGGCGTAGACAACGTAAACCATCCCGTGAGTTTCTTCTCTAAGAAATGTAATTCTGCCAAGCGAAAGTACTCCACTATCAAGCAAGAGACTTTGGCTTTAGTCCTGGCTATTCAACACTTCGAAGTGTATTTAGGCTCTACGGTACATCCAGTTAAGGTCTATACTGACCATGAGCCACTCAAATTCCTCAGTCGCATGTACAATTCAAATCGTAGGTTAATGCGCTGGAGTCTATTGCTTCAACCTTTTAACCTCCAAATTGTGCATATCCGGGGAATAGACAATATTATCGCAGATGCGTTGTCTAGGGTGGATGCTTAATAGTATTAAAAAAAAAATTTACTTGGAAAAAAACAAAAACGTTTTGTTTATTGTGAAAATGAACTTGCATGTGTCCTTATTTACTGAATATGGTCTATACATTTAGGTTATAGTTAATAATAATAAAACAACACTATATGTATATATATATATATATATATAGATTGTTTTGGGATTTATTTTAATTTATTGGGCTTGCTAACCTAATGTAAGTCTGTAGCAATATTAGGTATTGCGTCGCGCATAGTTGCGATTTGCCTGTGACTTAACCATATACGCCAAAATAATACATTCCTGTGTAATTCTAACTTCTTTTCGCATGGAGATACGCCTTGAACGAGGTAGTGATTATTTATAGCTGGAACTCTATTGTCTGGGTTGGCTCAAACATTGAGCTGAAACACAGAATTCGTGAGTAAAAATGAGTGTTCTCATGTTCCAGGTATGGCGACAGGTCACCATTTCGGGGTGGGGGTATTACGTCCCCCAGCTCTGGTGTTTGTTCCTATACATGTGTTTGAGCGCAATGTCTCTTCCCCAATTACAGATGAGCCACACCTGAGCGAAGCCTACTTGCGCTATAAAAGGCTCCTGGGACCATTCTACATTTCAAATGTAGAATTCTGTATCCGTAGTTTCAATTATTAAAACCATATTCTTGATTGATCCTGAAGTGCTCATTTACAAGTCAATGAAATGAATATCTCATAGCTACAAAGCTTTACAAGTTGTTACTATATCAGTAACGTAAATTTTATAAACACGAGAAAAATTAATGTTCACGGCCGGAACATTGAGATTTCTTGGAGTTTATAAAAAGGGATAACTTTGTTGAGAAGTTGGTAAGTTAATCTTACGGCTGTTTGCTGGACAAACCGATTGTTTGATAAACTAAATTAATTCCCTTAAAGTTGTCTCATATAATCGATCTGTAATGAGACCATTGATATATGAATGAGGAATTATAATTCGTTATGATTTACCATTCATATATACAATCGATCCATTTTCAATTTCGATAATTTAACTGTAATATGCAATATATTAATCATATTCATGATTAATTATTAAAATTCCCTATGCATAATTTGAGCTAATTAAGGCACATCTCGATGTGGCTACAAGGGAGCTAAGAACAAGAGGAACAGGTGAGCACACTCAGACAAGGAACAGGTGACCACACTCAGGTAAACGAGGACTCAAACAAGGGAGCAGAGAACATGAGGAACAGGTGACAACACTCAGACAAAAGAGGACTCAACTAGACAAGAGGGTGTGGTACAGGGAAACAAGGAGGCAGGAACAGAGGAGCACATGGCCAACACAAACAAAACCATATGTTAAAGCACAACACAAACATAGAGACATGAAACAAAGACAACACAGACAAAGCTGCCAGAGCAAGACCCTGACAATATTCATAGAAGAAAATATTCTGCGGGCCATTAAAGTTTAGTGAAAATCGTCAAAAACCCTGGCGGTGGCTGGCAACTTTTTTTTTAAAATGCTGGCGGGGAAAGAGTTAATAAAGAGTTGACTATTTAATGGGATGACCTAACTTTTTCACATGACCGGGGGTTATGAATCTATATCATTATATGATGAGAACAATAGTTTGAACTAAATGTCTTGAAAGGGTATAATTTTAAATGCTGTGTTGAAATTATGGATATAAGTGTTTCTTTGTTGTGACTGATGGCTTCCTGTTTCCGGTTTTCTGAGAACGATTTTATTGGTTGTTGATTGTTTTACGTCACTATGACTACGCTAGGACTTGCGATAATATCAAACATGTTTAATATGAAAGACTAGAGAAAGACTGGCATAAATCGGGTCGCCGACTGCAGATTATCACCTCAGAATTAACGATCGAGACGACGGGAGCGCGCCGAGACTCCAGTAAGATTCCTAAAGACTGCCGGTCTTTAGTCTGGGACTGTGAAAATCCTTTGGTGTACGCCCGGCATAAGAAGTACGGAGCCCCGCACAATAAGAGAGCTACAAATGCAGTAACTCCAGTGCGATGCTGTCACTCACAGCTATGGTGTTGGGTTTGACGAGCTCTTTAGAGCGCATGTGCAGCGCCTCCCGCTGTTCAGCCGCTGCTATGACACTTCTGCTGTGACGATTCACTCCGTTCACACTGTCCTGCATGCGCTGCCAATCAGATTTGGACAAAACTAGGTCTGCTTCGTATTTCTCTATCTCCCAACTCACAACTGTATGCATTAGACAACAAATTTCCAAGTTATTATAAAAGCCATTCCTGATAAGCTGGAGTCGATGGTTGCGGTCAACACCTCTCATATTGCCGGATTGAGAGAAAAGCTTAACGCCGTGTGTGATGATGTGAATGAGGTGAAGACCAAAGTTTCCCAAGTCGAGTCATCACTGTTGAAAGAGAACAATCGGATCGGCGCATTGGAGTCACGCATCACTGAATTGGAGCGGTATTCCAGACGTTGGAATTTGAAATTACACTGCCTGTCAGATAATATCGATGAAAAAAATGTAAGGAGAGAAGTGGTTGGCATTTGTCAGAAATTACTGCCAGAGCACGCTGACCATCTTCCGGATGTGATCGACACAGTGCATCGTGTTGGTGTGAAGAAAATTCTGCCCGCGGTGTAATCATCCAGTTCTCTTCGCGTATACACAGAGCAGCAGTACGGGTGGCAGCCAAAAACTCCGCTTATCTACGGGAAAATGGTCTGCGTTTTAGAGAGGATCTTTGCAAGGCCGACAGAGATGGTAGAATGAAGTTGTGGCCGTTAGTCGACGAGGCACGGAAAGCAGGAAAGGTTGCCTACTTTGTAGCTGGTCGGGCCTTCGTGGAGAAAAAAAGAGATCTTTCCGCCAAGCTGAGTTCTCTCAACTTTGAGATAAGGTGTTCTGTTTACATGCTTGTTAAAAAATAAATTAATTTGTTTTTCATCGCCACTTGTTTTTTTCCTAGCTATTGTTCATATTTTGTCCGGTTATACCTACGAAACTACAGTTGATGTGGCACTTTTTGTTCTCATCAAAATATTGTTCAAGTGAATTCCATTTTTATTTTGATGTCTTTAACTTTAATTTCACTCAATGCAAAGAATCGAAATAGCCTTACCTTGTGTCAAATAGTAAACTGAGCAACAGGAGAACTGGATATTAATTATAAAAACGCTTGCACGCTCTTGCCGTATCTACGGACTGACCGCTTGTTCTTTAGGAGTGGGTAGATGTTTCTCCCTGCCTTCTCGGCTGTTTCGATGACTTGATTGGCGTATTTCTGGAACTGCAATCTGGAACCTCCTCAACAATGAGAGCGGTGTTCTTTGCCACAAAGTCTTTCAGTTCTTTTTTCGCACGACGATTTGTGGTCTAATAACGTAAGACACGAACATGGAGGCCTTTCACTCTGTCGGTCTGGTATACTGCTTGGTTTCTGCTTTCTCAATGGCCTCCTTTCGTATCTGGGCCTGGTATTTCTCTTCTTCTATGTCGAGACGTTTCTTCTCCTCTTCTTCGATCGCCTTCAGCTTGCTGTGGACGCCAGCAGCGTAGGCGCCGGTGCCGTACTTTTGCAATCAGGCGTAGACAACGTAAACCATCCCGTGAGTTTCTTCTCTAAGAAATGTAATTCTGCCAAGCGAAAGTACTCCACTATCAAGCAAGAGACTTTGGCTTTAGTCCTGGCTATTCAACACTTCGAAGTGTATTTAGGCTCTACGGTACATCCAGTTAAGGTCTATACTGACCATGAGTCACTCAAATTCCTCAGTCGCATGTACAATTCAAATCGTAGGTTAATGCGCTGGAGTCTATTGCTTCAACCTTTTAACCTCCAAATTGTGCATATCCGGGGAATAGACAATATTATCGCAGATGCGTTGTCTAGGGTGGATGCTTAATAGTATTAAAAAAAAATTTACTTGAAAAAAAAAAAAAACGTTTTGTTTATTGTGAAAATGAACTTGCATGTGTCCTTATTTACTGAATATGGTCTATACATTTAGGTTATAGTTAATAATAATAAAACAACACTATATGTATATATATATATATATATATAGATTGTTTTGGGATTTATTTTAATTTATTGGGCTTGCTAACCTAATGTAAGTCTGTAGCAATACTAGGTATTGCGTCGCGCATAGTTGCGATTTGCCTGTGACTTAACCATATACGCCAAAATAATACATTCCTGTGTAATTCTAACTTCTTTTCGCATGCAGATACGCCTTGAACGAGGTAGTGATTATTTATAGCTGGAACTCTATTGTCTGGGTTGGCTCAAACATTGAGCTGAAACACAGAATTCGTGAGTAAAAATGAGTGTTCTCATGTTCCAGGTATGGCGACAGGTCACCATTTCGGGGTGGGGGTATTACGTCCCCCAGCTCTGGTGTTTGTTCCTATACATGTGTTTGAGCGCAATGTCTCTTCCCCAATTACAGATGAGCCACACCTGAGCGAAGCCTACTTGCGCTATAAAAGGCTCCTGGGACCATTCTACATTTCAAATGTACAATTCTGTATCCGTAGTTTCAATTATTAAAACCATATTCTTGATTGATCCTGAAGTGCTCATTTACAAGTCAATGAAATGAATATCTCATAGCTACAAAGCTTTACAAGTTGTTACTATATCAGTAACGTAAATTTTATAAACACGAGAAAAATTAATGTTCACGGCCGGAACATTGAGATTTCTTGGAGTTTATAAAAAGGGATAACTTTGTTGAGAAGTTGGTAAGTTAATCTTACGGCTGTTTGCTGGACAAACCGATTGTTTGATAAACTAAATTAATTCCCTTAAAGTTGTCTCATATAATCGATCTGTAATGAGACCATTGATATATGAATGAGGAATTATAATTCGTTATGATTTACCATTCATATATACAATCGATCTATTTTCAATTTCGATAATTTAACTGTAATATGCAATATATTAATCATATTCATGATTAATTATTAAAATTCCCTATGCATAATTTGAGCTAATTAAGGCACATCTCGATGTGGCTACAAGGGAGCTAAGAACAAGAGGAACAGGTGAGCACACTCAGACAAGGAACAGGTGACCACACTCAGGTAAACGAGGACTCAAACAAGGGAGCAGAGAACATGAGGAACAGGTGACAACACTCAGACAAAAGAGGACTCAACTAGACAAGAGGGTGTGGTACAGGGAAACAAGGAGGCAGGAACAGAGGAGCACATGGCCAACACAAACAAAACCATATGTTAAAGCACAACACAAACATAGAGACATGAAACAAAGACAACACAGACAAAGCTGCCAGAGCAAGACCCTGACAATATTCATAGAAGAAAATATTCTGCGGGCCATTAAAGTTTAGTGAAAATCGTCAAAAACCCTGGCGGTGGCTGGCAACTTTTTTTTAAAAATGCTGGTGGGGAAAGAGTTAATAAAGAGTTGACTATTTAATGGGATGACCTAACTTTTTCACATGACCGGGGGTTATGAATCTATATCATTATATGATGAGAACAATAGTTTGAACTAAATGTCTTGAAAGGGTATAATTTTAAATGCTGTGTTGAAATTATGGATATAAGTGTTTCTTTGTTGTGACTGATGGCTTCCTGTTTCCGGTTTTCTGAGAACGATTTTATTGGTTGTTGATTGTTTTACGTCACTATGACTACGCTAGGACTTGCGATAATATCAAACATGTTTAATATGAAAGACTAGAGAAAGACTGGCATAAATCGGGTCGCCGGCTCCAGATTATCACCTCACAATTAACGATCGAGACGACGGGAGCGCGCCGAGACTCCAGTAAGATTCCTAAAGACTGCCGGTCTTTAGTCTGGGACTGTGAAAATCCTTTGGTGTACGCCCGGCATAAGAAGTACGGAGCCCCGCACAATAAGAGAGCTACAAATGCAGTAACTCCAGTGCGATGCTGTCACTCACAGCTATGGTGTTGGGTTTGACGAGCTCTTTAGAGCGCATGTGCAGCGCCTCCCGCTGTTCAGCCGCTGCTATGACACTTCTGCTGTGACGATTCACTCCGTTCACACTGTCCTGCATGCGCTGCCAATCAGATTTGGACAAAACTAGGTCTGCTTCGTATTTCTCTATCTCCCAACTCACAACTGTATGCATTAGACAACAAATTTCCAAGTTATTATAAAAGCCATTCCTGATAAGCTGGAGTCGATGGTTGCGGTCAACACCTCTCATATTGCCGGATTGAGAGAAAAGCTTAACGCCGTGTGTGATGATGTGAATGAGGTGAAGACCAAAGTTTCCCAAGTCGAGTCATCACTGTTGAAAGAGAACAATCGGATCGGCGCATTGGAGTCACGCATCACTGAATTGGAGCAGTATTCCAGACGTTGGAATTTGAAATTACACTGCCTGTCAGATAATATCGATGAAAAAAATGTAAGGAGAGAAGTGGTTGGCATTTGTCAGAAATTACTGCTAGAGCACGCTGACCATCTTCCGGATGTGATCGACACAGTGCATCGTGTTGGTGTGAAGAAAAATCTGCCCGCGGTGTAATCATCCAGTTCTCTTTGCGTATACACAGAGCAGCAGTACGGGCGGCAGCCAAAAACTCCGCTTATCTACGGAAAAATGGTCTGCGTTTTAGAGAGGATCTTTGCAAGGCCGACAGAGATGGTAGAATGAAGTTGTGGCCGTTAGTCGACGAGGCACGGAAAGCAGGAAAGGTTGCCTACTTTGTAGCTGGTCGGGCCTTCGTGGAGAAAAAAGAGATCTTTCCGCCAAGCTGAGTTCTCTCAACTTTGAGATAAGGTGTTCTGTTTACATGCTTGTTAAAAAATAAATAAATTTGTTTTTCATCGCCACTTGTTTTTTTCCTAGCTATTGTTCATATTTTGTCCGGTTATACCTACGAAACTACAGTTGATGTGGCACTTTTTGTTCTCATCAAAATATTGTTCAAGTGAATTCCATTTTTATTTTGAGGTCTTTAACTTTAATTTCACTCAATGCAAAGAATCGAAATAGCCTTACCTTGTGTCAAATAGTAAACTGAGCAACAGGAGAACTGGATATTAATTATAAAAACGCTTGCACGCTCTTGCCGTATCTACGGACTGACCGCTTGTTCTTTAGGAGTGGGTAGATGTTTCTCCCTGCCTTCTCGGCTGTTTCGATGACTTGATTGGCGTATTTCTGGAACTGGGTTTCCTCCTCAACAATGAGAGCGGTGTTCTTTGCCACAAAGTCTTTCAGTTCTTTTTTCGCACGACGATTTGTGGTCTAATAACGTAAGACACGAACATGGAGGCCTTTCACTCTGTCGGTCTGGTATACTGCTTGGTTTCTGCTTTCTCAATGGCCTCCTTTCGTATCTGGGCCTGGTATTTCTCTTCTTCTATGTCGAGACGTTTCTTCTCCTCTTCTTCGATCGCCTTCAACTTGCTGTGGACGCCAGCAGCGTAGGCGCCGGTGCCGTACTTTTGCAATCAGGCGTAGACAACGTAAACCATCCCGTGAGTTTCTTCTCTAAGAAATGTAATTCTGCCAAGCGAAAGTACTCCACTATCAAGCAAGAGACTTTGGCTTTAGTCCTGGCTATTCAACACTTCGAAGTGTATTTAGGCTCTACGGTACATCCAGTTAAGGTCTATACTGACCATGAGCCACTCAAATTCCTCAGTCGCATGTACAATTCAAATCGTAGGTTAATGCGCTGGAGTCTATTGCTTCAACCTTTTAACCTCCAAATTGTGCATATCCGGGGAATAGACAATATTATCGCAGATGCGTTGTCTAGGGTGGATGCTTAATAGTATAAAAAAAAAAATTTACTTGGAAAAAAACAAAAACGTTTTGTTTATTGTGAAAATGAACTTGCATGTGTCCTTATTTACTGAATATGGTCTATACATTTAGGTTATAGTTAATAATAATAAAACAACACTATATGTATATATATATATATATATATATATATATATATATATATATATATATATATATATATACAGATTGTTTTGGGATTTATTTTAATTTATTGGGCTTGCTAACCTAATGTAAGTCTGTAGCAATACTAGGTATTGCGTCGCGCATAGTTGCGATTTGCCTGTGACTTAACCATATACGCCAAAATAATACATTCCTGTGTAATTCTAACTTCTTTTCGCATGCAGATACGCCTTGAACGAGGTAGTGATTATTTATAGCTGGAACTCTATTGTCTGGGTTGGCTCAAACATTGAGCTGAAACACAGAATTCGTGAGTAAAAATGAGTGTTCTCATGTTCCAGGTATGGCGACAGGTCACCATTTCGGGGTGGGGGTATTACGTCCCCCAGCTCTGGTCTTTGTTCCTATACATGTGTTTGAGCGCAATGTCTCTTCCCCAATTACAGATGAGCCACACCTGAGCGAAGCCTACTTGCGCTATAAAAGGCTCCTGGGACCATTCTACATTACAAATGTAGAATTCTGTATCCGTAGTTTCAATTATTAAAACCATATTCTTGATTGATCCTGAAGTGCTCATTTACAAGTCAATGAAATGAATATCTCATAGCTACAAAGCTTTACAAGTTGTTACTATATCAGTAACGTAAATTTTATAAACACGAGAAAAATTAATGTTCACGGCCGGAACATTGAGATTTCTTGGAGTTTATAAAAAGGGATAACTTTGTTGAGAAGTTGGTAAGTTAATCTTACGGCTGTTTGCTGGACAAACCGATTGTTTGATAAACTAAATTAATTCCCTTAAAGTTGTCTCATATAATCGATCTGTAATGAGACCATTGATATATGAATGAGGAATTATAATTCGTTATGATTTACCATTCATATATACAATCGATCTATTTTCAATTTCGATAATTTAACTGTAATATGCAATATATTAATCATATTCATGATTAATTATTAAAATTCCCTATGCATAATTTGAGCTAATTAAGGCACATCTCGATGTGGCTACAAGGGAGCTAAGAACAAGAGGAACAGGTGAGCACACTCAGACAAGGAACAGGTGACAACACTCAGACAAAAGAGGACTCAACTAGACAAGAGGGTGTGGTACAGGGAAACAAGGAGGCAGGAACAGAGGAGCACATGGCCAACACAAACAAAACCATATGTTAAAGCACAACACAAACATAGAGACATGAAACAAAGACAACACAGACAAAGCTTCCAGAGCAAGACCCTGACAATATTCATAGAAGAAAATATTCTGCGGGCCATTAAAGTTTAGTGAAAATCGTCAAAAACCCTGGCGGTGGCTGGCAACTTTTTTTTTTAAATGCTGGCGGGGAAAGAGTTAATAAAGAGTTGACTATTTAATGAGATGACCTAACTTTTTCACATGACCGGGGGTTATGAATCTATATCATTATATGATGAGAACAATAGTTTGAACTAAATGTCTTGAAAGGGTATAATTTTAAATGCTGTGTTGAAATTATGGATATAAGTGTTTCTTTGTTGTGACTGATGGCTTCCTGTTTCCGGTTTTCTGAGAACGATTTTATTGGTTGTTGATTGTTTTACGTCACTATGACTACGCTAGGACTTGCGATAATATCAAACATGTTTAATATGAAAGACTAGAGAAAGACTGGCATAAATCGGGTCGCCGGCTCCAGATTATCACCTCACAATTAACGATCGAGACGACGGGAGCGCGCCGAGACTCCAGTAAGATTCCTAAAGACTGCCGGTCTTTAGTCTGGGACTGTGAAAATCCTTTGGTGTACGCCCGGCATAAGAAGTACGGAGCCCCGCACAATAAGAGAGCTACAAATGCAGTAACTCCAGTGCGATGCTGTCACTCACAGCTATGGTGTTGGGTTTGACGAGCTCTTTAGAGCGCATGTGCAGCGCCTCCCGCTGTTCAGCCGCTGCTATGACACTTCTGCTGTGACGATTCACTCCGTTCACACTGTCCTGCATGCGCTGCCAATCAGATTTGGACAAAACTAGGTCTGCTTCGTATTTCTCTATCTCCCAACTCACAACTGTATGCATTAGACAACAAATTTCCAAGTTATTATAAAAGCCATTCCTGATAAGCTGGAGTCGATGGTTGCGGTCAACACCTCTCATATTGCCGGATTGAGAGAAAAGCTTAACGCCGTGTGTGATGATGTGAATGAGGTGAAGACCAAAGTTTCCCAAGTCGAGTCATCACTGTTGAAAGAGAACAATCGGATCGGCGCATTGGAGTCACGCATCACTGAATTGGAGCGGTATTCCAGACGTTGGAATTTGAAATTACACTGCCTGTCAGATAATATCGATGAAAAAAATGTAAGGAGAGAAGTGGTTGGCATTTGTCAGAAATTACTGCCAGAGCACGCTGACCATCTTCCGGATGTGATCGACACAGTGCATCGTGTTGGTGTGAAGAAAATTCTGCCCGCGGTGTAATCATCCAGTTCTCTTTGCGTATACACAGAGCAGCAGTACGGGCGGCAGCCAAAAACTCCGCTTATCTACGGGAAAATGGTCTGCGTTTTAGAGAGGATCTTTGCAAGGCCGACAGAGATGGTAGAATGAAGTTGTGGCCGTTAGTCGACGAGGCACGGAAAGCAGGAAAGGTTGCCTACTTTGTAGCTGGTCGGGCCTTCGTGGAGAAAAAAGAGATCTTTCCGCCAAGCTGAGTTCTCTCAACTTTGAGATAAGGTGTTCTGTTTACATGCTTGTTAAAAAATAAATTAATTTGTTTTTCATCGCCACTTGTTTTTTTCCTAGCTATTGTTCATATTTTGTCCGGTTATACCTACGAAACTACAGTTGATGTGGCACTTTTTGTTCTCATCAAAATATTGTTCAAGTGAATTCCATTTTTATTTTGAGGTCTTTAACTTTAATTTCACTCAATGCAAAGAATCGAAATAGCCTTACCTTGTGTCAAATAGTAAACTGAGCAACAGGAGAACTGGATATTAATTATAAAAACGCTTGCACGCTCTTGCCGTATCTACGGACTGACCGCTTGTTCTTTAGGAGTGGGTAGATGTTTCTCCCTGCCTTCTCGGCTGTTTCAATGACTTGATTGGCGTATTTCTGGAACTGGGTTTCCTCCTCAACAATGAGAGCGGTGTTCTTTGCCACAAAGTCTTTCAGTTCTTTTTTCGCACGACGATTTGTGGTCTAATAACGTAAGACACAAACATGGAGGCCTTTCACTCTGTCGGTCTGGTATACTGCTTGGTTTCTGCTTTCTCAATGGCCTCCTTTCGTATCTGGGCCTGGTATTTCTCTTCTTCTATGTCGAGACGTTTCTTCTCCTCTTCTTCGATCGCCTTCAGCTTGCTGTGGACGCCAGCAGCGTAGGCGCCGGTGCCGTACTTTTGCAATCAGGCGTAGACAACGTAAACCATCCCGTGAGTTTCTTCTCTAAGAAATGTAATTCTGCCAAGCGAAAGTACTCCACTATCAAGCAAGAGACTTTGGCTTTAGTCCTGGCTATTCAACACTTCGAAGTGTATTTAGGCTCTACGGTACATCCAGTTAAGGTCTATACTGACCATGAGCCACTCAAATTCCTCAGTCGCATGTACAATTCAAATCGTAGGTTAATGCGCTGGAGTCTATTGCTTCAACCTTTTAACCTCCAAATTGTGCAAATCCGGGGAATAGACAATATTATCGCAGATGCGTTGTCTAGGGTGGATGCTTAATAGTATTAAAAAAAAAATTTACTTGGAAAAAAACAAAAACGTTTTGTTTATTGTGAAAATGAACTTGCATGTGTCCTTATTTACTGAATATGGTCTATACATTTAGGTTATAGTTAATAATAATAAAACAACACTATATGTATATATATATATATATATATATATATATATATATATATATATATATATATACAGATTGTTTTGGGATTTATTTTAATTTATTGGGCTTGCTAACCTAATGTAAGTCTGTAGCAATACTAGGTATTGCGTCGCGCATAGTTGCGATTTGCCTGTGACTTAACCATATACGCCAAAATAATACATTCCTGTGTAATTCTAACTTCTTTTCGCATGCAGATACGCCTTGAACGAGGTAGTGATTATTTATAGCTGGAACTCTATTGTCTGGGTTGGCTCAAACATTGAGCTGAAACACAGAATTCGTGAGTAAAAATGAGTGTTCTCATGTTCCAGGTATGGCGACAGGTCACCATTTCGGGGTGGGGGTATTACGTCCCCCAGCTCTGGTCTTTGTTCCTATACATGTGTTTGAGCGCAATGTCTCTTCCCCAATTACAGATGAGCCACACCTGAGCGAAGCCTACTTGCGCTATAAAAGGCTCCTGGGACCATTCTACATTACAAATGTAGAATTCTGTATCCGTAGTTTCAATTATTAAAACCATATTCTTGATTGATCCTGAAGTGCTCATTTACAAGTCAATGAAATGAATATCTCATAGCTACAAAGCTTTACAAGTTGTTACTATATCAGTAACGTAAATTTTATAAACACGAGAAAAATTAATGTTCACGGCCGGAACATTGAGATTTCTTGGAGTTTATAAAAAGGGATAACTTTGTTGAGAAGTTGGTAAGTTAATCTTACGGCTGTTTGCTGGACAAACCGATTGTTTGATAAACTAAATTAATTCCCTTAAAGTTGTCTCATATAATCGATCTGTAATGAGACCATTGATATATGAATGAGGAATTATAATTCGTTATGATTTACCATTCATATATACAATCGATCTATTTTCAATTTCGATAATTTAACTGTAATATGCAATATATTAATCATATTCATGATTAATTATTAAAATTCCCTATGCATAATTTGAGCTAATTAAGGCACATCTCGATGTGGCTACAAGGGAGCTAAGAACAAGAGGAACAGGTGAGCACACTCAGACAAGGAACAGGTGACAACACTCAGACAAAAGAGGACTCAACTAGACAAGAGGGTGTGGTACAGGGAAACAAGGAGGCAGGAACAGAGGAGCACATGGCCAACACAAACAAAACCATATGTTAAAGCACAACACAAACATAGAGACATGAAACAAAGACAACACAGACAAAGCTTCCAGAGCAAGACCCTGACAATATTCATAGAAGAAAATATTCTGCGGGCCATTAAAGTTTAGTGAAAATCGTCAAAAACCCTGGCGGTGGCTGGCAACTTTTTTTTTTAAATGCTGGCGGGGAAAGAGTTAATAAAGAGTTGACTATTTAATGAGATGACCTAACTTTTTCACATGACCGGGGGTTATGAATCTATATCATTATATGATGAGAACAATAGTTTGAACTAAATGTCTTGAAAGGGTATAATTTTAAATGCTGTGTTGAAATTATGGATATAAGTGTTTCTTTGTTGTGACTGATGGCTTCCTGTTTCCGGTTTTCTGAGAACGATTGTATTGGTTGTTGATTGTTTTACGTCACTATGACTACGCTAGGACTTGCGATAATATCAAACATGTTTAATATGAAAGACTAGAGAAAGACTGGCATAAATCGGGTCGCCGGCTCCAGATTATCACCTCACAATTAACGATCGAGACGACGGGAGCGCGCCGAGACTCCAGTAAGATTCCTAAAGACTGCCGGTCTTTAGTCTGGGACTGTGAAAATCCTTTGGTGTACGCCCGGCATAAGAAGTACGGAGCCCCGCACAATAAGAGAGCTACAAATGCAGTAACTCCAGTGCGATGCTGTCACTCACAGCTATGGTGTTGGGTTTGACGAGCTCTTTAGAGCGCATGTGCAGCGCCTCCCGCTGTTCAGCCGCTGCTATGACACTTCTGCTGTGACGATTCACTCCATTCACACTGTCCTGCATGCGCTGCCAATCAGATTTGGACAAAACTAGGTCTGCTTCGTATTTCTCTATCTCCCAACTCACAACTGTATGCATTAGACAACAAATTTCCAAGTTATTATAAAAGCCATTCCTGATAAGCTGGAGTCGATGGTTGCGGTCAACACCTCTCATATTGCCGGATTGAGAGAAAAGCTTAACGCCGTGTGTGATGATGTGAATGAGGTGAAGACCAAAGTTTCCCAAGTCGAGTCATCACTGTTGAAAGAGAACAATCGGATCGGCGCATTGGAGTCACGCATCACTGAATTGGAGCGGTATTCCAGACGTTGGAATTTGAAATTACACTGCCTGTCAGATAATATCGATGAAAAAAATGTAAGGAGAGAAGTGGTTGGCATTTGTCAGAAATTACTGCCAGAGCACGCTGACCATCTTCCGGATGTGATCGACACAGTGCATCGTGTTGGTGTGAAGAAAATTCTGCCCGCGGTGTAATCATCCAGTTCTCTTCGCGTATACACAGAGCAGCAGTACGGGCGGCAGCCAAAAACTCCGCTTATCTACGGGAAAATGGTCTGCGTTTTAGAGAGGATCTTTGCAAGGCCGACAGAGATGGTAGAATTAAGTTGTGGCCGTTAGTCGACGAGGCACGGAAAGCAGGAAAGGTTGCCTACTTTGTAGCTGGTCGGGCCTTCGTGGAGAAAAAAGAGATCTTTCCGCCAAGCTGAGTTCTCTCAACTTTGAGATAAGGTGTTCTGTTTACATGCTTGTTAAAAAATAAATTAATTTGTTTTTCATCGCCACTTGTTTTTTCCCTAGCTATTGTTCATATTTTGTCCGGTTATACCTACGAAACTACAGTTGATGTGGCACTTTTTGTTCTCATCAAAATATTGTTCAAGTGAATTCAATTTTTATTTTGAGGTCTTTAACTTTAATTTCACTCAATGCAAAGAATCGAAATAGCCTTACCTTGTGTCAAATAGTAAACTGAGCAACAGGAGAACTGGATATTAATTATAAAAACGCTTGCACGCTCTTGCCGTATCTACGGACTGACCGCTTGTTCTTTAGGAGTGGGTAGATGTTTCTCCCTGCCTTCTCGGCTGTTTCAATGACTTGATTGGCGTATTTCTGGAACTGGGTTTCCTCCTCAACAATGAGAGCGGTGTTCTTTGCCACAAAGTCTTTCAGTTCTTTTTTCGCACGACGATTTGTGGTCTAATAACGTAAGACACGAACATGGAGGCCTTTCACTCTGTCGGTCTGGTATACTGCTTGGTTTCTGCTTTCTCAATGGCCTCCTTTCGTATCTGGGCCTGGTATTTCTCTTCTTCTATGTCGAGACGTTTCTTCTCCTCTTCTTCGATCGCCTTCAGCTTGCTGTGGACGCCAGCAGCGTAGGCGCCGGTGCCGTACTTTTGCAATCAGGCGTAGACAACGTAAACCATCCCGTGAGTTTCTTCTCTAAGAAATGTAATTCTGCCAAGCGAAAGTACTCCACTATCAAGCAAGAGACTTTGGCTTTAGTCCTGGCTATTCAACACTTCGAAGTGTATTTAGGCTCTACGGTACATCCAGTTAAGGTCTATACTGACCATGAGCCACTCAAATTCCTCAGTCGCATGTACAATTCAAATCGTAGGTTAATGCGCTGGAGTCTATTGCTTCAACCTTTTAACCTCCAAATTGTGCATATCCGGGGAATAGACAATATTATCGCAGATGCGTTGTCTAGGGTGGATGCTTAATAGTATTAAAAAAAAAATTTACTTGGAAAAAAACAAAAACGTTTTGTTTATTGTGAAAATGAACTTGCATGTGTCCTTATTTACTGAATATGGTCTATACATTTAGGTTATAGTTAATAATAATAAAACAACACTATATGTATATATATATATATATATATAGATTGTTTTGGGATTTATTTTAATTTATTGGGCTTGCTAACCTAATGTAAGTCTGTAGCAATATTAGGTATTGCGTCGCGCATAGTTGCGATTTGCCTGTGACTTAACCATATACGCCAAAATAATACATTCCTGTGTAATTCTAACTTCTTTTCGCATGGAGATACGCCTTGAACGAGGTAGTGATTATTTATAGCTGGAACTCTATTGTCTGGGTTGGCTCAAACATTGAGCTGAAACACAGAATTCGTGAGTAAAAATGAGTGTTCTCATGTTCCAGGTATGGCGACAGGTCACCATTTCGGGGTGGGGGTATTACGTCCCCCAGCTCTGGTGTTTGTTCCTATACATGTGTTTGAGCGCAATGTCTCTTCCCCAATTACAGATGAGCCACACCTGAGCGAAGCCTACTTGCGCTATAAAAGGCTCCTGGGACCATTCTACATTTCAAATGTACAATTCTGTATCCGTAGTTTCAATTATTAAAACCATATTCTTGATTGATCCTGAAGTGCTCATTTACAAGTCAATGAAATGAATATCTCATAGCTACAAAGCTTTACAAGTTGTTACTATATCAGTAACGTAAATTTTATAAACACGAGAAAAATTAATGTTCACGGCCGGAACATTGAGATTTCTTGGAGTTTATAAAAAGGGATAACTTTGTTGAGAAGTTGGTAAGTTAATCTTACGGCTGTTTGCTGGACAAACCGATTGTTTGATAAACTAAATTAATTCCCTTAAAGTTGTCTCATATAATCGATCTGTAATGAGACCATTGATATATGAATGAGGAATTATAATTCGTTATGATTTACCATTCATATATACAATCGATCCATTTTCAATTTCGATAATTTAACTGTAATATGCAATATATTAATCATATTCATGATTAATTATTAAAATTCCCTATGCATAATTTGAGCTAATTAAGGCACATCTCGATGTGGCTACAAGGGAGCTAAGAACAAGAGGAACAGGTGAGCACACTCAGACAAGGAACAGGTGACCACACTCAGGTAAACGAGGACTCAAACAAGGGAGCAGAGAACATGAGGAACAGGTGACAACACTCAGACAAAAGAGGACTCAACTAGACAAGAGGGTGTGGTACAGGGAAACAAGGAGGCAGGAACAGAGGAGCACATGGCCAACACAAACAAAACCATATGTTAAAGCACAACACAAACATAGAGACATGAAACAAAGACAACACAGACAAAGCTGCCAGAGCAAGACCCTGACAATATTCATAGAAGAAAATATTCTGCGGGCCATTAAAGTTTAGTGAAAATCGTCAAAAACCCTGGCGGTGGCTGGCAACTTTTTTTTTAAAAATGCTGGCGGGGAAAGAGTTAATAAAGAGTTGACTATTTAATGGGATGACCTAACTTTTTCACATGACCGGGGTTATGAATCTATATCATTATATGATGAGAACAATAGTTTGAACTAAATGTCTTGAAAGGGTATAATTTTAAATGCTGTGTTGAAATTATGGATATAAGTGTTTCTTTGTTGTGACTGATGGCTTCCTGTTTCCGGTTTTCTGAGAACGATTTTATTGGTTGTTGATTGTTTTACGTCACTATGACTACGCTAGGACTTGCGATAATATCAAACATGTTTAATATGAAAGACTAGAGAAAGACTGGCATAAATCGGGTCGCCGGCTCCAGATTATCACCTCACAATTAACGATCGAGACGACGGGAGCGCGCCGAGACTCCAGTAAGATTCCTAAAGACTGCCGGTCTTTAGTCTGGGACTGTGAAAATCCTTTGGTGTACGCCCGGCATAAGAAGTACGGAGCCCCGCACAATAAGAGAGCTACAATTGCAGTAACTCCAGTGCGATGCTGTCACTCACAGCTATGGTGTTGGGTTTGACGAGCTCTTTAGAGCGCATGTGCAGCGCCTCCCGCTGTTCAGCCGCTGCTATGACACTTCTGCTGTGACGATTCACTCCGTTCACACTGTCCTGCATGCGCTGCCAATCAGATTTGGACAAAACTAGGTCTGCTTCGTATTTCTCTATCTCCCAACTCACAACTGTATGCATTAGACAACAAATTTCCAAGTTATTATAAAAGCCATTCCTGATAAGCTGGAGTCAATGGTTGCGGTCAACACCTCTCATATTGCCGGATTGAGAGAAAAGCTTAACGCCGTGTGTGATGATGTGAATGAGGTGAAGACCAAAGTTTCCCAAGTCGAGTCATCACTGTTGAAAGAGAACAATCGGATCGGCGCATTGGAGTCACGCATCACTGAATTGGAGCGGTATTCCAGACGTTGGAATTTGAAATTACACTGCCTGTCAGATAATATCGATGAAAAAAATGTAAGGAGAGAAGTGGTTGGCATTTGTCAGAAATTACTGCCAGAGCACGCTGACCATCTTCCGGATGTGATCGACACAGTGCATCGTGTTGGTGTGAAGAAAATTCTGCCCGCGGTGTAATCATCCAGTTCTCTTTGCGTATACACAGAGCAGCAGTACGGGCGGCAGCCAAAAACTCCGCTTATCTACGGGAAAATGGTCTGCGTTTTAGAGAGGATCTTTGCAAGGCCGACAGAGATGGTAGAATGAAGTTGTGGCCGTTAGTCGACGAGGCACGGAAAGCAGGAAAGGTTGCCTACTTTGTAGCTGGTCGGGCCTTCGTGGAGAAAAAAGAGATCTTTCCGCCAAGCTGAGTTTTCTCAACTTTGAGATAAGGTGTTCTGGTTACATGCTTGTTAAAAAATAAATAAATTTGTTTTTCATCGCCACTTGTTTTTTTCCTAGCTATTGTTCATATTTTGTCCGGTTATACCTACGAAACTACAGTTGATGTGGCACTTTTTGTTCTCATCAAAATATTGTTCAAGTGAATTCCATTTTTATTTTGAGGTCTTTAACTTTAATTTCACTCAATGCAAAGAATCGAAATAGCCTTACCTTGTGTCAAATAGTAAACTGAGCAACAGGAGAACTGGATATTAATTATAAAAACGCTTGCACGCTCTTGCCGTATCTACGGACTGACCGCTTGTTCTTTAGGAGTGGGTAGATGTTTCTCCCTGCCTTCTCGGCTGTTTCGATGACTTGATTGGCGTATTTCTGGAACTGGGTTTCCTCCTCAACAATGAGAGCGGTGTTCTTTGCCACAAAGTCTTTCAGTTCTTTTTTCGCACAACGATTTGTGGTCTAATAACGTAAGACACGAACATGGAGGCCTTTCACTCTGTCGGTCTGGTATACTGCTTGGTTTCTGCTTTCTCAATGGCCTCCTTTCGTATCTGGGCCTGGTATTTCTCTTCTTCTATGTTGAGACGTTTCTTCTCCTCTTCTTCGATCGCCTTCAGCTTGCTGTGGACGCCAGCAGCGTAGGCGCCGGTGCCGTACTTTTGCAATCAGGCGTAGACAACGTAAACCATCCCGTGAGTTTCTTCTCTAAGAAATGTAATTCTGCCAAGCGAAAGTACTCCACTATCAAGCAAGAGACTTTGGCTTTAGTCCTGGCTATTCAACACTTCGAAGTGTATTTAGGCTCTACGGTACATCCAGTTAAGGTCTATACTGACCATGAGCCACTCAAATTCCTCAGTCGCATGTACAATTCAAATCGTAGGTTAATGCGCTGGAGTCTATTGCTTCAACCTTTTAACCTCCAAATTGTGCATATCCGGGGAATAGACAATATTATCGCAGATGCGTTGTCTAGGGTGGATGCTTAATAGTATTAAAAAAAAAATTTACTTGGAAAAAAACAAAAACGTTTTGTTTATTGTGAAAATGAACTTGCATGTGTCCTTATTTACTGAATATGGTCTATACATTTAGGTTATAGTTAATAATAATAAAACAACACTATATGTATATATATATATATATATAGATTGTTTTGGGATTTATTTTAATTTATTGGGCTTGCTAACCTAATGTAAGTCTGTAGCAATATTAGGTATTGCGTCGCGCATAGTTGCGATTTGCCTGTGACTTAACCATATACGCCAAAATAATACATTCCTGTGTAATTCTAACTTCTTTTCGCATGGAGATACGCCTTGAACGAGGTAGTGATTATTTATAGCTGGAACTCTATTGTCTGGGTTGGCTCAAACATTGAGCTGAAACACAGAATTCGTGAGTAAAAATGAGTGTTCTCATGTTCCAGGTATGGCGACAGGTCACCATTTCGGGGTGGGGGTATTACGTCCCCCAGCTCTGGTGTTTGTTCCTATACATGTGTTTGAGCGCAATGTCTCTTCCCCAATTACAGATGAGCCACACCTGAGCGAAGCCTACTTGCGCTATAAAAGGCTCCTGGGACCATTCTACATTTCAAATGTACAATTCTGTATCCGTAGTTTCAATTATTAAAACCATATTCTTGATTGATCCTGAAGTGCTCATTTACAAGTCAATGAAATGAATATCTCATAGCTACAAAGCTTTACAAGTTGTTACTATATCAGTAACGTAAATTTTATAAACACGAGAAAAATTAATGTTCACGGCCGGAACATTGAGATTTCTTGGAGTTTATAAAAAGGGATAACTTTGTTGAGAAGTTGGTAAGTTAATCTTACGGCTGTTTGCTGGACAAACCGATTGTTTGATAAACTAAATTAATTCCCTTAAAGTTGTCTCATATAATCGATCTGTAATGAGACCATTGATATATGAATGAGGAATTATAATTCGTTATGATTTACCATTCATATATACAATCGATCCATTTTCAATTTCGATAATTTAACTGTAATATGCAATATATTAATCATATTCATGATTAATTATTAAAATTCCCTATGCATAATTTGAGCTAATTAAGGCACATCTCGATGTGGCTACAAGGGAGCTAAGAACAAGAGGAACAGGTGAGCACACTCAGACAAGGAACAGGTGACCACACTCAGGTAAACGAGGACTCAAACAAGGGAGCAGAGAACATGAGGAACAGGTGACAACACTCAGACAAAAGAGGACTCAACTAGACAAGAGGGTGTGGTACAGGGAAACAAGGAGGCAGGAACAGAGGAGCACATGGCCAACACAAACAAAACCATATGTTAAAGCACAACACAAACATAGAGACATGAAACAAAGACAACACAGACAAAGCTGCCAGAGCAAGACCCTGACAATATTCATAGAAGAAAATATTCTGCGGGCCATTAAAGTTTAGTGAAAATCGTCAAAAACCCTGGCGGTGGCTGGCAACTTTTTTTTAAAAAATGCTGGCGGGGAAAGAGTTAATAAAGAGTTGACTATTTAATGGGATGACCTAACTTTTTCACATGACCGGGGTTATGAATCTATATCATTATATGATGAGAACAATAGTTTGAACTAAATGTCTTGAAAGGGTATAATTTTAAATGCTGTGTTGAAATTATGGATATAAGTGTTTCTTTGTTGTGACTGATGGCTTCCTGTTTCCGGTTTTCTGAGAACGATTTTATTGGTTGTTGATTGTTTTACGTCACTATGACTACGCTAGGACTTGCGATAATATCAAACATGTTTAATATGAAAGACTAGAGAAAGACTGGCATAAATCGGGTCGCCGGCTCCAGATTATCACCTCACAATTAACGATCGAGACGACGGGAGCGCGCCGAGACTCCAGTAAGATTCCTAAAGACTGCCGGTCTTTAGTCTGGGACTGTGAAAATCCTTTGGTGTACGCCCGGCATAAGAAGTACGGAGCCCCGCACAATAAGAGAGCTACAATTGCAGTAACTCCAGTGCGATGCTGTCACTCACAGCTATGGTGTTGGGTTTGACGAGCTCTTTAGAGCGCATGTGCAGCGCCTCCCGCTGTTCAGCCGCTGCTATGACACTTCTGCTGTGACGATTCACTCCGTTCACACTGTCCTGCATGCGCTGCCAATCAGATTTGGACAAAACTAGGTCTGCTTCGTATTTCTCTATCTCCCAACTCACAACTGTATGCATTAGACAACAAATTTCCAAGTTATTATAAAAGCCATTCCTGATAAGCTGGAGTCGATGGTTGCGGTCAACACCTCTCATATTGCCGGATTGAGAGAAAAGCTTAACGCCGTGTGTGATGATGTGAATGAGGTGAAGACCAAAGTTTCCCAAGTCGAGTCATCACTGTTGAAAGAGAACAATCGGATCGGCGCATTGGAGTCACGCATCACTGAATTGGAGCGGTATTCCAGACGTTGGAATTTGAAATTACACTGCCTGTCAGATAATATCGATGAAAAAAATGTAAGGAGAGAAGTGGTTGGCATTTGTCAGAAATTACTGCCAGAGCACGCTGACCATCTTCCGGATGTGATCGACACAGTGCATCGTGTTGGTGTGAAGAAAATTCTGCCCGCGGTGTAATCATCCAGTTCTCTTTGCGTATACACAGAGCAGCAGTACGGGCGGCAGCCAAAAACTCCGCTTATCTACGGGAAAATGGTCTGCGTTTTAGAGAGGATCTTTGCAAGGCCGACAGAGATGGTAGAATGAAGTTGTGGCCGTTAGTCGACGAGGCACGGAAAGCAGGAAAGGTTGCCTACTTTGTAGCTGGTCGGGCCTTCGTGGAGAAAAAAGAGATCTTTCCGCCAAGCTGAGTTCTCTCAACTTTGAGATAAGGTGTTCTGTTTACATGCTTGTTAAAAAATAAATTAATTTGTTTTTCATCGCCACTTGTTTTTTTCCTAGCTATTGTTCATATTTTGTCCGGTTATACCTACGAAACTACAGTTGATGTGGCACTTTTTGTTCTCATCAAAATATTGTTCAAGTGAATTCAATTTTTATTTTGAGGTCTTTAACTTTAATTTCACTCAATGCAAAGAATCGAAATAGCCTTACCTTGTGTCAAATAGTAAACTGAGCAACAGGAGAACTGGATATTAATTATAAAAACGCTTGCACGCTCTTGCCGTATCTACGGACTGACCGCTTGTTCTTTAGGAGTGGGTAGATGTTTCTCCCTGCCTTCTCGGCTGTTTCGATGACTTGATTGGCGTATTTCTGGAACTGGGTTTCCTCCTCAACAATGAGAGCGGTGTTCTTTGCCACAAAGTCTTTCAGTTCTTTTTTCGCACGACGATTTGTGGTCTAATAACGTAAGACACGAACATGGAGGCCTTTCACTCTGTCGGTCTGGTATACTGCTTGGTTTCTGCTTTCTCAATGGCCTCCTTTCGTATCTGGGCCTGGTATTTCTCTTCTTCTATGTCGAGACGTTTCTTCTCCTCTTCTTCGATCGCCTTCAGCTTGCTGTGGACGCCAGCAGCGTAGGCGCCGGTGCCGTACTTTTGCAATCAGGCGTAGACAACGTAAACCATCCCGTGAGTTTCTTCTCTAAGAAATGTAATTCTGCCAAGCGAAAGTACTCCACTATCAAGCAAGAGACTTTGGCTTTAGTCCTGGCTATTCAACACTTCGAAGTGTATTTAGGCTCTACGGTACATCCAGTTAAGGTCTATACTGACCATGAGCCACTCAAATTCCTCAGTCGCATGTACAATTCAAATCGTAGGTTAATGCGCTGGAGTCTATTGCTTCAACCTTTTAACCTCCAAATTGTGCATATCCGGGGAATAGACAATATTATCGCAGATGCGTTGTCTAGGGTGGATGCTTAATAGTATTAAAAAAAAAATTTACTTGGAAAAAAACAAAAACGTTTTGTTTATTGTGAAAATGAACTTGCATGTGTCCTTATTTACTGAATATGGTCTATACATTTAGGTTATAGTTAATAATAATAAAACAACACTATATGTATATATATATATATATATATAGATTGTTTTGGGATTTATTTTAATTTATTGGGCTTGCTAACCTAATGTAAGTCTGTAGCAATATTAGGTATTGCGTCGCGCATAGTTGCGATTTGCCTGTGACTTAACCATATACGCCAAAATAATACATTCCTGTGTAATTCTAACTTCTTTTCGCATGGAGATACGCCTTGAACGAGGTAGTGATTATTTATAGCTGGAACTCTATTGTCTGGGTTGGCTCAAACATTGAGCTGAAACACAGAATTCGTGAGTAAAAATGAGTGTTCTCATGTTCCAGGTATGGCGACAGGTCACCATTTCGGGGTGGGGGTATTACGTCCCCCAGCTCTGGTGTTTGTTCCTATACATGTGTTTGAGCGCAATGTCTCTTCCCCAATTACAGATGAGCCACACCTGAGCGAAGCCTACTTGCGCTATAAAAGGCTCCTGGGACCATTCTACATTTCAAATGTACAATTCTGTATCCGTAGTTTCAATTATTAAAACCATATTCTTGATTGATCCTGAAGTGCTCATTTACAAGTCAATGAAATGAATATCTCATAGCTACAAAGCTTTACAAGTTGTTACTATATCAGTAACGTAAATTTTATAAACACGAGAAAAATTAATGTTCACGGCCGGAACATTGAGATTTCTTGGAGTTTATAAAAAGGGATAACTTTGTTGAGAAGTTGGTAAGTTAATCTTACGGCTGTTTGCTGGACAAACCGATTGTTTGATAAACTAAATTAATTCCCTTAAAGTTGTCTCATATAATCGATCTGTAATGAGACCATTGATATATGAATGAGGAATTATAATTCGTTATGATTTACCATTCATATATACAATCGATCCATTTTCAATTTCGATAATTTAACTGTAATATGCAATATATTAATCATATTCATGATTAATTATTAAAATTCCCTATGCATAATTTGAGCTAATTAAGGCACATCTCGATGTGGCTACAAGGGAGCTAAGAACAAGAGGAACAGGTGAGCACACTCAGACAAGGAACAGGTGACCACACTCAGGTAAACGAGGACTCAAACAAGGGAGCAGAGAACATGAGGAACAGGTGACAACACTCAGACAAAAGAGGACTCAACTAGACAAGAGGGTGTGGTACAGGGAAACAAGGAGGTAGGAACAGAGGAGCACATGGCCAACACAAACAAAACCATATGTTAAAGCACAACACAAACATAGAGACATGAAACAAAGACAACACAGACAAAGCTGCCAGAGCAAGACCCTGACAATATTCATAGAAGAAAATATTCTGCGGGCCATTAAAGTTTAGTGAAAATCGTCAAAAACCCTGGCGGTGGCTGGCAACTTTTTTTTTAAAAATGCTGGCGGGGAAAGAGTTAATAAAGAGTTGACTATTTAATGGGATGACCTAACTTTTTCACATGACCGGGGTTATGAATCTATATCATTATATGATGAGAACAATAGTTTGAACTAAATGTCTTGAAAGGGTATAATTTTAAATGCTGTGTTGAAATTATGGATATAAGTGTTTCTTTGTTGTGACTGATGGCTTCCTGTTTCCGGTTTTCTGAGAACGATTTTATTGGTTGTTGATTGTTTTACGTCACTATGACTACGCTAGGACTTGCGATAATATCAAACATGTTTAATATGAAAGACTAGAGAAAGACTGGCATAAATCGGGTCGCCGGCTCCAGATTATCACCTCACAATTAACGATCGAGACGACGGGAGCGCGCCGAGACTCCAGTAAGATTCCTAAAGACTGCCGGTCTTTAGTCTGGGACTGTGAAAATCCTTTGGTGTACGCCCGGCATAAGAAGTACGGAGCCCCGCACAATAAGAGAGCTACAATTGCAGTAACTCCAGTGCGATGCTGTCACTCACAGCTATGGTGTTGGGTTTGACGAGCTCTTTAGAGCGCATGTGCAGCGCCTCCCGCTGTTCAGCCGCTGCTATGACACTTCTGCTGTGACGATTCACTCCGTTCACACTGTCCTGCATGCGCTGCCAATCAGATTTGGACAAAACTAGGTCTGCTTCGTATTTCTCTATCTCCCAACTCACAACTGTATGCATTAGACAACAAATTTCCAAGTTATTATAAAAGCCATTCCTGATAAGCTGGAGTCGATGGTTGCGGTCAACACCTCTCATATTGCCGGATTGAGAGAAAAGCTTAACGCCGTGTGTGATGATGTGAATGAGGTGAAGACCAAAGTTTCCCAAGTCGAGTCATCACTGTTGAAAGAGAACAATCGGATCGGCGCATTGGAGTCACGCATCACTGAATTGGAGCGGTATTCCAGACGTTGGAATTTGAAATTACACTGCCTGTCAGATAATATCGATGAAAAAAATGTAAGGAGAGAAGTGGTTGGCATTTGTCAGAAATTACTGCCAGAGCACGCTGACCATCTTCCGGATGTGATCGACACAGTGCATCGTGTTGGTGTGAAGAAAATTCTGCCCGCGGTGTAATCATCCAGTTCTCTTCGCGTATACACAGAGCAGCAGTACGGGCGGCAGCCAAAAACTCCGCTTATCTACGGGAAAATGGTCTGCGTTTTAGAGAGGATCTTTGCAAGGCCGACAGAGATGGTAGAATTAAGTTGTGGCCGTTAGTCGACGAGGCACGGAAAGCAGGAAAGGTTGCCTACTTTGTAGCTGGTCGGGCCTTCGTGGAGAAAAAAGAGATCTTTCCGCCAAGCTGAGTTTTCTCAACTTTGAGATAAGGTGTTCTGTTTACATGCTTGTTAAAAAATAAATTAATTTGTTTTTCATCGCCACTTGTTTTTTTCCTAGCTATTGTTCATATTTTGTCCGGTTATACCTACGAAACTACAGTTGATGTGGCACTTTTTGTTCTCATCAAAATATTGTTCAAGTGAATTCCATTTTTATTTTGAGGTCTTTAACTTTAATTTCACTCAATGCAAAGAATCGAAATAGCCTTACCTTGTGTCAAATAGTAAACTGAGCAACAGGAGAACTGGATATTAATTATAAAAACGCTTGCACGCTCTTGCCGTATCTACGGACTGACCGCTTGTTCTTTAGGAGTGGGTAGATGTTTCTCCCTGCCTTCTCGGCTGTTTCGATGACTTGATTGGCGTATTTCTGGAACTGGGTTTCCTCCTCAACAATGAGAGCGGTGTTCTTTGCCACAAAGTCTTTCTGTTATTTTTTCGCACGACAATTTGTGGTCTAATAACGTAAGACACGAACATGGAGGCCTTTCACTCTGTCGGTCTGGTATACTGCTTGGTTTCTGCTTTCTCAATGGCCTCCTTTCGTATCTGGGCCTGGTATTTCTCTTCTTCTATGTCGAGACGTTTCTTCTCCTCTTCTTCGATCGCCTTCAACTTGCTGTGGACGCCAGCAGCGTAGGCGCCGGTGCCGTACTTTTGCAATCAGGCGTAGACAACGTAAACCATCCCGTGAGTTTCTTCTCTAAGAAATGTAATTCTGCCAAGCGAAAGTACTCCACTATCAAGCAAGAGACTTTGGCTTTAGTCCTGGCTATTCAACACTTCGAAAGTGTATTTAGGTTCTACGGTACATCCAGTTAAGGTCTATACTGACCATTAGTGTTGTTTTTGGCTGCCTGTTTTAATTTTAGTTTTAGTCTAGTCTTTGTGTCAAGCTGTCATTTTAGTTTTTATTAGTTTTAGTCACATTCATACTCTTTTTAGTCTAGTCTAGTTTTAGTCGACGAAAACTGATGACATTTTAGTCTAGTTTTAGTCGAAGAAAAACATAGTCTAGTTTTAGTCAATGAAAATTGTATTTTTTTCAATACTCTTTTTAGTATTCTATTTAACCCAGTCAGTCAATATAGCCTATACGTAGGCCTATCTATTGTATAGACGAAACCAAAATTTTCTTTTAGCCAAACCCATTTCAAACAATCTTATCTTCTGTTATCTTATTATATTATTGTTTCCTTATAGACTCAAGAATACATCCATTCCAGACACGGAAAATGCTCTGATTTGAATGTACAACATATTTATTTTACCAGCCAAACATGTTAGAAGTAGCCTACACACATGATGAAATGAAAGTTTTTCCAAATGTAATTTCTTCTTTTTCTCCCAAAGACGAATCCCTTTCTCTGTGTCAGACTTAACTTTGTTTGTTGTCGTTTATGCTAATGCCTGTTTCACACATAGGCAACTCCGTATTTTTTCCCGCACCCATGTAGAGCCTATATGGTTAGAGCGCTCACACGCACGCGGATGCGGTCCGTCAATGCGCTCCAGGAGCGTGCGTGCATAACAGCAGAGCAGAGATCTACACACAGTAGGCTATCTACCTCAACAACGCGACATAATGGATGTTGGCTAAAAATATTGATTTGAAATAAAAAATAGAGAATGAATGTTGTGATTGTGGTACAGCCGTAGATCAGTTGCGCACTGCAAACGGAGCACATGTGAAAGCAAAATAGCTCGTGCAGCTCCTGCATACACACCGCAACACGCACCGCATACGCACTACACACGGAGTAGCCTATGTGTCAAACACTCGCGCAGCTGCATCTTCTAAATAATGCCGCGAGTGGGGCTTGAGGATGTGAAGTCGCCTGCGTCTGCGATCTCATGCAGCCCCTGAAGTGACACACGAAACAGAAATGCTGCATAATAATAATGCAAGTAAACGAGACGAAATAACGTTAAATAACATTTCGTCTCGTCTCGTTTTGGTCAACGAAAATGAAGAGACATTTTAGCATAGTTTTTATTTTGTAAACCACATTTAGTCTCGTTTTTATTCGTCAACGATATTGCATTATACATTTAGTTATAGTCATCGTCACATGACCAGCATTTACGTTGCGTCTCGTCTCGTTTTCGTCACGTGATAAAGGTTCGTTGACGACGAAATTTAGTCATAATTTTCGTTGACGAAAGCAACACGACTGACCATGAGCCACTCAAATTCCTCAGTCGCATGTACAATTCAAATCGTAGGTTAATGCGCTGATTGCTTCAACCTTTTAACCTCCAAATTGTGCATGTCCGGGGAATAGACAATATTATCGCAGATGCGTTGTCTAGGGTGGATGCTTAATAGTATTTTTTTTTTAAAAGCTGGAAGCACTTTCTTTCATTTGTTGTATGTATGTGTATTGGAGTGCTTTTCCTTCTTCTTTAGCTTTTTGAGCTTGAAGTTTTTGCTTCTCCATGAAGATTTGATCTGCTTCCTTCTTTGCATTCAGCATCTCCAGAGCTTTCTGTTTTTCTTCCTCTGCCTTTCGTTCCAGCTCTTGCCTCTGATATAGAGTTGAGAAAAATGTTTATTTCAATAAATGCATTTCAAATTCTATATATAAACCGTGTGATGCTCATAAACCCAGCATCACTGCGGTAAAATTAAGCAATAAGCCCCGCGAAGCCATGTTTTACAGTGGAACAGCTGAGGGACGTTGTTAGGCATGACGCGGAGCGGAGATTTAAAAATGTTTACATGTCGTTAGCCTCATAGCTATTATGCTATGAGACTAACGATGTGTAAAAACATTAGGAATAGGTAATTTACCCTGGATTCTCTGTGTGCAGAGATAGATTTCAACATGGCTTCATGTTTTTCTTCTTTCTCGCGCTGCACTCGGGCCCGTCTGGCCTCACGTTCAGCGACTGCTTTTGCGATGATATCTTCCTCATTGCTGATTTTTTCCTGCTTCTGCACGGCTAACTGCTGTATAACAGTCTCTCTATGTCTTTGACGCTCTCTAAGGCAAAAATAAAGACAAATACAAGCCCAGTTCTGAGACAGTGGAAAGAATTATACTTTCTCCAGGCTTCCCACTCAGTGAACTTCCATTAATTCAATAACCTTCCCAGTTAGATGTGATTCATGAATGAGCAAGTTGTAAGAATGTGGATGTCAAATGGTATGTCAATGTTCCCAAAATACCTTTCACAGACAAATTAAAGATTGGAACTGGTTTGCAAGCACGTTTGAATTTGAAACAAACACTTAGAGCAGTTTCTAGTTGATTAAATACACCCGAATAACTAAGTTAGCAAAACTCAAATAATTTGAGGTAATCAGTTACATCAAATTGTTTAAGTTAAGAAATTGAATGTGTAAGTAAGCAGAGCTTGCAGATTTTTGTTTTGTAATAATATATTTTAATTGCTTTTAACTTGAAATATTTGAGTAAGATAATTCATACACAACTTAAAATTCTCATGTAATCTCAACTTCAATATTTTTAGTAGTGGAAACTTGGCTGGATTTAACCAGCTAATTCAATAAGTGCTACCTATAGTATCAGCATATCATAGCCCTTGCGGAATGAGTACATCAACTTAAAACATTTAACACACACTGTTCTCAAACCAAACTCGTCACCGGCCATGATGGTAACTCCCCAAAAAACCCAACATAACAGAAACTCTTCTAAACTAGCATAACAAAACATTAAACACTACTAAATCTCCCACTTAACATTAATCTGGCACAAAAACCATTATATGACACTTAATTTTAGCATTTACTCTCCCTTTTGAGTGTCATTGCAAAGCATGCTGGGAAATAAAAATCCCAGCCCAGTTTCAGTTAAATTTAAGTTTGTCAAAATTAAAAGAAACAAGTTCATAGAACTCAAAACAACGAAACAATTCAACTTACTTAAAATGTGTCAGTTTTGTGAACTCAAAAGAAAAAATAAATGTTAAAATATTCATAAAATTGTAAGTATCGTATGTTAATTTGATGGAACTAATTTGTATAATGTGAGTTGGCCCTACTCAAAACAATGGATTATTTTGAGTGTTAGGGTTTACAGTGTTAGGAAGCTAAAAATAAAAATATTAGATGAGAAACTTTAACCTTGAACTTAGAAATGTTGCCTTGGCAACTAATTGAAATAACATTTCACTTTGTAAGTTGAAGTACTAAAATTACTAAAACTGAAGTAAATATAAAATAAAACTCAAAAGAAATAAAATAAAAAAAAACAGGGGGAAAAATGACAAAAGCACACAATTCTGAAAATAATAATAAAAGGTCATTCAAAACATTGCTAAATACTGTATACTATAAATACTAAAATATCACTGGAAGCCCATGATCTCTAGAGATTCACAGTTTTAAAGTAACAAAAATGCCTAAAATGCACCCAAAGTTATTTTATCTGTTGTCTAAGCATTTAATATATAAATGTTAGCATGGGTTGGAAGTGTTTAACATAATTAATCAGCATGCTGTGTTTTTGATGCGTGTTAGCCCTCATAAATGTGCAAAAATGCTCCTGAAAATAAAGTTAATTTCTGACACCAATGAGTGTGATTACAGTTTTTCTCGATTGCTTAAACACTATAACCAGGCTTTTGAACTAAAATTTCAAAACCATAATGCCATTTATCAAAAAGCACACCCATTTCACTGAACTATGAACACTATTCCCTGTTTTGACACATTAGTCAGATTTGTTGAACTATTACAGCAAAACTCTACACACAAATCCCTTCATTTCTCATTGCCTACACCACGTGGTCATTTAGAAAGCACTAGTGTCACAGGTCGGGGGGGCCAAGCCAGACTGCGCCCACCCCTCAAAACCCAGGACCACCTCGAGGAGCGTACCAGAGACCAGACAGACAAGAAGATTTTCTAAAAACGAAAGTCTTTATTGAATAAAAGCAAGAATTAAAAGTCTTAATGCGGGCTTCGTCTCTCTTTCCAGGGAGGAGGAGACCGAGGGGTGTACTGCGAGGGCCCGGATTACTGGCAGCCACAGAGGAGGAGGGAGCCGAACGCCCGTCTGGCATCCAGGTAAGTAACGTGGTAAGAAGGCTCTTTTCGGCGTAATACAGGCGGACAACGGTCCGGGCAGACCAGGGCCAGGACCATGGGCCAGGAGGGGACTCTCTCCACAGGACAGGTGGGTAGCAGGTAAGTTTTTCCCAAGCGTCAGCTATTCGGCAGGTGATCGGCACAGGGGGCGATGGAGTCCAGGAGGAGGACTCGCTGCCAGTCAGGTAGGTAGTCGGGTAGGCAGGTCTCCTCCGTGTAGGGTGCTCTCCCCCGTGGCGTCACTGAGCAGCAGGTGTGAGGTCCCCCGAGTGCCTCTCCGCCCTTGACGGCTCCAGCCAGAGACAAGGGTACCCTGTATAATCCAGGACAGAGACAAGTGTGCAGGTTCAATTCTATTTCGGTGAAGTATGGACTTACGGCTGGAGCGGGTGGTTCGGGACAAGCAGCGCTGCTGGGGTGTGTCTCCTCTGAACAGGCAGCACACAAGAAGGCCGAGGCAGAAGAATCTTCTATTTAAATAGGCGAAGCCTTTGATACAAGAACAAACATGATCCTTTCGTATAATGGGGAATCAGGCTTACGGCTGGGCTGGGTGGTTCCCACGGCGACACGAAGGCTGGGGTGTGTCTTTCCTCCGAACAGGCAGCACACAGGAAGGCGGTGGCAGAGGAACGTTCTATTTAGATAGACAGGACAAGTTAAACAGGACAATCACACTCCTCTCCCATATCACAGGACCTGGTGGCCGAAGTGGAACATACACATCCAACCTGAGGGCTTCGTTCCGCAAACACTGGCGAGAATGTGAACTGGAGAACACTGGCGGTTAAATAAACATGTACATCCACACACTGCAACTTCACGTCAAGTCCAATACTGTGTGACACTTCAATTCAGGCACCGCAATCCACTCTCAAATCTTAGTGCAATAAGGCCAGCCCTCACCCAATGTTCAATCCCTCCACTGTTGCGCTGATTCAACACTCAGAAGCTGATGAGATGCAGAGGATTTCGCACCGCATGGAACACAGCGTCTTCAACACTCAGAAGAAGATATCAGGGTTTCAAAGATGAATCAGTCCACACTCTTAGTGGTAATTATATTTGTGGTCAATACACTTCACAATTCCTTATCCAATTCAGTGCAAGACATGCATTCACACGGATCCGGTGTTTCATTACTTATCTTTCTCCCTCGAGTGATGGCATTCTCCAATCTTGACTCAATCTCCACAATTCACTCACTTCACATCCAATTCACGTTCCAGCTTGCACTCCCTCAATCACCGTTGCACCCCTTTCCAGTCAGCTCCTCACAGCCGCTCCACAGATCCCAGCAAACCCAAGCCACTGCCAAAGGAATCGATTGCTCCCAGGGGAGTACCACACTCGAATGCCTTTTCCTTTTCCTTTTAACTACTTCTTTTGGTCGTGTTTCCCAATCACAAATCCCCACAGCAAACACCCGCACCTGGTCCTGCTTAGCTAATCAGCTGCCGCTGTCATGGCAACTGACAACAAGCAAACCAGCACGGTGTGCCGGTGAAATCGTCCCGGGGGGAAACACACTCCTAGCGGAAATTAGTTCCGCTAGATTTGTCACCTTGTGACACTAGCATTCAAAATTGTTCACTCAAGTCAGCACAGCTTCAGCTCAGTTAGCACACAATTACCCAGGTGAAAACACTAAGAGTCAAAATTGAACACACATCAGTCAGATCCTTCAATACAGATAAAAGGTTATACAATCTTTTATAAAAGATAAAAATCAGTTTACTGAGTTTTGGAACAATGGGTCCACAGATAAATTAAGCAATAGGTCGAGGAGGGAGAGGAAGAGGAGGAGGAGGAGCAGGAAAAGGAGGAGGAGGAGGAGGAAGAGGAGGAGGAAGAGGAGGAGCAGGAAAAGGAGGAGGAAGAGGAGGAGGAGAAGGAGGAGGAGGAAGGGCAAGGGCAAGAAGACAAGCAGTCTCGGATGAAATTCAAGCCACTTTAGTTGGCCATGTCCTTGTCCATGGTATGACTATGAGGGAGGCTGGGTAATGAGTACAGCCAAATTTGAGTCGCTTCACCGTCGCCTCCATCATCAGAACCTTCAGGGAGGTGTGGTGGCAAACAAATTTCTATCACTGAATAAGAGACAAACAATTCCAATTGTCTTTGATGAGGTTTATGTTCTTGTAAGAAAAGGCCAGCAGTCGTACAGTCACACAGAGTGGCTGCAGAGTGTGACAATGAAGGGAGGGCATCCTTTCTCCTTTATAGTCTTACTGTAACTCACAGAATGTTATCTTTCTAGGCCAATGATGGTATTTTATCCATATGTGGAACATTCTTAGACTTGTTCATCATATTGTATCCTTGAGTGGAGGCATGTACCAACACTCTTTACCATTCCAATACAATTCCATATTTGAATAAGGTTTGTGTGTGCTCTTTTACTGTCATATGATGCTCACACACATCTTACGTAAGAGTAGGAGAGAGTAAAAAAAAGATGTGGGGGGGGGGGGGGGAACCACAAGCAACATGAATTACCAGTTTTGGAAATGTTGTTTTGAATTTATAGCACCAGTGTGTAAGACTATGTTGTAGTGTGTGTATTTTTGAGGGCTTGTGTGTCCTGTCTGAGGGCAAAGTTTGGTTTTTCAGCAAGAGTGAATGGTTTTGAGTGTAGAGCTTCATTTTGACCTGAAAATAGGATGTTTGGGGAATTGGGTGAGACGTTATGGATTTGTGTTTACTGTTTTGAGAATACGAGGCATAGTTTCAAGAAATGTGTTTAAGCAATCGAGAAAAACTGTAATATCCACCACAGGACGCATTTCCATTGTCTTATGTACAATACCTAAATGTACAATACCTAAATGTTTCCTCCTGTTTTTCTCTCCTCATTCTCGTCACTTTTTCGCTCTGGCTGGCGATCTGCTTTCTCTTCTCCTCCTCTTCCTCTTGCCTCCGAGCCTCCGCTGCTTTTGTCAGCTCTCTGTTGGTCAAATGGTCCTGATGGAAGACAGAAGAAGGGATTTCAAAACCGCATCTGATTCGATCTGCTTTTACAGTGTGAATGTTGTCCAACAACCGGCTTACACGAAAAGCATTCATTCTTTTTCTCTTCACTTCTCGATTCTGGCGCTCTTTGATGGCCTGTTCCCTCAGATGAAGATCTCGGAGTTGCTTCATCTCTTCAGCCTCCCTTCTCCTCTCCTGCTCCTTCTTCATGTCATGCTCCTTAACCCTAATAAAGGAGGAAACGTCAGACACATTGACACATTAAGGTGATTCCCAGCTAACAGGGAATGTTCTCAGAACTTTAGATACGGTTCTCTCAAAGTTACGAACAAACGTTCTTCTAGTAACATTATGTTTGTTCAAAGTTATCTGGTCTTTAATCATGTTCTCAAAACATTAACACAAAACAGAACTTATACATAATTCGTGGAGTGGTTTTTTTTACAGAAAAAGTAACAACATTAACATAACACTACTTTCCATTAAACTAACTAAGTAATACAATTAGTTAATTTTAACGTAACACAATATTGTAATGTATTACTTTTAAAAGTAACTTTCCCCAACACTTTTCAAAAGTAACATTCCCAGTGTTTGAAGAATAAAAACATTTTAAAGGTGCTGTTTTTTTTTATTATTTTATAATGTTTCCTGGGTTGCCCTTATAATGTTAGTATGTTTTTTAGATCAAAAATAATCATAATTTAGAAATAAATGGCATTTTTCCTAGCCTGCTTTTAGCCTCTGATTTGAACACTCTGTTTGAAGGGGCGTGTCTGCTGTGGGATTCAGTGTAACCGCGGCCACTGCTGTGATTGGCTGACATGCTTGCATATGAAATAGCTACGCATTACATGTGAAACTCTCTCGAATACTTTTACTACTGCTATTATACATTTTTACTATAACAGCTATCGAGATTAACGAATCGTGAGATGTTTTTAAAGTATTTAGATCTATTCCCATCACATAAAATGTTGCCGTGATGAGCATTGAGCAGATGACAGTGTGTTGATCGCGAGAATGAAGATATTATCATTGCAAAGCAGTTTCTGCACTCTCTCTAATGCTTTCACCAATGCAAACACGATGATGTAAATACAGTAAGAGCTTCGTTGTGCAGTAACGTGCGTCATTGATTTCATAACGAGTTTGGCAAGTGTCCAGATAAACTCGCGCTGTGTGGAAAGATTGTTCTTTGATCGCTTTCTGTATATAATTTGTTCACAATTTAAATACGAATATTTTCATCCTACTAAGGACTAAGGTTCGGTATTTATGGAAAGGTCCACCGGAGGAAAATAGGGGAGGGTCGTGTCTTTTTATTCTTTGTTGAGGGGAGGGTCATTCAATTTTTTTTAGTCTAGGGGGGAGGGTCACCCAACTTTTCTATTCATGTAAACAGCAAAATTTCAAAGTGGCTTGTTTGGTGCATATTTTTTTCCATGTATCTCCATGTAGCTCTCTCAGTCTCGGCCCCCCGTCGCTATCAGATTGGTCTGACCCAACAAAAATCCAGTTTGGCGCTGTCTGACAGTGCGCGCTCAGAAAAATTGCATCATGTCAGAACTGAACGCCAATGAAATGTTTACCCGGCAAAGCTTTAAAGCACGAGCAAATAATGAACTTTTGTGATTGCGAATAACAAGGTCAGTATCCTGTGAGTGCTACTCTACCGCTGCATTAACATGTGATGTGAATGTACGTCAAGTTTTACAGTATTGGGACTGAGGCGCCAGAACTGCAGCTGATGTGCGCTGTAGCACGATACTATTCTAGTTTTCATTCTTATTGTTTCCACAACAATGTTTAGTGAGTAAATCTACTGAAATTGCCACCATAACAGTGGATATGTGTAACACGTAGGGCTACCACATTTTTAAATTACTATTAGTATTATTTGAAGTTAACATAATAAAATACGTAGACCTACACCAAAAAACTAGTTGAGGATAAAATTATTTCAAATTGGGCAATTCCAGCGTTATGGAAGTGACATTTGCAGTCAAAACCTGAAATATAAATTATCAGAAAATGCATTTAATACTGAAACGTCTGTTTATATAGGCCTATCCATATTCCCTTAATAAAGGAGTCAAGACATTAGACAAATATCAGTCGACACATGTGTTTTATATTTAATATGAGCGAAATACACATGTGACGTGACACAAAAAACCTTTAACTTTTAGATGGCAAAATATTTTTTTTAGTAATTCTACGAATTACTGCGCAAAACAAAAGTAGGCTAATACCATAGACTGTAATACTAACCGGATGAAGAAGGGTCGGCCTCCACAGAACATAAAATATTCATTTTATTTTATCTTTCGTGTTAGCATTTTAACTTTTAAACAGAACATTTAAAAACGAAAGAAAGCGGATTGCTCTCTGCTTAGTCATCCGTGAAATCTGCATTTCTCTCTGGCGCGTTCACTACTGCGAAGATCGCGAGTCAGCATCGTCAACTTCATCTTTCCAGCCGACACACTGGCTGAAAACACTTTATTAATAAACAATTAAAATGTCTCCTTGCTATATTTTACATATTCATAATCATTACTTTTACCGGTTCTTTGTGGCAGCTTTTAGATAGGCTACTTACAACATGAACGCGTCACCGCATCAGCACCGAAAACATGATTTTTTTTTCTTTCAAATCTAAAATCAAAAATCGTGATACGAACCGAATTGTAGGTTTGCTTTATCGATCGTTAAGCCTTAGTAAGATGAGAAAGCAGGAGTTTAGTCGTTTGTCGTGGTTGTAAAAAAACAATGGCTATCTGAACATCTTTGCCAAGCGCAAACCGGCTACGTAATCAATACATTAGCGGGGAGGGTCATGCCTTTTTTCACAATCATTTTGGAGGGTCATAGAAACATTTATTACTGGCTAAGGGAGGGTCAAGTCTTTTTTGACTACAGATCTCAAATTTCCGCCGGTGGCCCCTTAAATAAAAAACGAACAGTCCCTAAAAGAAATGATGTGAAGTTGATATTTTAGTCACTGGCTTGACTTACTGATGCATAAACAGTATTGAACGATTTTGAGAGAAAGATTACCTGTCTGAACTTGAACAATTACACATCAGAAAGTGTTGCTTGGTAGCTCGATCCGAGGCCAGCTCTGTATTGGCCCAAGTTGAGGAAACAGTCGGTGAAATGTTTGGAAATTTCCAGAGAAAATAAAATTAACCCATTGTTTCTTCAGAGGCTCAGATGAAGGAACTAAAAAATACTTTTGTGTTCATGTGTACATCCAAACACTGAGCAACTGCCATGCTTCGGTTTTTCAGGGGTGTTTTTAAAAAACGAGATTTAACTAAGAAGGAGAAAACAATGGTGTTTGAGACTCACTGTATGTCATGTCCATGTACTGAACTCTTGTTATTTAACTATGCTAACATAAATTCAATTTCACATTCTAGGGCACCTTTAAATGTTGTTGACACTTTGAACGTTTAGGGAACATTCAGAAATAACATTTACACTCACCGGCCACTTTATTAGGTACACCTGTCCAACTGCTCGTTAACACTTAATTTCTAAGCAGCCAATCATATGGCGGCAACTCAGTGCATTTAGGCATGTAGACATGGTCAAGACAATCTCCTGCAGTTCAAACCGAGCATCAGTATGGGGAAGAAAGTTGATTTGAGTGACTTTGAACGTGGCATGATTGTTGGTGCCAGAAGGGCTGGTCTGAGTATTTCAGAAACTGCTAATCTACTGGGATTTTCACGCACAACCATCTCTAGGGTTTACAGAGAATGGTCCGAAAAAGAAAAAACATCCAGTGAGCGGCAGTTCTGTGGGCGGAAATGCCTTGTTGATGCCAGAGGTCAGAGGAGAATGGCCAGACTGGTTCGAGCTGATAGAAGGGCAACAGTGACTGAAATAACCACTCGTTACAACCGAGGTATGCAGCAAAGCATTTGTGAAGCCACAACACGCACAACCTTGAGGCGGATGGGCTACAACAGCAGAAGACCCCACCGGGTACCACTCATCTCCACTACAAATAGGAAAAAGAGGCTACAATTTGCAAGAGCTCACCAAAATTGAACAGTTGAAGACTGGAAAAATGTTGCCTGGTCTGATGAGTCTCGATTTCTGTTGAGACATTCAGATGTTAGAGTCAGAATTTGGCGTAAACAGAATGAGAACATGGAACCATCATGCCTTGTTACCACTGTGCAGGCTGGTGGTGGTGGTGTAATGGTGTGGGGGATGTTTTCTTGGCACACTTTAGGCCCCTTAGTGCCAATTGGGCATCGTTTAAATGCCACGGCCTACCTGAGCATTGTTTCTGACCATGTCCATCCCTTTATGGCCACCATGTACCCATCCTCTGATGGCTACTTCCACCATGTCACAAAGCTCTAATCATTTCAAATTGGTTTCTTGAACATGACAATGAGTTCACTGTACTAAAATGGCCTCCACAGTCACCAGATCTCAACCCAATAGAGCATCTTTGGGATGTGGTGGAACGGGAGATTCGCATCATGGATGTGCAGCCGACAAATCTGCGGCAACTGTGTGATGCCATCATGTCAATATGGACCAAACTCCCTGAGGAATGCTTCCAGCACCTTGTTGAATCTATGTCACGAAGAATTGAGGCAGTTCTGAAGGCAAAAGGGGGTCCAACCCGTTACTAGCATGGGGTACCTAATAAAGTGGCCGGTGAGTGTATATCTTAATTGGAACGTTATCAAAAAGTCCTTAGAGCATATTTGTGTTAGCTGTGTATGCACTGAAGCATAAATGCACTTTAATTTCTCCTTACTGTAGTTTCAAGCACTCAGAAATGGCCAGTTGGTCTCGTTTTCTCTGCAGTGCTTTCTGTCGCTCCTGCTGGACCGCCTGCTCTTCTCTGAAAGCCATTCGGGCCAAGATCTCTCTGTCCACGGCTCTGCTGGCGTTCTGCCTCATGCGCTTGAGCTCGATCTGAGCCTCTCTTTCCTTCAGGACCTCCGCCAGCCTCAGAGCGCTCTAGAACAACAAGAGGATCGTTTCTACTAACATTTCACCACAGAAAAACACTTGTGGTCTAATAACGTAAGACACACACATGGAGGCCTTTGACTCTGTCCGTCTGGTGGTACTGCTGGGTTTTAGTTTCCTCAATTATCTCCTTTCGTATCTGGGCCTGATATCTTGCTGCTTCCAAGTCGATACGTTTCTTCTCCTCCTCTTCCATCGCCTCTCGAATTGTTTTCGCCTCCAGTTTTTTCCGTCGTTCTCACTGTAAGGACAAAATCAGATTTGTTTGTTGTACTTTGTTACTGTAAACATCAAGTCTCATATTATAACCCTCAGAGACCCAGGTATTCTTTTATTTATTTATTTTTAATGAAGAAAAACTAAAATATCACATCAAGATGACATTCAAATTACAATTTAACATTATACCAAATTGTAACAAACTTAGTATTATAATAGGGGCACAGACACAAAAAGAAAATTAGACAGCGAGAAGTCTAAATAAGGCTATATAAAAACAATAAAAGTGTCTGACAATGTTTCTATAGACAGACGTCTTTACTTTAATAATCATAATAATTTATAATTTAAATAAATTATTCTTATTTCTTAATAAAGACTCATAAAAAGGCCTATTTTCTTCCTTAAAAGTGATTAGGTCATTAAAAAGCATGATGTTTACGCATATATAGTTTTAGGAAGTACGGAGCCCCGCACAATAAGAGAGCTACAAATGCAGTAACTCCAGTGCGATGCTGTCACTCACAGCTATGGTGTTGGGCCAGTGTTTGACGAGCTCTTTAGAGCGCATGTGCAGCGCCTCCCGCTGTTCAGCCGCTGCTATTACACTTCTGCTGTGACGATTCACTCCGTTCACACGGTCCTGGACGCGCTGCCATTCAGATCTGGACAACACTAGGTCTGCTTCGGGTTTTTCCATCTCCCAACTCACAACTGTATGCATTAGACAACAAATTTCCAAGTTATTATAAAAGCCATTCTAACCGAAAGGGTGACATTTCTGTCCCCAGGTCATTATATGTATAAAATTGCATGAAAATTAACTCTAAAATACATTTTATTATTAAGCAAAATGTCCTGCACACTAAGCTAACTACAAATTTAAAATGTATAATTAAAAACATAAATAAAAACTACATAGAACACTAAAAAATAGCATTTTCTGCATGTCCCCACTCTCTATCTCTAAACTTTACCATGAAATATAATGATTAAAATCTATCAGAAATCAGATTTTTTTTGCATTGTTGTTTGACTTTATATCCAATCTATGTTTTTAAATATTTGATCTAATATTTTAGATAAAATACATATTTTAGTCGTGTCCCCGGGTTTTCACTCAGTCCTGTTTTAAACCGAAATTTAAAAAGCAAACATAAGTTCACAATAAAACGAAATAAAGCCACAACACAACAGAAATAAGCCACAACACAACAGAAATAAGCCACAACACAACACAACAGAAATAAGCCACAACACAACAGAAATAAGCCACAACACAACAGAAATAAGCCACAACACAACAGAAATAAGCCACAACACAACACAACAGAAATAAGCCACAACACAACAGAAATAAGCCACAACACAACAGAAATAAGCCACAACACAACAGAAATAAGCCACAACACAACACAACAGAAATAAGCCACAACACAACACAACAGAAATAAGCCACAACACAACAGAAATAAGCCACAACACAACAGAAATAAGCCACAACACAACACAACAGAAATAAGCCACAACACAACAGAAATAAATGAGTTTCGGTAACAGGACTGAGAAAACATGCGTCCATCTTTTGCTTAGAAACCTTGTAAAAATTAAATAAAGTTGCCAGAGATTGAACAACAATACACATTTTGAATAGTTAAATATGCATAGTATTAGATTCAGTGTTGAAAAATATAAAAAATAAAGTTTCATTTTGAAAAGTTACAATAAGCAAATGGTACATTCATGTAATGGTTACACAGATATTTTGTTGTGCAGTATTTTCTTTAAATACCTTGTATCCTTGTCTTATGTACAATACCTAAATGTACAATACCTAAATGTACAATACCTAAATGTACAATACCTAAATGTACAATACCTAAATGTACAATACCTAAATGTTTCCTCCTGTTTTTCTCTCCTCATTCTCGTCACTTTTTCGCTCTGGCTGGCGATCTGCTTTCTCTTCTCCTCCTCTTCCTCTTGCCTCCGAGCCTCCGCTGCTTTTGTCAGCTCTCTGTTGGTCAAATGGTCCTGATGGAAGACAGAAGAAGGGATTTCAAAACCGCATCTGATTCGATCTGCTTTTACAGTGTGAATGTTGTCCAACAACCGGCTTACACGAAAAGCATTCATTCTTTTTCTCTTCACTTCTCGATTCTGGCGCTCTTTGATGGCCTGTTCCCTCAGATGAAGATCTCGGAGTTGCTTCATCTCTTCAGCCTCCCTTCTCCTCTCCTGCTCCTTCTTCATGTCATGCTCCTTAACCCTAATAAAGGAGGAAACGTCAGACACATTGACACATTAAGGTGATTCCCAGCTAACAGGGAATGTTCTCAGAACTTTAGATACGGTTCTCTCAAAGTTACGAACAAACGTTCTTCTAGTAACATTATGTTTGTTCAAAGTTATCTGGTCTTTAATCATGTTCTCAAAACATTAACACAGAACAGAACTTATACATAATTCGTGGAGTGGTTTTTTTTACAGAAAAAGTAACAACATTAACATAACACTACTTTCCATTAAACTAACTGAGTAATACAATTAGTTAATTTTAACGTAACACAATATTGTAATGTATTACTTTTAAAAGTAACTTTCCCCAACACTGTTCAAAAGTAACATTCCCAGTGTTTGAAGAATAAAAACATTTTAAAGGTGCCCAAGAATGTTTTTTTTTATTATTTTATAATGTTTCCTGGGTTGCCCTTATAATGTTAGTATGTTTTTTAGATCAAAAATAATCATAATTTAGAAATAAATGGCATTTTTCCTAGCCTGCTTTTAGCCTCTGATTTGAACACTCTGTTTGAAGGGGCGTGTCTGCTGTGGGATTCAGTGTAACCGCGGCCACTGCTGTGATTGGCTGACATGCTTGCATATGAAATAGCTACGCATTACATGTGAAACTCTCTCGAATACTTTTACTACTGCTATTATACGTTTTTACTATAACAGCTATCGAGATTAACGAATCGTGAGATGTTTTTAAAGTATTTAGATCTATTCCCATCACATAAAATGTTGCCGTGATGAGCATTGAGCAGATGACAGTGTGTTGATCGCGAGAATGAAGATATTATCATTGCAAAGCAGTTTCTGCACTCTCTCTAATGCTTTCACCAATGCAAACACGATGATGTAAATACAGTAAGAGCTTCGTTGTGCAGTAACGTGCGTCATTGATTTCATAACGAGTTTGGCAAGTGTCCAGATAAACTCGCGCTGTGTGGAAAGATTGTTCTTTGATCGCTTTCTGTATATAATTTGTTCACAATTTAAATACGATTATTTTCATCCTACTAAGGGACCGTTCGGTATTTATGGAAAGGTCCACCGGAGGAAAATAGGGGAGGGTCGTGTCTTTTTATTCTTTGTTGAGGGGAGGGTCATTCAATTTTTTTTAGTCTAGGGGGGAGGGTCACCCAACTTTTCTATTCATGTAAACAGCAAAATTTCAAAGTGGCTTGTTTGGTGCATATTTTTTTCCATGTATCTCCATGTAGCTCTCTCAGTCTCTGCCCCCCGTCGCTATCAGATTGGTCTGACCCAACAAAAATCCAGTTTGGCGCTGTCTGACAGTGCGCGCTCAGAAAAATTGCATCATGTCAGAACTGAACGCCAATGAAATGTTTACCCGGCAAAGCTTTAAAGCACGAGCAAATAATGAACTTTTGTGATTGCGAATAACAAGGTCAGTATCCTGTGAGTGCTACTCTACCGCTGCATTAACATGTGATGTGAATGTACGTCAAGTTTTACAGTATTGGGACTGAGGCGCCAGAACTGCAGCTGATGTGCGCTGTAGCACGATACTATTCTAGTTTTCATTCTTATTGTTTCCACAACAATGTTTAGTGAGTAAATCTACTGAAATTGCCACCATAACAGTGGATATGTGTAACACGTAGGGCTACCACATTTTTAAATTACTATTAGTATTATTTGAAGTTAACATAATAAAATACGTAGACCTACACCAAAAAACTAGTTGAGGATAAAATTATTTCAAATTGGGCAATTCCAGCGTTATGGAAGTGACATTTGCAGTCAAAACCTGAAATATAAATTATCAGAAAATGCATTTAATACTGAAACGTCTGTTTATATAGGCCTATCCATATTCCCTTAATAAAGGAGTCAAGACATTAGACAAATATCAGTCTACACATGTGTTTTATATTTAATATGAGCGAAATACACATGTGACGTGACACAAAAAACCTTTAACTTTTAGATGGCAAAATATTTTTTTTAGTAATTCTACGAATTACTGCGCAAAACAAAAGTAGGCTAATACCATAGACTGTAATACTAACCGGATGAAGAAGGGTCGGCCTCCACTGTATGTCATTTATTAATAAACAATTAAAATGTCTCCTTGCTATATTTTACATATTCATAATCATTACTTTTACCGGTTCTTTGTGGCAGCTTTTAGATAGGCTACTTACAACATGAACGCGTCACCGCATCAGCACCGAAAACATGATTTTTTTTTTTTTCAAATCTAAAATCAAAAATCGTGATACGAACCGAATTGTAGGTTTGCTTTATCGATCGTTAAGCCTTAGTAAGATGAGAAAGCAGGAGTTTAGTCGTTTGTCGTGGTTGTAAAAAAACAATGGCTATCTGAACATCTTTGCCAAGCGCAAACCGGCTACGTAATCAATACATTAGCGGGGAGGGTCATGCCTTTTTTCACAATCATTTTGGAGGGTCATAGAAACATTTATTACTGGCTAAGGGAGGGTCAAGTCTTTTTTGACTACAGATCTCAAATTTCCGCCGGTGGCCCCTTAAATAAAAAACGAACAGTCCCTAAAAGAAACGATGTGAAGTTGATATTTTAGTCACTGGCTTGACTTACTGATGCATAAACAGTATTGAACGATTTTGAGAGAAAGATTACCTGTCTGAACTTGAACAATTACACATCAGAAAGTGTTGCTTGGTAGCTCGATCCGAGGCCAGCTCTGTATTGGCCCAAGTTGAGGAAACAGTCGGTGAAATGTTTGGAAATTTCCAGAGAAAATAAAATTAACCCATTGTTTCTTCAGAGGCTCAGATGAAGGAACTAAAAAATACTTTTGTGTTCATGTGTACATCCAAACACTGAGCAACTGCCATGCTTCGGTTTTTCAGGGGTGTTTTTAAAAAACGAGATTTAACTAAGAAGGAGAAAACAATGGTGTTTGAGACTCACTGTATGTCATGTCCATGTACTGAACTCTTGTTATTTAACTATGCTAACATAAATTCAATTTCACATTCTAGGGCACCTTTAAATGTTGTTGACACTTTGAACGTTTAGGGAACATTCAGAAATAACATTTACACTCACCGGCCACTTTATTAGGTACACCTGTCCAACTGCTCGTTAACACTTAATTTCTAAGCAGCCAATCACATGGCGGCAACTCAGTGCATTTAGGCATGTAGACATGGTCAAGACAATCTCCTGCAGTTCAAACCGAGCATCAGTATGGGGAAGAAAGTTGATTTGAGTGACTTTGAACGTGGCATGATTGTTGGTGCCAGAAGGGCTGGTCTGAGTATTTCAGAAACTGCTAATCTACTGGGATTTTCACGCACAACCATCTCTAGGGTTTACAGAGAATGGTCCGAAAAAGAAAAAACATCCAGTGAGCGGCAGTTCTGTGGGCGGAAATGCCTTGTTGATGCCAGAGGTCAGAGGAGAATGGCCAGACTGGTTCGAGCTGATAGAAGGGCAACAGTGACTGAAATAACCACTCGTTACAACCGAGGTATGCAGCAAAGCATTTGTGAAGCCACAACACGCACAACCTTGAGGCGGATGGGCTACAACAGCAGAAGACCCCACCGGGTACCACTCATCTCCACTACAAATAGGAAAAAGAGGCTACAATTTGCAAGAGCTCACCAAAATTGAACAGTTGAAGACTGGAAAAATGTTGCCTGGTCTGATGAGTCTCGATTTCTGTTGAGACATTCAGATGGTAGAGTCAGAATTTGGCCTAAACAGAATGAGAACATGGAACCATCATGCCTTGTTACCACTGTGCAGGCTGGTGGTGGTGGTGTAATGGTGTGGGGGATGTTTTCCTGGCACACTTTAGGCCCCTTAGTGCCAATTGGGCATCGTTTAAATGCCACGGCCTACCTGAGCATTGTTTCTGACCATGTCCATCCCTTTATGGCCACCATGTACCCATCCTCTGATGGCTACTTCCACCATGTCACAAAGCTCTAATCATTTCAAATTGGTTTCTTGAACATGACAATGAGTTCACTGTACTAAAATGGCCTCCACAGTCACCAGATCTCAACCCAATAGAGCATCTTTGGGATGTGGTGGAACGGGAGATTCGCATCATGGATGTGCAGCCGACAAATCTGCGGCAACTGTGTGATGCCATCATGTCAATATGGACCAAACTCCCTGAGGAATGCTTCCAGCACCTTGTTGAATCTATGCCACGAAGAATTGAGGCAGTTCTGAAGGCAAAAGGGGGTCCAACCCGTTACTAGCATGGGGTACCTAATAAAGTGGCCGGTGAGTGTATATCTTAATTGGAACGTTATCAAAAAGTCCTTAGAGCATATTTGTGTTAGCTGTGTATGCACTGAAGCATAAATGCACTTTAATTTCTCCTTACTGTAGTTTCAAGCACTCAGAAATGGCCAGTTGGTCTCGTTTTCTCTGCAGTGCTTTCTGTCGCTCCTGCTGGACCGCCTGCTCTTCTCTGCAAGCCATTCGGGCCAAGATCTCTCTGTCCACGGCTCTGCTGGCGTTCTGCCTCATGCGCTTGAGCTCGATCTGAGCCTCTCTTTCCTTCAGGACCTCCGCCAGCCTCAGAGCGCTCTAGAACAACAAGAGGATCGTTTCTACTAACATTTCACCACAGAAAAACACTTGTGGTCTAATAACGTAAGACACACACATGGAGGCCTTTGACTCTGTCCGTCTGGTGGTACTGCTGGGTTTTAGTTTCCTCAATTATCTCCTTTCGTATCTGGGCCTGATATCTTGCTTCTTCCAAGTCGATACGTTTCTTCTCCTCCTCTTCCATCGCCTCTCGAATTGTTTTCGCCTCCAGTTTTTTCCGTCGTTCTCCCTGTAAGGACAAAATCAGATTTGTTTGTTGTACTTTGTTACTGTAAACATCAAGTCTCATATTATAACCCTCAGAGACCCAGGTATTCTTTTTTATTTATTTATTTTTAATGAAGAAAACTAAAATATCACATCAAGATGACATTCAAATTACAATTTAACATTATACCAAATTGTAACAAACTTAGTATTATAATAGGGGCACAGACACAAAAAGAAAATTAGACAGCGAGAAGTCTAAATAAGGCTATATAAAAACAATAAAAGTGTCTGACAATGTTTCTATAGACAGACGTCTTTACTTTAATAATCATAATAATTTATAATTTAAATAAATTATTCTTATTTCTTAATAAAGACTCATAAAAAGGCCTATTTTCTTCCTTAAAAGTGATTAGGTCATTAAAAAGCATGATGTTTACGCATATATAGTTTTAGGAAGTACGGAGCCCCGCACAATAAGAGAGCTACAAATGCAGTAACTCCAGTGCGATGCTGTCACTCACAGCTATGGTGTTGGGCCAGTGTTTGACGAGCTCTTTAGAGCGCATGTGCAGCGCCTCCCGCTGTTCAGCCGCTGCTATTACACTTCTGCTGTGACGATTCACTCCGTTCACACGGTCCTGGACGCGCTGCCATTCAGATCTGGACAACACTAGGTCTGCTTCGGGTTTTTCCATCTCCCAACTCACAACTGTATGCATTAGACAACATATTTCCAAGTTATTATAAAAACATTCCACCGAAAGGGTGACATTTCTGTCCCCAGGTCATTATATGTATAAAATTGCATGAAAATTAACTCTAAAATACATTTTATTATTAAGCAAAATGTCCTGCACACTAAGCTAACTACAAATTTAAAATGTATAATTAAAAACATAAATAAAAACTACATAGAACACTAAAAAATAGCATTTTCTGCATGTCCCCACTCTCTATCTCTAAACTTTACCATGAAATATAATGATTAAAATCTATCAGAAATCAGATTTTTTTTGCATTGTTGTTTGACTTTATATCCAATCTATGTTTTTAAATATTTGATCTAATATTTTAGATAAAATACATATTTTAGTCGTGTCCCCGGGTTTTCACTCAGTCCTGTTTTAAACCGAAATTTAAAAAGCAAACATAAGTTCACAATAAAACGAAATAAAGCCACAACACAACAGAAATAAGCCACAACACAACACAACAGAAATAAGCCACAACACAACAGAAATAAGCCACAACACAACAGAAATAAGCCACAACACAACAGAAATAAATGAGTTTCGGTAACAGGACTGAGAAAACATGCGTCCATCTTTTGCTTAGAAACCTTGTAAAAATTAAATAAAGTTGCCTGAGATTGAACAACAATACACATTTTGAATAGTTAAATATGCATAGTATTAGATTCAGTGTTGAAAAATATAAAAAATAAAGTTTCATTTTGAAAAGTTACAATAAGCAAATGGTACATTCATGTAATGGTTACACAGATATTTTGTTGTGCAGTATTTTCTTTAAATACCTTGTATCCTTGTCTTATGTACAATACCTAAATGTACAATACCTAAATGTACAATACCTAAATGTTTCCTCCTGTTTTTCTCTCCTCATTCTCGTCACTTTTTCGCTCTGGCTGGCGATCTGCTTTCTCTTCTCCTCCTCTTCCTCTTGCCTCCGAGCCTCCGCTGCTTTTGTCAGCTCTCTGTTGGTCAAATGGTCCTGATGGAAGACAGAAGAAGGGATTTCAAAACCGCATCTGATTCGATCTGCTTTTACAGTGTGAATGTTGTCCAACAACCGGCTTACACGAAAAGCATTCATTCTTTTTCTCTTCACTTCTCGATTCTGGCGCTCTTTGATGGCCTGTTCCCTCAGATGAAGATCTCGGAGTTGCTTCATCTCTTCAGCCTCCCTTCTCCTCTCCTGCTCCTTCTTCATGTCATGCTCCTTAACCCTAATAAAGGAGGAAACGTCAGACACATTGACACATTAAGGTGATTCCCAGCTAACAGGGAATGTTCTCAGAACTTTAGATACGGTTCTCTCAAAGTTACGAACAAACGTTCTTCTAGTAACATTATGTTTGTTCAAAGTTATCTGGTCTTTAATCATGTTCTCAAAACATTAACACAAAACAGAACTTATACATAATTCGTGGAGTGTTTTTTTTTACAGAAAAAGTAACAACATTAACATAACACTACTTTCCATTAAACTAACTGAGTAATACAATTAGTTAATTTTAACGTAACACAATATTGTAATGTATTACTTTTAAAAATAACTTTCCCCAACACTGTTCAAAAGTAACATTCCCAGTGTTTGAAGAATAAAAACATTTTAAAGGTGCCCTAGAATGTTTTTTTTAATTATTTTATAATGTTTCCTGGGTTGCCCTTATAATGTTAGTATGTTTTTTAGATCAAAAATAATCATAATTTAGAAATAAATGGCATTTTTCCTAGCCTGCTTTTAGCCTCTGATTTGAACACTCTGTTTGAAGGGGCGTGTCTGCTGTGGGATTCAGTGTAACCGCGGCCACTGCTGTGATTGGCTGACATGCTTGCATATGAAATAGCTACGCATTACATGTGAAACTCTCTCGAATACTTTTACTACTGCTATTATACATTTTTACTATAACAGCTATCGAGATTAACGAATCGTGAGATGTTTTTAAAGTATTTAGATCTATTCCCATCACATAAAATGTTGCCGTGATGAGCATTGAGCAGATGACAGTGTGTTGATCGCGAGAATGAAGATATTATCATTGCAAAGCAGTTTCTGCACTCTCTCTAATGCTTTCACCAATGCAAACACGATGATGTAAATACAGTAAGAGCTTCGTTGTGCAGTAACGTGCGTCATTGATTTTATAACGAGTTTGGCAAGTGTCCAGATAAACTCGCGCTGTGTGGAAAGATTGTTCTTTGATCGCTTTCTGTATATAATTTGTTCACAATTTAAATACGATTATTTTCATCCTACTAAGGACTAAGGTTCGGTATTTATGGAAAGGTCCACCGGAGGAAAATAGGGGAGGGTCGTGTCTTTTTATTCTTTGTTGAGGGGAGGGTCATTCAATTTTTTTTAGTCTAGGGGGGAGGGTCACCCAACTTTTCTATTCATGAAAACAGCAAAATTTCAAAGTGGCTTGTTTGGTGCATATTTTTTTCCATGTATCTCCATGTAGCTCTCTCAGTCTCTGCCCCCCGTCGCTATCAGATTGGTCTGACCCAACAAAAATCCAGTTTGGCGCTGTCTGACAGTGCGCGCTCAGAAAAATTGCATCATGTCAGAACTGAACGCCAATGAAATGTTTACCCGGCAAAGCTTTAAAGCACGAGCAAATAATGAACTTTTGTGATTGCGAATAACAAGGTCAGTATCCTGTGAGTGCTACTCTACCGCTGCATTAACATGTGATGTGAATGTACGTCAAGTTTTACAGTATTGGGACTGAGGCGCCAGAACTGCAGCTGATGTGCGCTGTAGCACGATACTATTCTAGTTTTCATTCTTATTGTTTCCACAACAATGTTTAGTGAGTAAATCTACTGAAATTGCCACCATAACAGTGGATATGTGTAACACGTAGGGCTACCACATTTTTAAATTACTATTAGTATTATTTGAAGTTAACATAATAAAATACGTAGACCTACACCAAAAAACTAGTTGAGGATAAAATTATTTCAAATTGGGCAATTCCAGCGTTATGGAAGTGACATTTGCAGTCAAAACCTGAAATATAAATTATCAGAAAATGCATTTAATACTGAAACGTCTGTTTATATAGGCCTATCCATATTCCCTTAATAAAGGAGTCAAGACATTAGACAAATATCAGTCTACACATGTGTTTTATATTTAATATGAGCGAAATACACATGTGACGTGACACAAAAAATCTTTAACTTTTAGATGGCAAAATATTTTTTTTTTGTAATTCTACGAATTACTGCGCAAAACAAAAGTAGGCTAATACCATAGACTGTAATACTAACCGGATGAAGAAGGGTCGGCCTCCACAGAACATAAAATATTCATTTTATTTTATCTTTCGTGTTAGCATTTTAACTTTTAAACAGAACATTTAAAAACGAAAGAAAGCGGATTGCTCTCTGCTTAGTCATCCGTGAAATCTGCATTTCTCTCTGGCGCGTTCACTACTGCGAAGATCGCGAGTCAGCATCGTCAACTTCATCTTTCCAGCCGACACACTGGCTGAAAACACTTTATTAATAAACAATTAAAATGTCTCCTTGCTATATTTTACATATTCATAATCATTACTTTTACCGGTTCTTTGTGGCAGCTTTTAGATAGGCTACTTACAACATGAACGCGTCACCGCATCAGCACCGAAAACATGATTTTTTTTTTTTCAAATCTAAAATCAAAAATCGTGATACGAACCGAATTGTAGGTTTGCTTTATCGATCGTTAAGCCTTAGTAAGATGAGAAAGCAGGAGTTTAGTCGTTTGTCGTGGTTGTAAAAAAACAATGGCCATCTGAACATCTTTGCCAAGCGCAAACCGGCTACGTAATCAATACATTAGCGGGGAGGGTCATGCCTTTTTTCACAATCATTTTGGAGGGTCATAGAAACATTTATTACTGGCTAAGGGAGGGTCAAGTCTTTTTTGACTACAGATCTCAAATTTCCGCCGGTGGCCCCTTAAATAAAAAACGAACAGTCCCTAAAAGAAACGATGTGAAGTTGATATTTTAGTCACTGGCTTGACTTACTGATGCATAAACAGTATTGAACAATTTTGAGAGAAAGATTACCTGTCTGAACTTGAACAATTACACATCAGAAAGTGTTGCTTGGTAGCTCGATCCGAGGCCAGCTCTGTATTGGCCCAAGTTGAGGAAACAGTCGGTGAAATGTTTGGAAATTTCCAGAGAAAATAAAATTAACCCATTGTTTCTTCAGAGGCTCAGATGAAGGAACTAAAAAATACTTTTGTGTTCATGTGTACATCCAAACACTGAGCAACTGCCATGCTTCGGTTTTTCAGGGGTGTTTTTAAAAAACGAGATTTAACTAAGAAGGAGAAAACAATGGTGTTTGAGACTCACTGTATGTCATGTCCATGTACTGAACTCTTGTTATTTAACTATGCTAACATAAATTCAATTTCACATTCTAGGGCACCTTTAAATGTTGTTGACACTTTGAACGTTTAGGGAACATTCAGAAATAACATTTACACTCACCGGCCACTTTATTAGGTACACCTGTCCAACTGCTCGTTAACACTTAATTTCTAAGCAGCCAATCACATGGCGGCAACTCAGTGCATTTAGGCATGTAGACATGGTCAAGACAATCTCCTGCAGTTCAAACTAGTGCTGCAACAACTAATCGATAAAATCGATAATAATCGATTATGAAAATCGTTGTCAACGAATGTCATTATCGATTAGTTGGTCTGCTTACGTCACGGGGAGCGTTTACTGGTGATTGGTTGAAACAGGCCAATCAGGATGCTCTCTGTCTTACACGCGCTTCATGAGGCACACACGCAAGGTCTCTCTCCCTCCGCTGCTCTGCCGCGCGCTCGCGCTACACGGTTTGGAGCACAGTCTCTTCTGTCTCGCATGCGCGCTCTTGCTTGCGCGCTCAAATCCCGGGAGTTTGAACTAATTTGCGGGCATCAGGGAGCCGCATAAGCCGCTATCAATATGCGGGGGACTCCCAGAACTTCCGGGAGACTTGGGATGTCTGTATTTTGTCTCGAGCATCAGGTTGCGCAATCAGTTCGCTCGCAACATAAGTGAGGGATTAAAATAGCGCTACCGCAGAAATAGGTTAAATTAAAACGGTCTTTACAAAGCGAAGCACTAAATATAAAGGCAGTTAATAACAGCAGCAGTAAAAGATTGTTTTTTAGTCACTGTACTCAGTGGTTTTCAGCAAATGCTTGTGCACTAATGCATCATTTTTCCTGTCTTTTTAATCAAGCCTGTTAGCTTGCTGCGTAACTCCATTCCTTTCTCTATTTACAGCATTTGTCTATTAAGTTTTAATTGTTTTTCAAACGCGATCTACTGCGGCTCTACGTTCACACGCTTGTTTTCAGTCTTTCTATATTTATTTTATCAATGTATCCTTATAATTCAATTAATTTTAAATAAAAATTAAATGAATTATATATTTTAGATGTTTTTAGTTTATATCTTCACATCTGAACAACATGTCTGTGTAAATTTGTTTTAACAAAAATTGTGTTAAAACAATATGTTGGATATAAATGTTTTTTTTTTTTTTTTTTTACATTAATCATGGTTGTCAACTTGCCATCAGCAATTATCATTAAAAACAATGCAAATATTGATATTACTAAAACTCAAATGTGTGGCTTTTGCACTTTTTAAAATACATTTTTACACATAAATATCCTAACTTAGGGTTTTAGGTAACACTTTATTTTACGGTGTCCTTGTTACATATGTTACATGTACTCACTGTAGTAATAACAGTAAATTATGCATAATTACATGCAACTAACCCTCAACGAAATCCTAAATCATACCCTATTCCTATAGTAAGTACATGTAGTTACTTAATATTACTCTGTACTTAAATATATAATTACACTGTAACAAGGACACCTTAAAACAAAGTGTAACCGGGTTTTATTTAGTCAATAAACAAAAAAATCAAATTGAAATTTGGTATCCGATTAATCGATTAATCGAAGAAATAATCGTCCGATTAATCGATTATCAAAATAATCGTTAGTTGCAGCCCTAGTTCAAACCGAGCATCAGTATGGGGAAGAAAGTTGATTTGAGTGACTTTGAACGTGGCATGATTGTTGGTGCCAGAAGGGCTGGTCTGAGTATTTCAGAAACTGCTAATCTACTGGGATTTTCACGCACAACCATCTCTAGGGTTTACAGAGAATGGTCCGAAAAAGAAAAAACATCCAGTGAGCGGCAGTTCTGTGGGCGGAAATGCCTTGTTGATGCCAGAGGTCAGAGGAGAATGGCCAGACTGGTTCGAGCTGATAGAAGGGCAACAGTGACTGAAATAACCACTCGTTACAACCGAGGTATGCAGCAAAGCATTTGTGAAGCCACAACACGCACAACCTTGAGGCGGATGGGCTACAACAGCAGAAGACTCCACCGGGTACCACTCATCTCCACTACAAATAGGAAAAAGAGGCTACAATTTGCAAGAGCTCACCAAAATTGAACAGTTGAAGACTGGAAAAATGTTGCCTGGTCTGATGAGTCTCGATTTCTGTTGAGACATTCAGATGTTAGAGTCAGAATTTGGCGTAAACAGAATGAGAACATGGAACCATCATGCCTTGTTACCACTGTGCAGGCTGGTGGTGGTGGTGTAATGGTGTGGGGGATGTTTTCTTGGCACACTTTAGGCCCCTTAGTGCCAATTGGGCATCGTTTAAATGCCACGGCCTACCTGAGCATTGTTTCTGACCATGTCCATCCCTTTATGGCCACCATGTACCCATCCTCTGATGGCTACTTCCACCATGTCACAAAGCTCTAATCATTTCAAATTGGTTTCTTGAACATGACAATGAGTTCACTGTACTAAAATGGCCTCCACAGTCACCAGATCTCAACCCAATAGAGCATCTTTGGGATGTGGTGGAACGGGAGATTCGCATCATGGATGTGCAGCCGACAAATCTGCGGCAACTGTGTGATGCCATCATGTCAATATGGACCAAACTCCCTGAGGAATGCTTCCAGCACCTTGTTGAATCTATGCCACGAAGAATTGAGGCAGTTCTGAAGGCAAAAGGGGGTCCAACCCGTTACTAGCATGGGGTACCTAATAAAGTGGCCGGTGAGTGTATATCTTAATTGGAACGTTATCAAAAAGTCCTTAGAGCATATTTGTGTTAGCTGTGTATGCACTGAAGCATAAATGCACTTTAATTTCTCCTTACTGTAGTTTCAAGCACTCAGAAATGGCCAGTTGGTCTCGTTTTCTCTGCAGTGCTTTCTGTCGCTCCTGCTGGACCGCCTGCTCTTCTCTGAAAGCCATTCGGGCCAAGATCTCTCTGTCCACGGCTCTGCTGGCGTTCTGCCTCATGCGCTTGAGCTCGATCTGAGCCTCTCTTTCCTTCAGGACCTCCGCCAGCCTCAGAGCGCTCTAGAACAACAAGAGGATCGTTTCTACTAACATTTCACCACAGAAAAACACTTGTGGTCTAATAACGTAAGACACACACATGGAGGCCTTTGACTCTGTCCGTCTGGTGGTACTGCTGGGTTTTAGTTTCCTCAATTATCTCCTTTCGTATCTGGGCCTGATATCTTGCTTCTTCCAAGTAGATACGTTTCTTCTCCTCCTCTTTCATCGCCTCTCGAATGGATTTCGCCTCCAGTTTTTTCCATCGTTTTCCCTGTAAGGACAAAATCAGATTAGTTTGTTGTACTTTGTTACTGTAAACATCAAGTCTCATATTATAACCCTCAGAGACCCAGGTATTCTTTTATTTATTTATTTTTAATGAAGAAAAACTAAAATATAAATATACATAGAGGTAAGAAAACAAAATATCTGAGAAAGTGTTATATCTTTATGGGATAAATATATATATATATATATATATATAAACACTATAATATTTGTGTGTAAGTGTGCATGCATTTATGTGTGGCTGTGTCTGTAAATATGAGCGTATAATGGCCAAATTGTATCTCTCTTTGTGCACATTTACCACATTGTAATATGTATTTATATATGTGTGTGTATCTAGGTCTGTTTATTGAAAGTAATTCCAATTACTCATATAATTATTTACAGGTAGAACACAGCGAGGCAGAGGCCGGATGCGTCAAGTACATCAACACGGTGCTGCTGGTGACCAAACAAGGGCCACTGTGAACCATCCTGATCCAGCTGAAGATGATGAACCTGATGATCCTGAGTGGCATGAAATTAACTGGCAGCCAAAAAACATTCCCTTCACTGAGAATCCTGGGCCTATCGGTGATGCTGCTGCTCTTGAGTCAGAACAACCTGTAGACTTTACTGAGTTGTTCATTTCTAATGTACTGATTCAGAACATTGTTGATCAGACCAACCTGTATGCAGATCAGTGTATTCAGGCTATGGATGACACTTCACAACATGCTAGATATCATGCATGGAAGCCTGTCACAGTTTCAGAAATGAAAACTTTCATGGGGCTCCTTTTTCTCACTGGTATCATTCATAAGCCTGAACTTGATATGTATTGGTGTACAGATGACATGTTAGCTACCCCCTACTTCAACAAGGTCATGCCTCGCAACAGGTTTGAAATCATATGGAGATTTCTTCACTTCAATGATAATACAACAAGGCCAGACAATTGTACTGACAGGCTGTACAAAATCCGCCCTGTCTTGGATCACCTTGTGTCCAAATTCCGCGAAATGTATCAGCCCAAGTCAAACATTTGCATTGATGAGGGGATGTTTCTGTGGCGTGGGCGCCTAGCTTTCAGGGTGTACAATCCCCATAAACCCATCAAATATGGAGTAAAATCAGATTCTGATACAGGGTACTGTTTTAACATGAAGCCCTATTGTGGGGAAAGCGCTGCCCTGGGAGACACGGTTGTCTCTCTTCTTGATCGCCTAGTAGGTCACGGCTACAGATTGTTTATGGACAACTTATACAACTCTGTACGACTGTGTAAGCGCCTACTTGATATGAAAACCTGTGTACGTGGTACAATTAGGAAAAACAGAGGTGAACATGTAACCCACCCAATTAATTGAGGCTGTGTTATATATTTTTCATGTATGATTTTTTTTTGTCTTGATTATATATATTTTTTTTTCTTTCCTAATGCATGAAATGTTCAGACATGTTTTTTTTTTTTTTTGTTGTAATTATTTTGTATTCGCTGAGCAACAAAATTGTTAAGAGTATTGCGTCGATGAGAGCTGACGTCATATGCGCGCCAGCTCAGTGAAGAGAGAGATCGTGAACCACATGTGTGGCTGTCGATAATCTGAATCATCGTTGTCAATATCTTTCTAAAAGGGTGTTTGAACTGTTTTGTTACATTAGGTAAGTCACAATTGTTTTGTATTTTCATAAATATTGTTTAAGTTTGTGTTTGTTAATATACGAAAATGTGGATGGTGAATGCTGTTCATAATTGAGTATAGAGTGTGCAATATAACACATGTAAAGCATTTATGCTGTGTAAGTATACTTGTTAGAACTTGTTTGCACATTTATGTAATGGAAATAATGTTTAAAGGTTATAAATGTTAAAAGTATTGTCGATGAGAGCTGACGTCATATGCGCGCCAGCTCAGTGAAGAGAGAGATCGTGAACCACATGTGTGGCTGTCGATAATCTGAATCATCGTTGTCAATATCTTTCTAAAAGGGTGTTTGAACTGTTTTGTTACATTAGTTGGGATTGTTTCAACGCTCTGTGATCCTGGTCGAGTCGCGCCGTGAGGGAGAGCGCGCTGGATTTCCACTGTGGAGGAGTTGCGTCATCGGGGACTGTCTTCACGTTCAGTTTTCATCACGGCAAAGAGTTTAGTAGGCATTCACATGCAAACGAACTGAACTGAGTCATCTTCATTTTCACGCGAACTGAGTCACATTCAAACGAATTGAACTGAGCCATATTCACATGAACTGAGTCCATTACATTCACATTAACGGAACTGAATCATTTGCATAGCACTCATACTGCAGTGTGCACAAACTGATTTTTTTTTTTTCATTTTTCTTATTATATTTTATTTTCTTTGATTGTCAATGATTTTGTTTTCAAATGGTGATTTGTCAAAGAGGATTCTCATGTGATGTGTGAAAAGTGATCCGTGCACATTGAAGGGAATGAAATTCCAGTAAACAGTTACTGTTCAGTGATCTGATTGGTTTATCTGTTAATTCATTTCATTATCATTTATTAATTCATTCTATTTCATATTTAATTTTATTAATTGGTTTACTTAATATTATTTTCATTTATTTATTTGTCCAGTTAGTACTACAGACATTAACTTAAACAAGTGCAGACACACATTTAAAATGATTAATCATATGTTCTTTTCTTTTGATTAAAGCAAGGTGTGAGACCCCGAACCCGGGACTCCAGATACTTCTATAGGTTGAGATTTATAGGTATTTGGTGAGCTCAGACCCAGTAGATATTTTTCCTCCTTTTCTTTATTTTTTTTTTTTTTTCCGGGGTGTTAGATCCTACTAATGGGTTACATCCAAGAATAGAGGGAGAAAAATTTGGCGCCCAACGTGGGGCTGCGCTTGTTTGACAAAATTTTGATCCTAATTTTTCCGACTATTTTTATATCTATATAAGTTTTTTTTTCTTTCTTTTTTTTTTCTTTCTTCTTTCGCTCACAATGGACTTGTGCATGCAGCATAATTTTGATCCTGAACGATCTGTAATACTTACAAAAGTAGATCCAAATACCACTCTTATGGAAGTGAGAAGATGTTTTGATCATCTTGATGAGGTGAAGAAAGTGGAGTGGTTAGGTGACAGATTCTCTGGAGAGCTGCTTTGTGAATTTCAGGAAGTTACTACCCAGTTAATAGCTGAGGAAGAATATTTGAATGCAGATGGCCAAAATGTATGGGGTGTTGTGCCACTAGAGGGTAGACAGATCGAAGATGTGCAACCTCAATCTAGCTCCCCAACACCAATACAGAGTGAACATTCAGGTCAAACCTTGGATGATATGGCTGATCAGCTGTTGGTGCAAATAGAGAGTTTGGCACAACTTCACTGCGTAAATGTAAATGAACTAAGCCAGCAGGTTGCGACTAAGCTTGCACACAAAGCTGATGGTGTTGATAGGGGCCCCTCCACTTCAACCCCTGCTCCAAGAAAGTTTGGTAATGTAATGCCAGCAGCAACGCCTACTATAGTCGCCAATTCGGCATCAAAAGTGTCTTTTGCAATTCGAACTGATTCACCTCCTGTGGAGAGGAACGCAACTCATGAAACTCCTATCACTTTCACTATACCACAGGACGTACAGCGTGTAGTGGTGGAACATGTGGTGAAACATGACTCTGATTACCAGGGACATGTTCCCTTACCCCCCAAGTTAAGAATGTTTTCCGGACATTGCCCCAAGCCTAGTGGGGAAGTTGATTTCATCACGTGGCAATTGTACGCTAGGCAGTTACTTTCAGACACTTCTCTGATGGAGAGGCATAAGAGAAGGCACATTTTGGATAGTCTCCTTCCCCCTGCTCTTAATGTTGCCCTAGGAGTAGGTACAAATGCGCCACCAGAAATGTACGCAAGGGAGCTAGATAAAGCTTATGGTAGTGTCACTGGGGGAGATGAGCTGTACATTCAGTTTATAGAGACGCACCAAAACCGAGGTGAAAAGCCCTCTGATTATTTGAGGCGTCTTCATTCCTTGATGCAGGAGGTGGTTGAAAAGAAGGGAGTGGTTGGCAAACATTCTGACACTTTGCTTCTCAAGCAGTTCATCAGAGGGTGCTGGGATGAAGTCCTGATAACGCAGTTGCGTCTTAAAGATTTGCTATCAGACTCTTTACAGCCTGACTTGAGCTATTCCAGCTTGCTCTTCAAACTGAGGTCTTTCGAGCATGAGAAGCAGCTTAAAGAGAAACGTATGAATGTCCATTTATGCATGCCTCCTGTAAGAGCGCAGAGCCAAGTGCATGTTACTGCCGATCAGGGATTTGTAGTAAACTCCGGGGAAGCACAAGCCAATCTGGCCTTGACAGAACGCATTAAAGAGCTTGAAGCTGAGGTGGCTAAAGCAAAGGCACAGAAGCCAGCTTCAGTGAAGAAACTGCCATATGATCAACACCAGTCAAATGTGCCTAACAAAAAAATGGGCAAAGAAGGGAAACCATCACGCCCTGTGCCTCAAACTCAAGCTAAGTCACTGCCCATGAGTGGGTTTTGTTATCGCTGTGGTGAGGATTCTCATTATCTGCAGCAGTGTACTAATCCAGTGAATGCAGCCTTGGTGCAGAAAAAGTTGGTGCAGAGACATGAGCAAAGGAGTTTTCAAAACAAAGTGACAACTCCCACTGCTCATTTAAACATGGAGTAGCCTCTGTTGTGGAACGAACAGAGGCTGGAGTTGTAAAAGGTTCCATAGCAAAGATAAACCAGGTTCCTAGAGGCTTAGTTGGAGAACCTTGGGAAAGTAAGGCTTGGGTGGACGACGTTGAGTGTTGTTGTCTAATCGACACTGGGTCCCAGGTGACTTGTGTAGCTGAATCTTTCTACAAGCAGTATTTACAGCATAGGGGTATTACCCCCATGGTAGAACTACTCCGGGTTGAGGGGGCTGCAGGGCAATTAGTCCCTTATCTTGGATACATTGAAATAGATGTGCAGTTTCCTGAGTCTGCTTGTGGGACCGATGCAGTGGTTTCCGTACTAGCGCTAGTCTGTCCAGATCAATCCTACAATGCTCGTTTACCCTTGTTAGTGGGTACAAATGTCCTCCGTCATCTTGTACAAGATAGTAATATGCTGCGGGGAAAGGAACACCTACTGCAAATGCCCATTAGCAGTAACTGGATGGCTGCCTATAGTACTTGTGACGCTACTTCGACACCTTGTAAAGGGGCACAGTGCCTTGCCCCAGTCAGACTGTCGGGCAAGAAATCTGTAACGATCAGTAAAGGGGAAAAGTGTGAAGTGACCGGGGTGTATCGAGCTAAAGATTGTGGCCAGAGTAAAATGATGATCATTGATGAACCACTGATGCATCACATTCCAGGTGGCTTAGTCGTGGAATGCAAGTTGATACAAGCTGAGGCTAGAGCTCGAAATAAAGTCAAAGTAGTCCTTCGAAATGTTTCAGACCACAGTGTAACCTTGCAGCCAAAGGGAGTGCTCGCTGAGTGTTCAGTGGTGGATTGGATTAAGTCTGTGCCTATCTTGGATAATGTAAGTACTTCTCAAACTACCACTTCCCTTATAGCAAGTCTTATGGTAAAGGCAGACGATCCTGTGGTTCTAGATTTTGATGGTTCCCCCATTTCTGAGGAGCTCAAAGCTCGCATAGTGGGAAGAATAAACTGTGAGGCATCAAGTGCATTTGCCAAGCATGATCTAGATGTGGGACGAGTGTCAGGCGTGGCACATAGGATAGAGCTAATTGAGCATGTTCCGTTCAAAGAGCGTACTCGTCGTGTCTCTCCAGCTGACTTTGAAGACTTGAGGAAACACTTGTTAGATTTGCTTGCTAGTGAGATTATAGAAGAATCGAATAGTCCTTACGCTTCACCAGTAGTACTGGTGAGGAAGAAAAACGGTGACTTGAGAATGGTGGTTGATTATCGCAAACTAAATAAGTTGACAAAGGGAGATGCATATCCTCTTCCCAGGATCGAGGAGACCTTTACATTGCTGTCAGGTTCAAAGTGGTTCACGGTCCTAGATTTAAAAAGTGGATATTACCAGTTGGAGGTGGAAGAGAGTGATCGTCCCAAAACTGCATTCACTACGCCGTTTGGAAACTGGCAATTTCGGCGTTTACCACAAGGGCTGACGAATTCTCCAGCAACTTTTCAGAGAACTATGGAGAAAGTCATGGCTGGTTTAAATTTGCAGGAAGTTATAGCTTTTCTTGATGACTTGATCATTTTCTCTGACACCCTTGAAGAACATGAGGCTAGGCTCATGAAGGTTCTCCAACGTATCTCCGCTTTTGGGCTGAAGTTAGCACCTTCCAAGTGTAAGTTCTTTCAAACTTCCGTCAAATATCTAGGGCATGTTATTTCTGCTCAAGGTATACACCCTGACCCAGACAAGATTTCTGCTTTAACAGAATGGCCCATCCCAAAGACTGTCAGAGATTTGAGGTCATTCCTAGGCTTTGCTGGGTATTACCGGCGATTTGTTGAAAGCTACTCCCAGATAGTTAAGCCTCTGAATGCGTTATTACAGGGTGAATTCTCTACTAGAGGGCGGTCAACATCATCTTACCGTGTTAGGAGTAAAGCGCAATCTCTAGCTGGGAAATGGGATAATGAGTGTCAAGTTGCTTTTGACACTATCATTCAAAAGCTTACAACTGCGCCTGTTCTAGGTTTTGCGGACTGGAAGTTACCATACATTCTACACACTGACGCCAGTGTCACTGGCATAGGCGCTGCTTTATATCAAGTTCAAGATGGAAAGACAAGAGTGATCGCCTATGCCAGTCGTGGTCTTTCTAAGAGTGAGAAAAACTACCCAGTCCACAAGCTAGAGTACTTGGCACTCAAATGGGCTGTGTGTGAAAAATTTCACGATTTCTTGTATGGCACAAAGTTTACCGTGTTAACAGACAACAATCCATTAGTGTATGTGCTCACTACGGCTAAATTGGATGCGGCTGGCCATAGGTGGCTCGCGGCTCTGTCTATGTATGATTTTGATATTAAGTACAGAGCGGGCAAAACTAATGTCGACGCGGACGGGCTGTCACGTCGTCCTCAAGAACCACTTATGGATGATGAGGAGGCCATACAGATCGATGAACGAGTAGCAAACTTGATAAGTAGAGCAGAATGTGCAGCAACTGAGTTTGAAAACATTGAGCATCAAGCAATCAAAACTGTGTGTTTGCGACATTTAGTGTGTTGCGAGACGCATGTCGTACAGCCGTGTGAGGAGGGAGACCTGCTGGAAAGCAGAGTCATCTCAAATCCCGCTGTCGAGATGCTTCTTTGCGATGATGATGTGGTTCCTGATGATTTGATAGAACCTGAGCACTGGCCTGGACAAACTGCTTTACCCAGTATGTCTCCAACAGATTGGTACAAGTTACAGAGAGAGGATATAGCTATCAGAAGGGTAATTGACCTTGTGGTGTCTGAGGAAACTTTAGCTCATGCAGATAGACTCAAAGAATCTAAAGAAGTGAGTCTGATGCTGAGGGAAAGGCCCAGACTCACCTTAGTAGATGGCGTTCTGTATCGTACGGTATCTGATCAGTATGGGCAAAAATACAGGCAGCTGGTGGTTCCCCCGAGTTTCAGAGACAGGGCTCTTGAAGGAGTTCATGACGAGACGGGGCACATGGGGTATGAAAGGACACTGGAGCTCGCAAGAGGCAGATTTTATTGGCCTAAAATGGCAGAATATGTGGAGAAAAAGTGCAGGACTTGTGAGAGATGCGTCAAGAGAAAGGCACGTGTACAAAGAGCTGCAGAACTAGTGAACATCAAAGCTTATTCTCCCTTGGAATTAGTTTGTATTGACTATCTTTCATTAGAGCCGGATTCAAATGACACCCGCAACATATTAGTCATTACTGATTTTTTCACTAAGTTTTCTTGGGCGTTTCCAACTAAAGACCAAACAGCCAAAACGGTGGCTTCGGTGTTGTGGGAAAATCTGATTTGCAGTTTTGGTTTTCCTAAGAGAATACATAGTGATCAGGGGGCCAATTTTGAGTCTGAGCTTGTGAAGGAGTTGTGCACACTAGCTGGAGTTAAGTCCCGCACTACACCTTATCACCCGCGGGGAAACCCAGTAGAAAGATTTAATCGAACCCTACTGGATTTACTGGGAACCCTGAGTGATAAAAAGAAAGAACATTGGAGAAAATATGTCCGTCCTGTAGTGCATGCGTACAATTGTACTAGGAATGATGCGACTGGTGAGACTCCTTTCTTTCTGATGTTCGGACGCCAACCTCGTCTCCCAATCGACCTTTGCTTCGGGATTAACCCAAAGGGGCATAATTCCAAAACTCATACTCATTATGTCAGTGAGTTGAAACGAAGGCTGAGGTACGCTTATCAATTGGCCGTTCAAAATGCGGAAAAGAGGCAATTGATGAATAAAGCTAGATGGGATAAGAAAGTGACGGCTGCTACAGTAGAAGTTGGTGATCGTGTTCTTGTAAGAAATGTTAACATCCGGAGAAAGCACAAGATTGCAGATCGTTGGGAATCCACCATCTATGTGGTGGTAAAGCAGCCTAATGCAGAGATCCCCGTGTATGTTATTCAGCCTGAGAATTGCGAAGGCCCTGAGCGTGTCCTGCACAGAGATCTATTACTTCCATGTGGGTTTCTTCCAACTAGTCATGATGAGATTGATGAGGCTCCGGCTGTCGAAGGAGCGGTTACACGCAGGAGGCGTAAACTTGAGTTGGAAGGGGATATGGAGGCTGAATGTTGTGATGAGAATGTGGAAACTGAAGGTCACAATGTGTCTCTGAATCCTTATGCCCCAGAGTTCCAGTTGGGGACAGCCTTGCAAGAAGTCTCTGAACCTTTTGTGTCTCACAGTTTGTTGAATGAGCATGAAGTTGAAATACAGAAAGGTGATTGGCAAGGCACTGAATCTGTTGAGGACAATGTGGATGATGTTAATGAGACTGTAATCCAGCAAGATGTCTCGTCCTTATTGGATGATGTTAATGAGACTGTTATCCAACAGGATGCCTCATCCTTAGTGGATGATGTTAATGAGGTGTCAGTACATCCCGATGAGTTGAGTGCTGAAGAGAAACTTGATTCTAATGTTGAGTTAAGGAGGTCCCAAAGAGAGAAGAGACCCCCAAGTAAATTGAAAGACTTTGTTTGGAAAGCACAATGTGGGATGCAGAGTGTACATGTAGAACCCAAACCTAATTATTTTAGTCAAGTACTTGAAATGATGCAACAACAGATGAGAGTGCAACAAACTCAAAGTGAATTGTTATTTAGTCTTGTAGGTCATGTACCAAGTTAAGTATCTGATGAGGACATCAGAGTTTCAGCAGGGGAGGATGTAACCCACCCAATTAATTGAGGCTGTGTTATATATTTTTCATGTATGATTTTTTTTTGTCTTGATTATATATATATTTTTTTCTTTCCTAATGCATGAAATGTTCAGACATGTTTTTTTTTTTTTTTTTTGTAATTATTTTGTATTCGCTGAGCAACAAAATTGTTAAGAGTATTGCGTCGATGAGAGCTGACGTCATATGCGCGCCAGCTCAGTGAAGAGAGAGATCGTGAACCACATGTGTGGCTGTCGATAATCTGAATCATCGTTGTCAATATCTTTCTAAAAGGGTGTTTGAACTGTTTTGTTACATTAGGTAAGTCACAATTGTTTTGTATTTTCATAAATATTGTTTAAGTTTGTGTTTGTTAATATACGAAAATGTGGATGGTGAATGCTGTTCATAATTGAGTATAGCGTGTGCAATATAACACATGTAAAGCATTTATGCTGTGTAAGTATACTTGTTAGAACTTGTTTGCACATTTATGTAATGGAAATAATGTTTAAAGGTTATAAATGTTAAAAGTATTGTCGATGAGAGCTGACGTCATATGCGCGCCAGCTCAGTGAAGAGAGAGATCGTGAACCACATGTGTGGCTGTCGATAATCTGAATCATCGTTGTCAATATCTTTCTAAAAGGGTGTTTGAACTGTTTTGTTACATTAGTTGGGATTGTTTAAACGCTCTGTGATCCTGGTCGAGTCGCGCCGTGAGGGAGAGCGCGCTGGATTTCCACTGTGGAGGAGTTGCGTCATCGGGGACTGTCTTCACGTTCAGTTTTCATCACGGCAAAGAGTTTAGTAGGCATTCACATGCAAACGAACTGAACTGAGTCATCTTCATTTTCACGCGAACTGAGTCACATTCAAACGAATTGAACTGAGCCATATTCACATGAACTGAGTCCATTACATTCACATTAACGGAACTGAATCATTTGCATAGCACTCATACTGCAGTGTGCACAAACTGATTTTTTTTTTTTCATTTTTCTTATTATATTTTATTTTCTTTGATTGTCAATGATTTTGTTTTCAAATGGTGATTTGTCAAAGAGGATTCTCATGTGATGTGTGAAAAGTGATCCGTGCACATTGAAGGGAATGAAATTCCAGTAAACAGTTACTGTTCAGTGATCTGATTGGTTTATCTGTTAATTCATTTCATTATCATTTATTAATTCATTCTATTTCATACTTAATTTTATTAATTGGTTTACTTAATATTATTTTCATTTATTTATTTGTCCAGTTAGTACTACAGACATTAACTTAAACAAGTGCAGACACACATTTAAAATGATTAATCATATGTTCTTTTCTTTTGATTAAAGCAAGGTGTGAGACCCCGAACCCGGGACTCCAGATACTTCTATAGGTTGAGATTTATAGGTATTTGGTGAGCTCAGACCCAGTAGATATTTTTCCTCCTTTTCTTTATTTTTTTTTTTTTTTCCGGGGTGTTAGATCCTACTAATGGGTTACAAACAGATAAAACATTGTGTACTACCCTTTTATCAGGAAGTCACACAAGTGGACGAAGAAATTTGTCATGTATCTGTTTCAGATCAGTTTGTTCAACGCTTTTGTCATTTACAAAGCGAAAAACCCACAGGATAATTGTAACACTCTTCTCTCATTCATCCAGAGTGTTATAAAATCATGGACCAGCCAACAGTATGCTGGTGGTGGGGAGGAAAGTGTTGAGCCCCCAACTGAAAACACTCCAAGAGCACCATACAACACTGACCCAACCAACCGGCTGAATGTCAGTTTTGCTGTTCATGAACTTGTTCCAATCCTGCCCACTCCCAAAAAGCAACACCCAACCAGAGGATGCAGAGTTTGTGTACGTAAGGGGTTGCGGAAGGAGACCTCGTTCTACTGCAAAAGTTGTGGTGTCCCCTTACATCCTGGGAAATGTTACTCCGTGTACCACTCAAAAGCAAATTACACTGCCTAAATTTGATATATTTTACATTTATTTATAAATTTAATTTATTTTGGAAGGTTTTATATATGAAGGAAACGACATCTGAATGTATTCTGCTTGAAAATGCACTTGTTTGATAAAAATGCCTTTTTCTCAGCTTTTTGTCAAAAATGTTGTGTTTTTGACAAAACCCATGGGCGTAGTAAGCAAAAAAAAAGTGGGTGGGTCCTCCCCCAGAAAAAATGTACTAATGCCATTTCATGTATTCTGATGCCTTTTAATTAAACAAGTAAACTAAACTCGCCTCCACGTCGTGCATTAAATGCACAGCTATCCGTGGATTATCCCGCTGCTGATACCATGGTCATTTGCCAGCATTGACAACTTAAAGCTGTTATTGATGTTTGCAGCGCAATATTTGACTGGACGGGTACAACGGGCGGTTATTTTCGTGAGTTGCGGCTCGTTGAGAAATATAATGTAGCGATTCAGCGGAAATGGAGTTTAATTCATTAGGGCATTCCTCAAGTGTAATGGATTTCACTGACAGCGCTCTAGAAAGCGAACAGACATATGCACTGAATGTAAAAGTGAGTGGGTCCAATATCATTGGTCTTAAAAAGTGGGTGGGTCTTGTCCCACCCATATACAATGGTTCCGACGCCCATGACAAAACCTACCTCTGTTCAAGTGGCAATAAAAAAAGAACAAATGAAGATAAAATAAAATCGTTTTTTTGTTTAAAAGCAGAGGCTCAGATCTTTATTTTGATATATAGCATCTTCATATATTTGTCACGAGTCTATGATGGAGGACTCAAATGCAGAAATGTGTTAACTGGTTTTATTGAAAGACAGTAGACAAGACGAGAGATGGTGGTGGGTGAGGAGGTGAATAGTCCAAACAGTAGGCAGGGATGAGGCACAAAGACAGGCAGGCTGAGAGAGCGCTGAATCCAACCCAGGATGATAGTAGGAGGGAGGGTTAGTGATGTGACATTTGAACCGAGGCATCGGAGCTTGTGTCGAGAAAAAATGGGCGTGCCAGATGAAGCCGCGATTCGAGGCTTGTGTTGTTAACGTGAAAATCACGTGACTGATGACAAACGAGGCCTCGGTTTGCGTGGATACGTCATCGGTTCGGTCTGAGTGTCGCTTCCGGATAAAGGGGTTCGAAACTCGCGCCACCTTGTGGGTGTTGTCAGGAGTAGTAGAAGCTAGAAGCAGTTGTAGTGTCAGAGAGTCAGAGATCTCTCATTGTCGTTATTGTGTCATATATGTGTTAGGGCTGTATATTATGACATTATATCAGGTTAGAATAGTTATTATTAATAATAATTGTTATTATTAATTATAGTAGCTATATTATAGTCTTGTTATATTAATTAGATAAGATTATTTGGATTGCTTTGTATTTTTGGTAGCTTAGATTTTTGGATCTGGACTGCTTTTTCATTTGGATTGCCCTTTTGGATTTGTTTGCTTTTTATGACATCTTCCTTTATCCTGGTAATGGAGCCAGCAAGAAAGAGGAGATCCTCCCCTGTCTGGGCTCAACAGAAGCATCAGTATCTTCATTTATACCCGCTGGCACTGACATTTTATGTTCCCCTGCATCCTCTGTTCCTTGTGAAAGGATATTTTTCCAAGGCTGGAGAGGTTTTGTCCAAGAAGAGGAATTGTCTAAACCCCAACACACTTCAAAAAAATTCATTTTCTCAATAAAAATCTATTGCAATCCTTCCTTCATCCACCCCAAACTGTGGTGTTTACAGCAGTTTACTTTATTACACTCCCTCGAGTCCCTCCACCATAAGCACTGCACTCAACACAGTCCCTTTTGTTGTTCATACTGTCACTATCCAAATTTTTTTTTTGAATAAATTAATTAACTGTGTGTGTGACAGTTGTCTCTGTACAAGTAAATAAAGACAGAGAAAGATACACATTTTATTTCATACCCAGGCAATGGACAAATGTCTGCACAGATCTCTTTATTATTGCAAATGAAAGGTTACAGAGAAATTAACAGTGAGAAGAAGATAAATAAATAAAACAGAGCGGGAGGGGGGCGGGTCATTGGTTCAGAATGAATTAATTTGCCTGCTATTTCTTTGCACAGTAGCTAGGTGTCACTAGTGAGCAATGCTGAATGAAGCTTCGAGTAATGAACCTTTGGGTGAAGCAATGGGCTGCGAGGTCTCAGTGGTTCAGGAAGCCTCATTTTGCCATCACTAGGGAGGGTAGACACAGAAGGCCAGCAAGAGACTGTCTTGCTGCTTGGCTGATGGTATAAGCGGCCAGGGAAGCTCAGCTTGGAGGACAAACTAGGGAAGACAAAAGACACAGAAAGCACAAGAAACGACGAGACTAGACGAGGAGATTTAAGTTAGCTCTGACTAGAAATTACTAGACTGTCAAACAAACAATGTAGCACAACGTCTATACAGAAGAACAACATCTAACGAACTGGCAACACATGAGGGCAAGAGAACACATATAAAGGGTGTAGTGATAATCAGATAGGTAATCGAGCCAGCTCTGGTAGGGGGAGTGAATTAACTAGATTCTAATTTAGTTAAGTTCCCCTTAACTTCCATTCGTGAAACAAAGGGGATAGTGTTTTGAATTGATTAAATCATTGACTCTGACTCGCACATGCAGCATCTTTCTCTAATGAATGAACAACGGAATGCTTTGCTTACGAGTTGAGTCAGCTCTGGACATGTGACTCGAGATGAGATCACGAGTCCGGCCGAAGACCATGCGACCCCTTAGGGTCTCCTTGGTTTGACCACCTCACAACAGAGCATTGTGCAATGAGTAAGTCAATTCACAATGCTGCCTGAGTGCTGACAGACAATTGCCCATTCCACACACACACACACACCACGGATGGACAGATGCACGCCACACATACAGATGCACGAACACAGACGTCTTTGTGCATAACTTAGGATAAGAATGTCCTATAAATGTATATAACACAGAAATTGTATCCAACCTTCCTGTACGCATGCATATCTTATTAGCTTTGCTTTATAATAGAAGTGTGGTTTGCTAGTGTATAGCTCTGAAGTCTAAGAGTTCATCAAAAGAATGTTCCAACACACAAACACCAGCCATGGAACTTTTCAGAGAAAAGTACCTCTACATGTTTTAAATGTATTCATTTTTGTGCTTAGATGTCGTCACATGCCATACTGGAAGTACTGACAATTTTATTGTGTGTTAAGCAAACTTTAAAGATGCTTGTAATTCTGCATATGAATGTAACTCTATATTCCGATAATCTTCATGTGACGTGTCTGATATGTCTGTAATTCGCTCAATCTAACGGAGCCGAATTCCGATAGCATGATGAAGTAAGGTGCATTATTTTACACATTTCATATTTCAGGAGCCAAACGGCTCAAATACAATCTCCTCATGAAGTGGGCATCCCCCACAGGACAAAGAGAACTGTGTCCGCTTCAGATCCGCGGACGGTCATGTGTGGTTCGCGCAAACAGAGGCGTGAACCCTCCTCTCCATAAGAGACACAGAAGTTTCTTTCGGAGAACACGAGAGCTTTTTCCTGTGAGAGGTTTCTGGATCCATGGCCCCCTTAGGGGGGGCTTTCTCCGTTTTCTTTAATCTTTCTTTATTTTCGTCTTCGGACTTTTCTTACGTTTAGTTTCAGTGAAATGAACGTAATCGGCAACTTCAACCTGAAGGAGACTCTTTGAATCTGCAGTGACCACGCTCGCCCGGAAAGGCTGAGAAAGCACGCACCCGCTCCTAAGGACACACACGCAAGACACAGTTTTCCTCAGCAACACCAGGAGAACCAAAGACCTTTAAGCCTTCCTTCAAACTAACGCGCTTTGCCCGCTCTGAAAGACCACGTGAACGCGTGACGCAAGGACAGAGACACAGACACATGCTTTCTTCACATCACGCCAGAGAGCGTTACCTGTGCAAGTAACCGTTTACCATTCTTTCAAGGTTTAAGATCTGTTGAGTCTTGTTCTAACTCAGAGGTTCTGTGTCTGTGATGAATTTTGCCAAACCAGAAGATCTCTCATCTTCTTTCTCTCTCTCTCCCTCCCCATCTTTCTCCCTCGCAATCTCTCTCTCTCTCTCACTCCTGTTTGTTACTCGTCTGTATCGTTAGTTTTACTGTTTAACTGTACATACATGTATCCTGTGTTCAAATGTAGAATTCTGTATCCGTAGTTTCAATTATTAAAACCATATTCTTGATTGATCCTGAAGTGCTCATTTACAAGTCAATGAAATGAATATCTCATAGCTACAAAGCTTTACAAGTTGTTACTATATCAGTAACGTAAATTTTATAAACACGAGAAAAATTAATGTTCACGGCCGGAACATTGAGATTTCTTGGAGTTTATAAAAAGGGATAACTTTGTTGAGAAGTTGGTAAGTTAATCTTACGGCTGTTTGCTGGACAAACCGATTGTTTGATAAACTAAATTAATTCCCTTAAAGTTGTCTCATATAATCGATCTGTAATGAGACCATTGATATATGAATGAGGAATTATAATTCGTTATGATTTACCATTCATATATACAATCGATCCATTTTCAATTTCGATAATTTAACTGTAATATGCAATATATTAATCATATTCATGATTAATTATTAAAATTCCCTATGCATAATTTGAGCTAATTAAGGCACATCTCGATGTGGCTACAAGGGAGCTAAGAACAAGAGGAACAGGTGAGCACACTCAGACAAGGAACAGGTGACCACACTCAGGTAAACGAGGACTCAAACAAGGGAGCAGAGAACATGAGGAACAGGTGACAACACTCAGACAAAAGAGGACTCAACTAGACAAGAGGGTGTGGTACAGGGAAACAAGGAGGCAGGAACAGAGGAGCACATGGCCAACACAAACAAAACCATATGTTAAAGCACAACACAAACATTGAGACATGAAACAAAGACAACACAGACAAAGCTGCCAGAGCAAGACCCTGACAATATTCATAGAAGAAAATATTCTGCGGGCCATTAAAGTTTAGTGAAAATCGTCAAAAACCCTGGCGGTGGCTGGCAACTTTTTTTTAAAAATGCTGGCGGGGAAAGAGTTAATAAAGAGTTGACTATTTAATGGGATGACCTAACTTTTTCACATGACCGGGGGTTATGAATCTATATCATTATATGATGAGAACAATAGTTTGAACTAAATGTCTTGAAAGGGTATAATTTTAAATGCTGTGTTGAAATTATGGATATAAGTGTTTCTTTGTTGTGACTGATGGCTTCCTGTTTCCGGTTTTCTGAGAACGATTTTATTGGTTGTTGATTGTTTTACGTCACTATGACTACGCTAGGACTTGCGATAATATCAAACATGTTTAATATGAAAGACTAGAGAAAGACTGGCATAAATCGGGTCGCCGACTGCAGATTATCACCTCAGAATTAACGATCGAGACGACGGGAGCGCGCCGAGACTCCAGTAAGATTCCTAAAGACTGCCGACCTAAAGACTTTAGTCTGGGACTGTGAAAATCCTTTGGTGTACGCCCGGCATAAGAAGTACGGAGCCCCGCACAATAAGAGAGCTACAAATGCAGTAACTCCAGTGCGATGCTGTCACTCACAGCTATGGTGTTGGGTTTGACGAGCTCTTTAGAGCGCATGTGCAGCGCCTCCCGCTGTTCAGCCGCTGCTATGACACTTCTGCTGTGACGATTCACTCCGTTCACACTGTCCTGCATGCGCTGCCAATCAGATTTGGACAAAACTAGGTCTGCTTCGTATTTCTCTATCTCCCAACTCACAACTGTATGCATTAGACAACAAATTTCCAAGTTATTATAAAAGCCATTCCTGATAAGCTGGAGTCGATGGTTGCGGTCAACACCTCTCATATTGCCGGATTGAGAGAAAAGCTTAACGCCGTGTGTGATGATGTGAATGAGGTGAAGACCAAAGTTTCCCAAGTCGAGTCACCACTGTTGAAAGAGAACAATCGGATCGGCGCATTGGAGTGACGCATCACTGAATTGGAGCGGTATTCCAGACGTTGGAATTTGAAATTACACTGCCTGTCAGATAATATCGATGAAAAAAATGTAAGGAGAGAAGTGGTTGGCATTTGTCAGAAATTACTGCCAGAGCACGCTGACCATCTTCCGGATGTGATCGACACAGTGCATCGTGTTGGTGTGAAGAAAAATCTGCCCGCGGTGTAATCATCCAGTTCTCTTCGCGTATACACAGAGCAGCAGTACGGGCGGCAGCCAAAAACTCCGCTTATCTACGGGAAAATGGTCTGCGTTTTAGAGAGGATCTTTGCAAGGCCGACAGAGATGGTAGAATGAAGTTGTGGCCGTTAGTCGACGAGGCACGGAAAGCAGGAAAGGTTGCCTACTTTGTAGCTGGTCGGGCCTTCGTGGAGAAAAAAAGAGATCTTTCCGCCAAGCTGAGTTCTCTCAACTTTGAGATAAGGTGTTCTGTTTACATGCTTGTTAAAAAATAAATAAATTTGTTTTTCATCGCCACTTGTTTTTTTCCTAGCTATTGTTCATATTTTGTCCGGTTATACCTACGAAACTACAGTTGATGTGGCACTTTTTGTTCTCATCAAAATATTGTTCAAGTGAATTCCATTTTTATTTTGATGTCTTTAACTTTAATTTCACTCAATGCAAAGAATCGAAATAGCCTTACCTTGTGTCAAATAGTAAACTGAGCAACAGGAGAACTGGATATTAATTATAAAAACGCTTGCACGCTCTTGCCGTATCTACGGACTGACCGCTTGTTCTTTAGGAGTGGGTAGATGTTTCTCCCTGCCTTCTCGGCTGTTTCGATGACTTGATTGGCGTATTTCTGGAACTGCAATCTGGAACCTCCTCAACAATGAGAGCGGTGTTCTTTGCCACAAAGTCTTTCAGTTCTTTTTTCGCACGACGATTTGTGGTCTAATAACGTAAGACACGAACATGGAGGCCTTTCACTCTGTCGGTCTGGTATACTGCTTGGTTTCTGCTTTCTCAATGGCCTCCTTTCGTATCTGGGCCTGGTATTTCTCTTCTTCTATGTCGAGACGTTTCTTCTCCTCTTCTTCGATCGCCTTCAGCTTGCTGTGGACGCCAGCAGCGTAGGCGCCGGTGCCGTACTTTTGCAATCAGGCGTAGACAACGTAAACCATCCCGTGAGTTTCTTCTCTAAGAAATGTAATTCTGCCAAGCGAAAGTACTCCACTATCAAGCAAGAGACTTTGGCTTTAGTCCTGGCTATTCAACACTTCGAAGTGTATTTAGGCTCTACGGTACATCCAGTTAAGGTCTATACTGACCATGAGCCACTCAAATTCCTCAGTCGCATGTACAATTCAAATCGTAGGTTAATGCGCTGGAGTCTATTGCTTCAACCTTTTAACCTCCAAATTGTGCATATCCGGGGAATAGACAATATTATCGCAGATGCGTTGTCTAGGGTGGATGCTTAATAGTATAAAAAAAAAAATTTACTTGGAAAAAAACAAAAACGTTTTGTTTATTGTGAAAATGAACTTGCATGTGTCCTTATTTACTGAATATGGTCTATACATTTAGGTTATAGTTAATAATAATAAAACAACACTATATGTATATATATATATATATATAGATTGTTTTGGGATTTATTTTAATTTATTGGGCTTGCTAACCTAATGTAAGTCTGTAGCAATACTAGGTATTGCGTCGCGCATAGTTGCGATTTGCCTGTGACTTAACCATATACGCCAAAATAATACATTCCTGTGTAATTCTAACTTCTTTTCGCATGCAGATACGCCTTGAACGAGGTAGTGATTATTTATAGCTGGAACTCTATTGTCTGGGTTGGCTCAAACATTGAGCTGAAACACAGAATTCGTGAGTAAAAATGAGTGTTCTCTTGTTCCAGGTATGGCGACAGGTCACCATTTCGGGGTGGGGGTATTACGTCCCCCAGCTCTGGTCTTTGTTCCTATACATGTGTTTGAGCGCAATGTCTCTTCCCAAATTACAGATGAGCCACACCTGAGCGAAGCCTACTTGCGCTATAAAAGGCTCCTGGGACCATTCTACATTTCAAATGTAGAATTCTGTATCCGTAGTTTCAATTATTAAAACCATATTCTTGATTGATCCTGAAGTGCTCATTTACAAGTCAATGAAATGAATATCTCATAGCTACAAAGCTTTACAAGTTGCTACTATATCAGTAACGTAAATTTTATAAACACGAGAAAAATTAATGTTCACGGCCGGAACATTGAGATTTCTTGGAGTTTATAAAAAGGGATAACTTTGTTGAGAAGTTGGTAAGTTAATCTTACGGCTGTTTGCTGGACAAACCGATTGTTTGATAAACTAAATTAATTCCCTTAAAGTTGTCTCATATAATCGATCTGTAATGAGACCATTGATATATGAATGAGGAATTATAATTCGTTATGATTTACCATTCATATATACAATCGATCCATTTTCAATTTTGATAATTTAACTGTAATATGCAATATATTAATCATATTCATGATTAATTATTAAAATTCCCTATGCATAATTTGAGCTAATTAAGGCACATCTCGATGTGGCTACAAGGGAGCTAAGAACAAGAGGAACAGGTGAGCACACTCAGACAAGGAACAGGTGACCACACTCAGGTAAACGAGGACTCAAACAAGGGAGCAGAGAACATGAGGAACAGGTGACAACACTCAGACAAAAGAGGACTCAACTAGACAAGAGGGTGTGGTACAGGGAAACAAGGAGGCAGGAACAGAGGAGCACATGGCCAACACAAACAAAACCATATGTTAAAGCACAACACAAACATAGAGACATGAAACAAAGACAACACAGACAAAGCTGCCAAAGCAAGACCCTGACAATATTCATAGAAGAAAATATTCTGCGGGCCATTAAAGTTTAGTGAAAATCGTCAAAAACCCTGGCGGTGGCTGGCAACTTTTTTTTTTAAAATGCTGGCGGGGAAAGAGTTAATAAAGAGTTGACTATTTAATGGGATGACCTAACTTTTTCACATGACCGGGGGTTATGAATCTATATCATTATATGATGAGAACAATAGTTTGAATTAAATGTCTTGAAAGGGTATAATTTTAAATGCTGTGTTGAAATTATGGATATAAGTGTTTCTTTGTTGTGACTGATGGCTTCCTGTTTCCGGTTTTCTGAGAACGATTTTATTGGTTGTTGATTGTTTTACGTCACTATGACTACGCTAGGACTTGCGATAATATCAAACATGTTAAATATGAAAGACTAGAGAAAGACTGGCATAAATCGGGTCGCCGACTGCAGATTATCACCTCACAATTAACGATCGAGACGACGGGAGCGCGCCGAGACTCCAGTAAGATTCCTAAAGACTGCCGGTCTTTAGTCTGGGACTGTGAAAATCCTTTGGTGTACGCCCGGCATAAGAAATACGGAGCCCCGCACAATAAGAGAGCTACAAATGCAGTAACTCCAGTGCGATGCTGTCACTCACAGCTATGGTGTTGGGTTTGACGAGCTCTTTAGAGCGCATGTGCAGCGCCTCCCGCTGTTCAGCCGCTGCTATGACACTTCTGCTGTGACGATTCACTCCGTTCACACTGTCCTGCATGCGCTGCCAATCAGATTTGGACAAAACTAGGTCTGCTTCGTATTTCTCTATCTCCCAACTCACAACTGTATGCATTAGACAACAAATTTCCAAGTTATTATAAAAGCCATTCCTGATAAGCTGGAGTCGATGGTTGCGGTCAACACCTCTCATATTGCCGGATTGAGAGAAAAGCTTAACGCCGTGTGTGATGATGTGAATGAGGTGAAGACCAAAGTTTCCCAAGTCGAGTCATCACTGTTGAAAGAGAACAATCGGATCGGCGCATTGGAGTCACGCATCACTGAATTGGAGCAGTATTCCAGACGTTGGAATTTGAAATTACACTGCCTGTCAGATAATATCGATGAAAAAAATGTAAGGAGAGAAGTGGTTGGCATTTGTCAGAAATTACTGCCAGAGCACGCTGACAATCTTCCGGATGTGATCGACACAGTGCATCGTGTTGGTGTGAAGAAAATTCTGCCCGCGGTGTAATCATCCAGTTCTCTTCGCGTATACACAGAGCAGCAGTACGGGCGGCAGCCAAAAACTCCGCTTATCTACGGGAAAATGGTCTGCGTTTTAGAGAGGATCTTTGCAAGGCCGACAGAGATGGTAGAATGAAGTTGTGGCCGTTAGTCGACGAGGCACGGAAAGCAGGAAAGGTTGCCTACTTTGTAGCTGGTCGGGCCTTCGTGGAGAAAAAAGAGATCTTTCCGCCAAGCTGAGTTCTCTCAACTTTGAGATAAGGTGTTCTGTTTACATGCTTGTTAAAAAATAAATTAATTTGTTTTTCATCGCCACTTGTTTTTTTCCTAGCTATTGTTCATATTTTGTCCGGTTATACCTACGAAACTACAGTTGATGTGGCACTTTTTGTTCTCATCAAAATATTGTTCAAGTGAATTCCATTTTTATTTTGAGGTCTTTAACTTTAATTTCACTCAATGCAAAGAATCGAAATAGCCTTACCTTGTGTCAAATAGTAAACTGAGCAACAGGAGAACTGGATATTAATTATAAAAACGCTTGCACGCTCTTGCCGTATCTACGGACTGACCGCTTGTTCTTTAGGAGTGGGTAGATGTTTCTCCCTGCCTTCTCGGCTGTTTCGATGACTTGATTGGCGTATTTCTGGAAATGGGTTTCCTCCTCAACAATGAGAGCGGTGTTCTTTGCCACAAAGTCTTTCAGTTCTTTTTTCGCACGACGATTTGTGGTCTAATAACGTAAGACATGAACATGGAGGCCTTTCACTCTGTCGGTCTGGTATACTGCTTGGTTTCTGCTTTCTCAATGGCCTCCTTTCGTATCTGGGCCTGGTATTTCTCTTCTTCTATGTCGAGACGTTTCTTCTCCTCTTCTTCGATCGCCTTCAACTTGCTGTGGACGCCAGCAGCGTAGGCGCCGGTGCCGTACTATTGCAATCAGGCGTAGACAACGTAAACCATCCCGTGAGTTTCTTCTCTAAGAAATGGAATTCTGCCAAGCGAAAGTACTCCACTATCAAGCAAGAGACTTTGGCTTTAGTCCTGGCTATTCAACACTTCGAAAGTGTATTTAGGTTCTACGGTACATCCAGTTAAGGTCTATACTGACCATTAGTGTTGTTTTTGGCTGCCTGTTTTAATTTTAGTTTTAGTCTAGTCTTTGTGTCAAGCTGTCATTTTAGTTTTTATTAGTTTTAGTCACATTCATACTCTTTTTAGTCTAGTCTAGTTTTAGTCGACGAAAACTGATGACATTTTAGTCTAGTTTTAGTCGAAGAAAAACATAGTCTAGTTTTAGTCAATGAAAATTGTATTTTTTTCAATACTCTTTTTAGTATTCTATTTAACCCAGTCAGTCAATATAGCCTATACGTAGGCCTATCTATTGTATAGACGAAACCAAAATTTTCTTTTAGCCAAACCCATTTCAAACAATCTTATCTTCTGTTATCTTATTATATTATTGTTTCCTTATAGACTCAAGAATACATCCATTCCAGACACGGAAAAAAATCTGATTTGAATGTACAACATATTTATTTTACCAGCCAAACATGTTAGAAGTAGCCTACACACATGATGAAATGAAAGTTTTTCCAAATGTAATTTCTTCTTTTTCTCCCAAAGACGAATCCCTTTCTCTGTGTCAGACTTAACTTTGTTTGTTGTCGTTTATGCTAATGCCTGTTTCACACATAGGCAACTCCGTATTTTTTCCCGCACCCATGTAGAGCCTATATGGTTAGAGCGCTCACACGCACGCGGATGCGGTCCGTCAATGCGCTCCAGGAGCGTGCGTGCATAACAGCAGAGCAGAGATCTACACACAGTAGGCTATCTACCTCAACAACGCGACATAATGGATGTTGGCTAAAAATATTGATTTGAAATAAAAAATAGAGAATGAATGTTGTGATTGTGGTACAGCCGTAGATCAGTTGCGCACTGCAAACGGAGCACATGTGAAAGCAAAATAGCTCGTGCAGCTCCTGCATACACACCGCAACACGCACCGCATACGCACTACACACGGAGTAGCCTATGTGTCAAACACTCGCGCAGCTGCATCTTCTAAATAATGCCGCGAGTGGGGCTTGAGGATGTGAAGTCGCCTGCGTCTGCGATCTCATGCAGCCCCTGAAGTGACACACGAAACAGAAATGCTGCATAATAATAATGCAAGTAAACGAGACGAAATAACGTTAAATAACATTTCGTCTCGTCTCGTTTTGGTCAACGAAAATGAAGAGACATTTTAGCATAGTTTTTATTTTGTAAACCACATTTAGTCTCGTTTTTATTCGTCAACGATATTGCATTATACATTTAGTTATAGTCATCGTCACATGACCAGCATTTACGTTGCGTCTCGTCTCGTTTTCGTCACGTGATAAAGGTTCGTTGACGACGAAATTTAGTCATAATTTTCGTTGACGAAAGCAACACGACTGACCATGAGCCACTCAAATTCCTCAGTCGCATGTACAATTCAAATCGTAGGTTAATGCGCTGATTGCTTCAACCTTTTAACCTCCAAATTGTGCATGTCCGGGGAATAGACAATATTATCGCAGATGCGTTGTCTAGGGTGGATGCTTAATAGTATTTTTTTTTAAAAGCTGGAAGCACTTTCTTTCATTTTTTGTATGTATGTGTATTGGAGTGCTTTTCCTTCTTCTTTAGCTTTTTGAGCTTGAAGTTTTTGCTTCTCCATGAAGATTTGATCTGCTTCCTTCTTTGCATTCAGCATCTCCAGAGCTTTCTGTTCCAGCTCTTGCCTCTGATATAGAGTTGAGAAAAATGTTTATTTCAATAAATGCATTTCAAATTCTATATATAAACCGTGTGATGCTCATAAACCCAGCATCACTGCGGTAAAATTAAGCAATAAGCCCCGCGAAGCCGTGTTTTACAGTGGAACAGCTGAGGGCCGTTGTTAGGCATGACGCGGAGCGGAGATTTAAAAATGTTTACATGTCGTTAGCCTCATAGCTATTATGCTATGAGACTAACGATGTATAAAAACATTAGGAATAGGTAATTTACCCTGGATTCTCTGTGTGCAGAGATAGATTTCAACATGGCTTCATGTTTTTCTTCTTTCTCGCGCTGCACTCGGGCCCGTCTGGCCTCACGTTCAGCGACTGCTTTTGCGATGATATCTTCCTCATTGCTGATTTTTTCCTGCTTCTGCACGGCTAACTGCTGTATAACAGTCTCTCTATGTCTTTGACGCTCTCTAAGGCAAAAATAAAGACAAATACAAGCCCAGTTCTGAGACAGTGGAAAGAATTATACTTTCTCCAGGCTTCCCACTCAGTGAACTTCCATTAATTCAATAACCTTCCCAGTTAGATGTGATTCATGAATGAGCAAGTTGTAAGAATGTGGATGTCAAATGATATGTCAATGTTCCCAAAATACCTTTCACAGACAAATTAAAGATTGGAACTGGTTTGCAAGCACGTTTGAATTTGAAACAAACACTTAGAGCAGTTTCTAGTTGATTAAATACACCCGAATAACTAAGTTAGCAAAACTCAAATAATTTGAGGTAATCAGTTACATCAAATTGTTTAAGTTAAGAAATTGAATGTGTAAGTAAGCAGAGCTTGCAGATTTTTGTTTTGTAATAATATATTTTAATTGCTTTTAACTTGAAATATTTGAGTAAGATAATTCATACACAACTTAAAATTCTCATGTAATCTCAACTTCAATATTTTTAGTAGTGGAAACTTGGCTGGATTTAACCAGCTAATTCAATAAGTGCTACCTATAGTATCAGCATATCATAGCCCTTGCGGAATGAGTACATCAACTTAAAACATTTAACACACACTGTTCTCAAACCAAACTCGTCACCGGCCATGATGGTAACTCCCCAAAAAACCCAACATAACAGAAACTCTTCTAAACTAGCATAACAAAACATTAAACACTACTAAATCTCCCACTTAACATTAATCTGGCACAAAAACCATTATATGACACTTAATTTTAGCATTTACTCTCCCTTTTGAGTGTCATTGCAAAGCATGCTGGGAAATAAAAATCCCAGCCCAGTTTCAGTTAAATTTAAGTTTGTCAAAATTAAAAGAAACAAGTTCATAGAACTCAAAACAACGAAACAATTCAACTTACTTAAAATGTGTCAGTTTTGTGAACTCAAAAGAAAAAATAAATGTTAAAATATTCATAAAATTATCGTATTCATAAAATTAAGTATCGTATGTTAATTTGATGGAACTAATTTGTATAATGTGAGTTGGCCCTACTCAAAACAATGGATTATTTTGAGTGTTAGGGTTTACAGTGTTAGGAAGCTAAAAATAAAAATATTAGATGAGAAACTTTAACCTTGAACTTAGAAATGTTGCCTTGGCAACTAATTGAAATAACATTTCACTTTGTAAGTTGAAGTACTAAAATTACTAAAACTGAAGTAAATATAAAATAAAACTCAAAAGAAATAAAATAAAAAAAAACAGGGGGAAAAATGACAAAAGCACACAATTCTGAAAATAATAATAAAAGGTCATTCAAAACATTGCTAAATACTGTATACTATAAATACTAAAATATCACTGGAAGCCCATGATCTCTAGAGATTCACAGTTTTAAAGTAACAAAAATGCCTAAAATGCACCCAAAGTTATTTTATCTGTTGTCTAAGCATTTAATATATAAATGTTAGTATGGGTTGGAAGTGTTTAACATAATTAATCAGCATGCTGTGTTTTTGATGCGTGTTAGCCCTCATAAATGTGCAAAAATGCTCCTGAAAATAAAGTTAATTTCTGACACCAATGAGTGTGATTACAGTTTTTCTCGATTGCTTAAACACTATAACCAGGCTTTTGAACTAAAATTTCAAAACCATAATGCCATTTATCAAAAAGCACACCCATTTCACTGAACTATGAACACTATTCCCTGTTTTGACACATTAGTCAGATTTGTTGAACTATTACAGCAAAACTCTACACACAAATCCCTTCATTTCTCATTGCCTACACCACGTGGTCATTTAGAAAGCACTAGTGTCACAGGTCGGGGGGGCCAAGCCAGACTGCGCCCACCCCTCAAAACCCAGGACCACCTCGAGGAGCGTACCAGAGACCAGACAGACAAGAAGATTTTCTAAAAACGAAAGTCTTTATTGAATAAAAGCAAGAATTAAAAGTCTTAATGCGGGCTTCGTCTCTCTTTCCAGGGAGGAGGAGACCGAGGGGTGTACTGCGAGGGCCCGGATTACTGGCAGCCACAGAGGAGGAGGGAGCCGAACGCCCGTCTGGCATCCAGGTAAGTAACGTGGTAAGAAGGCTCTTTTCGGCGTAATACAGGCGGACAACGGTCCGGGCAGACCAGGGCCAGGACCATGGGCCAGGAGGGGACTCTCTCCACAGGACAGGTGGGTAGCAGGTAAGTTTTTCCCAAGCGTCAGCTATTCGGCAGGTGATCGGCACAGGGGGCGATGGAGTCCAGGAGGAGGACTCGCTGCCAGTCAGGTAGGTAGTCGGGTAGGCAGGTCTCCTCCGTGTAGGGTGCTCTCCCCCGTGGCGTCACTGAGCAGCAGGTGTGAGGTCCCCCGAGTGCCTCTCCGCCCTTGACGGCTCCAGCCAGAGACAAGGGTACCCTGTATAATCCAGGACAGAGACAAGTGTGCAGGTTCAATTCTATTTCGGTGAAGTATGGACTTACGGCTGGAGCGGGTGGTTCGGGACAAGCAGCGCTGCTGGGGTGTGTCTCCTCTGAACAGGCAGCACACAAGAAGGCCGAGGCAGAAGAATCTTCTATTTAAATAGGCGAAGCCTTTGATACAAGAACAAACATGATCCTTTCGTATAATGGGGAATCAGGCTTACGGCTGGGCTGGGTGGTTCCCACGGCGACACGAAGGCTGGGGTGTGTCTTTCCTCCGAACAGGCAGCACACAGGAAGGCGGTGGCAGAGGAACGTTCTATTTAGATAGACAGGACAAGTTAAACAGGACAATCACACTCCTCTCCCATATCACAGGACCTGGTGGCCGAAGTGGAACATACACATCCAACCTGAGGGCTTCCGCAAACACTGGCGAGAATGTGAACTGGAGAACACTGGCGGTTAAATAAACATGTACATCCACACACTGCAACTTCACGTCAAGTCCAATACTGTGTGACACTTCAATTCAGGCACCGCAATCCACTCTCAAATCTTAGTGCAATAAGGCCAGCCCTCACCCAATGTTCAATCCCTCCACTGTTGCGCTGATTCAACACTCAGAAGCTGATGAGATGCAGAGGATTTCGCACCGCATGGAACACAGCGTCTTCAACACTCAGAAGAAGATATCAGGGTTTCAAAGATGAATCAGTCCACACTCTTAGTGGTAAATATATTTGTGGTCAATACACTTCACAATTCCTTATCCAATTCAGTGCAAGACATGCATTCACACGGATCCGGTGTTTCATTACTTATCTTTCTCCCTCGAGTGATGGCATTCTCCAATCTTGACTCAATCTCCACAATTCACTCACTTCACATCCAATTCACGTTCCAGCTTGCACTCCCTCAATCACCGTTGCACCCCTTTCCAGTCAGCTCCTCACAGCCGCTCCACAGATCCCAGCAAACCCAAGCCACTGCCAAAGGAATCGATTGCTCCCAGGGGAGTACCACACTCGAATGCCTTTTCCTTTTCCTTTTAACTACTTCTTTTGGTCGTGTTTCCCAATCACAAATCCCCACAGCAAACACCCGCACCTGGTCCTGCTTAGCTAATCAGCTGCCGCTGTCATGGCAACTGACAACAAGCAAACCAGCACGGTGTGCCGGTGAAATCGTCCCGGGGGGAAACACACTCCTAGCGGAAATTAGTTCCGCTAGATTTGTCACCTTGTGACACTAGCATTCAAAATTGTTCACTCAAGTCAGCACAGCTTCAGCTCAGTTAGCACACAATTACCCAGGTGAAAACACTAAGAGTCAAAATTGAACACACATCAGTCAGATCCTTCAATACAGATAAAAGGTTATACAATCTTTTATAAAAGATAAAAATCAGTTTACTGAGTTTTGGAACAATGGGTCCACAGATAAATTAAGCAATAGGTCGAGGAGGGAGAGGAAGAGGAGGAGGAGGAGCAGGAAAAGGAGGAGGAGGAGGAGGAAGAGGAGGAGGAAGAGGAGGAGCAGGAAAAGGAGGAGGAAGAGGAGGAGGAGAAGGAGGAGGAGGAAGGGCAAGGGCAAGAAGACAAGCAGTCTCGGATGAAATTCAAGCCACTTTAGTTGGCCATGTCCTTGTCCATGGTATGACTATGAGGGAGGCTGGGTAATGAGTACAGCCAAATTTGAGTCGCTTCACCGTCGCCTCCATCATCAGAACCTTCAGGGAGGTGTGGTGGCAAACAAATTTCTATCACTGAATAAGAGACAAACAATTCCAATTGTCTTTGATGAGGTTTATGTTCTTGTAAGAAAAGGCCAGCAGTCGTACAGTCACACAGAGTGGCTGCAGAGTGTGACAATGAAGGGAGGGCATCCTTTCTCCTTTATAGTCTTACTGTAACTCACAGAATGTTATCTTTCTAGGCCAATGATGGTATTTTATCCATATGTGGAACATTCTTAGACTTGTTCATCATATTGTATCCTTGAGTGGAGGCATGTACCAACACTCTTTACCATTCCAATACAATTCCATATTTGAATAAGGTTTGTGTGTGCTCTTTTACTGTCATATGATGCTCACACACATCTTACGTAAGAGTAGGAGAGAGTAAAAAAAAGATGTGGGGGGGGGGGGGAACCACAAGCAACATGAATTACCAGTTTTGGAAATGTTGTTTTGAATTTATAGCACCAGTGTGTAAGACTATGTTGTAGTGTGTGTATTTTTGAGGGCTTGTGTGTCCTGTCTGAGGGCAAAGTTTGGTTTTTCAGCAAGAGTGAATGGTTTTGAGTGTAGAGCTTCATTTTGACCTGAAAATAGGATGTTTGGGGAATTGGGTGAGACGTTATGGATTTGTGTTTACTGTTTTGAGAATACGAGGCATAGTTTCAAGAAATGTGTTTAAGCAATCGAGAAAAACTGTAATATCCACCACAGGACGCATTTCCATTGTCTTATGTACAATACCTAAATGTACAATACCTAAATGTTTCCTCCTGTTTTTCTCTCCTCATTCTCGTCACTTTTTCGCTCTGGCTGGCGATCTGCTTTCTCTTCTCCTCCTCTTCCTCTTGCCTCCGAGCCTCCGCTGCTTTTGTCAGCTCTCTGTTGGTCAAATGGTCCTGATGGAAGACAGAAGAAGGGATTTCAAAACCGCATCTGATTCGATCTGCTTTTACAGTGTGAATGTTGTCCAACAACCGGCTTACACGAAAAGCATTCATTCTTTTTCTCTTCACTTCTCGATTCTGGCGCTCTTTGATGGCCTGTTCCCTCAGATGAAGATCTCGGAGTTGCTTCATCTCTTCAGCCTCCCTTCTCCTCTCCTGCTCCTTCTTCATGTCATGCTCCTTAACCCTAATAAAGGAGGAAACGTCAGACACATTGACACATTAAGGTGATTCCCAGCTAACAGGGAATGTTCTCAGAACTTTAGATACGGTTCTCTCAAAGTTACGAACAAACGTTCTTCTAGTAACATTATGTTTGTTCAAAGTTATCTGGTCTTTAATCATGTTCTCAAAACATTAACACAAAACAGAACTTATACATAATTCGTGGAGTGTTTTTTTTTACAGAAAAAGTAACAACTTTAACATAACACTACTTTCCATTAAACTAACTGAGTAATACAATTAGTTAATTTTAACGTAACACAATATTGTAATGTATTACTTTTAAAAGTAACTTTCCCCAACACTTTTCAAAAGTAACATTCCCAGTGTTTGAAGAATAAAAACATTTTAAAGGTGCCCTAGAATGTTTTTTTTTATTATTTTATAATGTTTCCTGGGTTGCCCTTATAATGTTAGTATGTTTTTTAGATCAAAAATAATCATAATTTAGAAATAAATGGCATTTTTCCTAGCCTGCTTTTAGCCTCTGATTTGAACACTCTGTTTGAAGGGGCGTGTCTGCTGTGGGATTCAGTGTAACCGCGGCCACTGCTGTGAATGGCTGACATGCTTGCATATGAAATAGCTACGCATTACATGTGAAACTCTCTCGAATACTTTTACTACTGCTATTATACATTTTTACTATAACAGCTATCGAGATTAACGAATCGTGAGATGTTTTTAAAGTATTTAGATCTATTCCCATCACATAAAATGTTGCCGTGATGAGCATTGAGCAGATGACAGTGTGTTGATCGCGAGAATGAAGATATTATCATTGCAAAGCAGTTTCTGCACTCTCTCTAATGCTTTCACCAATGCAAACACGATGATGTAAATACAGTAAGAGCTTCGTTGTGCAGTAACGTGCGTCATTGATTTCATAACGAGTTTGGCAAGTGTCCAGATAAACTCGCGCTGTGTGGAAAGATTGTTCTTTGATCGCTTTCTGTATATAATTTGTTCACAATTTAAATACGAATATTTTCATCCTACTAAGGACTAAGGTTCGGTATTTATGGAAAGGTCCACCGGAGGAAAATAGGGGAGGGTCGTGTCTTTTTATTCTTTGTTGAGGGGAGGGTCATTCAATTTTTTTTAGTCTAGGGGGGAGGGTCACCCAACTTTTCTATTCATGTAAACAGCAAAATTTCAAAGTGGCTTGTTTGGTGCATATTTTTTTCCATGTATCTCCATGTAGCTCTCTCAGTCTCGGCCCCCCGTCGCTATCAGATTGGTCTGACCCAACAAAAATCCAGTTGGGCGCTGTCTGACAGTGCGCGCTCAGAAAAATTGCATCATGTCAGAACTGAACGCCAATGAAATGTTTACCCGGCAAAGCTTTAAAGCACGAGCAAATAATGAACTTTTGTGATTGCGAATAACAAGGTCAGTATCCTGTGAGTGCTACTCTACCGCTGCATTAACATGTGATGTGAATGTACGTCAAGTTTTACAGTATTGGGACTGAGGCGCCAGAACTGCAGCTGATGTGCGCTGTAGCACGATACTATTCTAGTTTTCATTCTTATTGTTTCCACAACAATGTTTAGTGAGTAAATCTACTGAAATTGCCACCATAACAGTGGATATGTGTAACACGTAGGGCTACCACATTTTTAAATTACTATTAGTATTATTTGAAGTTAACATAATAAAATACGTAGACCTACACCAAAAAACTAGTTGAGGATAAAATTATTTCAAATTGGGCAATTCCAGCGTTATGGAAGTGACATTTGCAGTCAAAACCTGAAATATAAATTATCAGAAAATGCATTTAATACTGAAACGTCTGTTTATATAGGCCTATCCATATTCCCTTAATAAAGGAGTCAAGACATTAGACAAATATCAGTCGACACATGTGTTTTATATTTAATATGAGCGAAATACACATGTGACGTGACACAAAAAATCTTTAACTTTTAGATGGCAAAATATTTTTTTTTTGTAATTCTACGAATTACTGCGCAAAACAAAAGTAGGCTAATACCATAGACTGTAATACTAACCGGATGAAGAAGGGTCGGCCTCCACAGAACATAAAATATTCATTTTATTTTATCTTTCGTGTTAGCATTTTAACTTTTAAACAGAACATTTAAAAACGAAAGAAAGCGGATTGCTCTCTGCTTAGTCATCCGTGAAATCTGCATTTCTCTCTGGCGCGTTCACTACTGCGAAGATCGCGAGTCAGCATCGTCAACTTCATCTTTCCAGCCGACACACTGGCTGAAAACACTTTATTAATAAACAATTAAAATGTCTCCTTGCTATATTTTACATATTCATAATCATTACTTTTACCGGTTCTTTGTGGCAGCTTTTAGATAGGCTACTTACAACATGAACGCGTCACCGCATCAGCACCGAAAACATGATTTTTTTTTCTTTCAAATCTAAAATCAAAAATCGTGATACGAACCGAATTGTAGGTTTGCTTTATCGATCGTTAAGCCTTAGTAAGATGAGAAAGCAGGAGTTTAGTCGTTTGTCGTGGTTGTAAAAAAACAATGGCTATCTGAACATCTTTGCCAAGCGCAAACCGGCTACGTAATCAATACATTAGCGGGGAGGGTCATGCCTTTTTTCACAATCATTTTGGAGGGTCATAGAAACATTTATTACTGGCTAAGGGAGGGTCAAGTCTTTTTTGACTACAGATCTCAAATTTCCGCCGGTGGCCCCTTAAATAAAAAACGAACAGTCCCTAAAAGAAATGATGTGAAGTTGATATTTTAGTCACTGGCTTGACTTACTGATGCATAAACAGTATTGAACGATTTTGAGAGAAAGATTACCTGTCTGAACTTGAACAATTACACATCAGAAAGTGTTGCTTGGTAGCTCGATCCGAGGCCAGCTCTGTATTGGCCCAAGTTGAGGAAACAGTCGGTGAAATGTTTGGAAATTTCCAGAGAAAATAAAATTAACCCATTGTTTCTTCAGAGGCTCAGATGAAGGAACTAAAAAATACTTTTGTGTTCATGTGTACATCCAAACACTGAGCAACTGCCATGCTTCGGTTTTTCAGGGGTGTTTTTAAAAAACGAGATTTAACTAAGAAGGAGAAAACAATGGTGTTTGAGACTCACTGTATGTCATGTCCATGTACTGAACTCTTGTTATTTAACTATGCTAACATAAATTCAATTTCACATTCTAGGGCACCTTTAAATGTTGTTGACACTTTGAACGTTTAGGGAACATTCAGAAATAACATTTACACTCACCGGCCACTTTATTAGGTACACCTGTCCAACTGCTCGTTAACACTTAATTTCTAAGCAGCCAATCATATGGCGGCAACTCAGTGCATTTAGGCATGTAGACATGGTCAAGACAATCTCCTGCAGTTCAAACCGAGCATCAGTATGGGGAAGAAAGTTGATTTGAGTGACTTTGAACGTGGCATGATTGTTGGTGCCAGAAGGGCTGGTCTGAGTATTTCAGAAACTGCTAATCTACTAAGATTTTCACGCACAACCATCTCTAGGGTTTACAGAGAATGGTCCGAAAAAGAAAAAACATTCAGTGAGCGGCAGTTCTGTGGGCGGAAATGCCTTGTTGATGCCAGAGGTCAGAGGAGAATGGCCAGACTGGTTCGAGCTGATAGAAGGGCAACAGTGACTGAAATAACCACTCGTTACAACCGAGGTATGCAGCAAAGCATTTGTGAAGCCACAACACGCACAACCTTGAGGCGGATGGGCTACAACAGCAGAAGACCCCACCGGGTACCACTCATCTCCACTACAAATAGGAAAAAGAGGCTACAATTTGCAAGAGCTCACCAAAATTGAACAGTTGAAGACTGGAAAAATGTTGCCTGGTCTGATGAGTCTCGATTTCTGTTGAGACATTCAGATGTTAGAGTCAGAATTTGGCGTAAACAGAATGAGAACATGGAACCATCATGCCTTGTTACCACTGTGCAGGCTGGTGGTGGTGGTGTAATGGTGTGGGGGATGTTTTCCTGGCACACTTTAGGCCCCTTAGTGCCAATTGGGCATCGTTTAAATGCCACGGCCTACCTGAGCATTGTTTCTGACCATGTCCATCCCTTTATGGCCACCATGTACCCATCCTCTGATGGCTACTTCCACCATGTCACAAAGCTCTAATCATTTCAAATTGGTTTCTTGAACATGACAATGAGTTCACTGTACTAAAATGGCCTCCACAGTCACCAGATCTCAACCCAATAGAGCATCTTTGGGATGTGGTGGAACGGGAGATTCGCATCATGGATGTGCAGCCGACAAATCTGCGGCAACTGTGTGATGCCATCATGTCAATATGGACCAAACTCCCTGAGGAATGCTTCCAGCACCTTGTTGAATCTATGCCACGAAGAATTGAGGCAGTTCTGAAGGCAAAAGGGGGTCCAACCCGTTACTAGCATGGGGTACCTAATAAAGTGGCCGGTGAGTGTATATCTTAATTGGAACGTTATCAAAAAGTCCTTAGAGCATATTTGTGTTAGCTGTGTATGCACTGAAGCATAAATGCACTTTAATTTCTCCTTACTGTAGTTTCAAGCACTCAGAAATGGCCAGTTGGTCTCGTTTTCTCTGCAGTGCTTTCTGTCGCTCCTGCTGGACCGCCTGCTCTTCTCTGCAAGCCATTCGGGCCAAGATCTCTCTGTCCACGGCTCTGCTGGCGTTCTGCCTCATGCGCTTGAGCTCGATCTGAGCCTCTCTTTCCTTCAGGACCTCCGCCAGCCTCAGAGCGCTCTAGAACAACAAGAGGATCGTTTCTACTAACATTTCACCACAGAAAAACACTTGTGGTCTAATAACGTAAGACACACACATGGAGGCCTTTGACTCTGTCCGTCTGGTGGTACTGCTGGGTTTTAGTTTCCTCAATTATCTCCTTTCGTATCTGGGCCTGATATCTTGCTGCTTCCAAGTCGATACGTTTCTTCTCCTCCTCTTCCATCGCCTCTCGAATTGTTTTCGCCTCCAGTTTTTTCCGTCGTTCTCACTGTAAGGACAAAATCAGATTTGTTTGTTGTACTTTGTTACTGTAAACAACAAGTCTCATATTATAACCCTCAGAGACCCAGGTATTCTTTTATTTATTTATTTTTAATGAAGAAAAACTAAAATATCACATCAAGATGACATTCAAATTACAATTTAACATTATACCAAATTGTAACAAACTTAGTATTATAATAGGGGCACAGACACAAAAAGAAAATTAGACAGCGAGAAGTCTAAATAAGGCTATATAAAAACAATAAAAGTGTCTGACAATGTTTCTATAGACAGACGTCTTTACTTTAATAATCATAATAATTTATAATTTAAATAAATTATTCTTATTTCTTAATAAAGACTCATAAAAAGGCCTATTTTCTTCCTTAAAAGTGATTAGGTCATTAAAAAGCATGATGTTTACGCATATATAGTTTTAGGAAGTACGGAGCCCCGCACAATAAGAGAGCTACAAATGCAGTAACTCCAGTGCGATGCTGTCACTCACAGCTATGGTGTTGGGCCAGTGTTTGACGAGCTCTTTAGAGCGCATGTGCAGCGCCTCCCGCTGTTCAGCCGCTGCTATGACACTTCTGCTGTGACGATTCACTCCGTTCACGCGGTCCTGGACGCGCTGCCATTCAGATCTGGACAACACTAGGTCTGCTTCGGGTTTTTCCATCTCCCAACTCACAACTGTATGCATTAGACAACAAATTTCCAAGTTATTATAAAAGCCATTCTAACCGAAAGGGTGACATTTCTGTCCCCAGGTCATTATATGTATAAAATTGCATGAAAATTAACTCTAAAATACATTTTATTATTAAGCAAAATGTCCTGCACACTAAGCTAACTACAAATTTAAAATGTATAATTAAAAACATAAATAAAAACTACATAGAACACTAAAAAATAGCATTTTCTGCATGTCCCCACTCTCTATCTCTAAACTTTACCATGAAATATAATGATTAAAATCTATCAGAAATCAGATTTTTTTTGCATTGTTGTTTGACTTTATATCCAATCTATGTTTTTAAATATTTGATCTAATATTTTAGATAAAATACATATTTTAGTCGTGTCCCCGGGTTTTCACTCAGTCCTGTTTTAAACCGAAATTTAAAAAGCAAACATAAGTTCACAATAAAACGAAATAAAGCCACAACACAACAGAAATAAGCCACAACACAACAGAAATAAGCCACAACACAACAGAAATAAGCCACAACACAACACAACAGAAATAAGCCACAACACAACAGAAATAAGCCACAACACAACAGAAATAAGCCACAACACAACAGAAATAAGCCACAACACAACACAACAGAAATAAGCCACAACACAACAGAAATAAGCCACAACACAACAGAAATAAGCCACAACACAACAGAAATAAGCCACAACACAACAGAAATAAATGAGTTTCGGTAACAGGACTGAGAAAACATGCGTCCATCTTTTGCTTAGAAACCTTGTAAAAATTAAATAAAGTTGCCAGAGATTGAACAACAATACACATTTTGAATAGTTAAATATGCATAGTATTAGATTCAGTGTTGAAAAATATAAAAAATAAAGTTTCATTTTGAAAAGTTACAATAAGCAAATGGTACATTCATGTAATGGTTACACAGATATTTTGTTGTGCAGTATTTTCTTTAAATACCTTGTATCCTTGTCTTATGTACAATACCTAAATGTACAATACCTAAATGTACAATACCTAAATGTACAATACCTAAATGTTTCCTCCTGTTTTTCTCTCCTCATTCTCGTCACTTTTTCGCTCTGGCTGGCGATCTGCTTTCTCTTCTCCTCCTCTTCCTCTTGCCTCCGAGCCTCCGCTGCTTTTGTCAGCTCTCTGTTGGTCAAATGGTCCTGATGGAAGACAGAAGAAGGGATTTCAAAACCGCATCTGATTCGATCTGCTTTTACAGTGTGAATGTTGTCCAACAACCGGCTTACACGAAAAGCATTCATTCTTTTTCTCTTCACTTCTCGATTCTGGCGCTCTTTGATGGCCTGTTCCCTCAGATGAAGATCTCGGAGTTGCTTCATCTCTTCAGCCTCCCTTCTCCTCTCCTGCTCCTTCTTCATGTCATGCTCCTTAACCCTAATAAAGGAGGAAACGTCAGACACATTGACACATTAAGGTGATTCCCAGCTAACAGGGAATGTTCTCAGAACTTTAGATACGGTTCTCTCAAAGTTACGAACAAACGTTCTTCTAGTAACATTATGTTTGTTCAAAGTTATCTGGTCTTTAATCATGTTCTCAAAACATTAACACAAAACAGAACTTATACATAATTCGTGGAGTGGTTTTTTTTACAGAAAAAGTAACAACATTAACATAACACTACTTTCCATTAAACTAACTAAGTAATACAATTAGTTAATTTTAACGTAACACAATATTGTAATGTATTACTTTTAAAAGTAACTTTCCCCAACACTGTTCAAAAGTAACATTCCCAGTGTTTGAAGAATAAAAACATTTTAAAGGTGCCCAAGAATGTTTTTTTTTATTATTTTATAATGTTTCCTGGGTTGCCCTTATAATGTTAGTATGTTTTTTAGATAAAAAATAATCATAATTTAGAAATAAATGGCATTTTTCCTAGCCTGCTTTTAGCCTCTGATTTGAACACTCTGTTTGAAGGGGCGTGTCTGCTGTGGGATTCAGTGTAACCGCGGCCACTGCTGTGATTGGCTGACATGCTTGCATATGAAATAGCTACGCATTACATGTGAAACTCTCTCGAATACTTTTACTACTGCTATTATACGTTTTTACTATAACAGCTATCGAGATTAACGAATCGTGAGATGTTTTTAAAGTATTTAGATCTATTCCCATCACATAAAATGTTGCCGTGATGAGCATTGAGCAGATGACAGTGTGTTGATCGCGAGAATGAAGATATTATCATTGCAAAGCAGTTTCTGCACTCTCTCTAATGCTTTCACCAATGCAAACACGATGATGTAAATACAGTAAGAGCTTCGTTGTGCAGTAACGTCAGGGTATATGCAGGAATCTTGAAGTTAATTTTAATACCTTTTCAAGACTTTTTCAAGACCTTCTCAATATTTTTTAATACCTCACCGCCACTTCAAGCTGTAACCATTTACATCAGTGATACTTTTAACTTAACAGTTTTAGTTTGTGATAAAGACTATAGACCACTCTGATAAAAAAAAAAATCAAATAGGCTGGGATAGTAAATCAAAGCAAAGTTTATTAAAAAACAAAACAAAACTTTGCTCCACCCTCAACAACAATCATGCTGACATGTGCCTCAGTTCTTCGTTAAAAAAAAAGAAAAAAAAAGACTAAATTCACACACTTTTACGATGTTTTTGGGACTCAAACTGTTGGACAGCTAATTCTGAAAAAATTAGGGATGCACCGAAATGAAAATTCTTGGCCGAAACTGAAAACCGAAAAAGAGGAACCCAAGGCCGAAAAAACGAAAACCGAAACACCGAAAGAAATTATGCCAATTATAAGTACCATTGCATTTATGGTTATGACTGTGTACAAACTTTACTAAAATTAAGGCATTGCAATTGCATAAATTAACATTTTCAAAGAATAAATCAATTACAAATTATGCAAATATTTATTTAGCACAATGCACAGTATAAAATAAAATTCAAACTAAAATGTTTAACTTGACCCCACTCATGTGTACATTAAATAATAATCTGCTGGCCTGCAGAAAGGTTTTAAAATCAAAAATGTTCTCTCATAAAAACAAAGCCGAGCACGAACTTCTCATCACACCAGCAACCAGTTTGCACAATTAGTTGATTACATTTTAAAAATGAGCATACACTAGCATAAAAAGCCATTTTAATGAACAAAGGTCCATGTTTAATACAAATGTACACGAAACTTAATGAAATATGTTTAGTGAAATTAGAAAATATTTAAGAGAGCGTTAATTTAGAACATATTCCTATACATATTTTGTTGTAATGTCACAAGTAATAATCTCAGGGTTTACTGGGTTTTACATGATTATTTTTGTATTGGCGGTGGTACTAAAAAATAAACATTGTCACGTGTTTATCTTTCTTCTTCTCACCGATTCCTGATGGTTAGAGGACAGTTACTTGAGTCGTCCCCTGTCGTTTCAAAGAATAGTACAACGGCGAACGCGTCAAGTATAAACGCCTCGACCGTTTGGAGCGGTGCGCGCGCTGTCTGTGGAGACTCGCGCTGCAGAGGCAGGCGAAAGTATAAACAAGGCTTCCGTTTCCTCGGGGGTTCAGATATACTGAAATACGTCCACACCGCAGACATGTTGCTTCAGACAAGCACGTGCAGGACGCGGTTTCTGTTTGCGTCATCACAACATTTCGGCCGTATTGTTTCGGTGATAAAAGTCTTTCGGCCGAAAACCGAAAATGCACTTTTGGGCTATTTTCGGCGGCCGAATATTCGGTGCATCCCTAGAAAAAATACTTTCAAAATTTAAGACTTTATAAAGCCGTGATAAGACTTTTTAATACTTTTTAAGGGTCTTAATTTTCCCAAAATTGATTTATCACCTTTTAATACTTTTCAAGACCCCGCGGATACCCTGAACGTGCGTCATTGATTTCATAACGAGTTTGGCAAGTGTCCAGATAAACTCGCGCTGTGTGGAAAGATTGTTCTTTGATCGCTTTCTGTATATAATTTGTTCACAATTTAAATACGATTATTTTCATCCTACTAAGGGACCGTTCGGTATTTATGGAAAGGTCCACCGGAGGAAAATAGGGGAGGGTCGTGTCTTTTTATTCTTTGTTGAGGGGAGGGTCATTCAATTTTTTTAGTCTAGGGGGGAGGGTCACCCAACTTTTCTATTCATGAAAACAGCAAAATTTCAAAGTGGCTTGTTTGGTGCATATTTTTTTCCATGTATCTCCATGTAGCTCTCTCAGTCTCGGCCCCCCGTCGCTATCAGATTGGTCTGACCCAACAAAAATCCAGTTGGGCGCTGTCTGACAGTACGCGCTCAGAAAAATTGCATCATGTCAGAACTGAACGCCAATGAAATGTTTACCCGGCAAAGCTTTAAAGCACGAGCAAATAATGAACTTTTGTGATTGCGAATAACAAGGTCAGTATCCTGTGAGTGCTACTCTACCGCTGCATTAACATGTGATGTGAATGTACGTCAAGTTTTACAGTATTGGGACTGAGGCGCCAGAACTGCAGCTGATGTGCGCTGTAGCACGATACTATTCTAGTTTTCATTCTTATTGTTTCCACAACAATGTTTAGTGAGTAAATCTACTGAAATTGCCACCATAACAGTGGATATGTGTAACACGTAGGGCTACCACATTTTTAAATTACTATTAGTATTATTTGAAGTTAACATAATAAAATACGTAGACCTACACCAAAAAACTAGTTGAGGATAAAATTATTTCAAATTGGGCAATTCCAGCGTTATGGAAGTGACATTTGCAGTCAAAACCTGAAATATAAATTATCAGAAAATGCATTTAATACTGAAACGTCTGTTTATATAGGCCTATCCATATTCCCTTAATAAAGGAGTCAAGACATTAGACAAATATCAGTCTACACATGTGTTTTATATTTAATATGAGCGAAATACACATGTGACGTGACACAAAAAATCTTTAACTTTTAGATGGCAAAATATTTTTTTTTGTAATTCTACGAATTACTGCGCAAAACAAAAGTAGGCTAATACCATAGACTGTAATACTAACCGGATGAAGAAGGGTCGGCCTCCACAGAACATAAAATATTCATTTTATTTTATCTTTCGTGTTAGCATTTTAACTTTTAAACAGAACATTTAAAAACGAAAGAAAGCGGATTGCTCTCTGCTTAGTCATCCGTGAAATCTGCATTTCTCTCTGGCGCGTTCACTACTGCGAAGATCGCGAGTCAGCATCGTCAACTTCATCTTTCCAGCCGACACACTGGCTGAAAACACTTTATTAATAAACAATTAAAATGTCTCCTTGCTATATTTTACATATTCATAATCATTACTTTTACCGGTTCTTTGTGGCAGCTTTTAGATAGGCTACTTACAACATGAACGCGTCACCGCATCAGCACCGAAAACATGATTTTTTTTTTTTTCAAATCTAAAATCAAAAATATTGATACGAACCGAATTGTAGGTTTGCTTTATCGATCGTTAAGCCTTAGTAAGATGAGAAAGCAGGAGTTTAGTCGTTTGTCGTGGTTGTAAAAAAACAATGGCTATCTGAACATCTTTGCCAAGCGCAAACCGGCTACGTAATCAATACATTAGCGGGGAGGGTCATGCCTTTTTTCACAATCATTTTGGAGGGTCATAGAAACATTTATTACTGGCTAAGGGAGGGTCAAGTCTTTTTTGACTACAGATCTCAAATTTCCGCCGGTGGCCCTGTTGATTCAATAACTACAACAGTTATCAGACAATAGATTCTTTATTGCTCCATCACTTAACACAGCCGCTCTACCTCTCATAGAACGCCAGACCGAACAACAACTGAATAAACCGCGCTAACCCATAAAATGGTGCTCTTCACACATGCGCAGTAAAAGAAACATAACTTAACAATCTCCCTCTTTTTTTTTATAAAGAAAAAACTGTTCAAGATATAACATAAGCATTGGTTATTATTATAACAGGATAACAGGTTAACTTAAATACCTCAGTTTAAATGTCTACATTGACAAAACATAAGCAAATCCATTCAGTGCTTAAGATAGCAAACACCTGTGCTGAGGGCTTTCAGAAGGCCAAGTGCAGATGCACCCTTTTTGGTCAAGCAGTTAGCTAGCTGCTCTTTAGTGGCTGACCACAAGATCTGCTGAATAGTTCCAGAGTGTATAAGCTCCTTCATACTACTGATTTCTAGGCGCAGTCTCTTTTCGGTTACAGATTTTGTAGATTTGAGAGCATCAAGAAGAGAATGATTGTCTATTACACACACAATAGGCACGTTGATGCATGAGGAGCCACCAGTGGTAATCTCAGAGTATAATGTAGCGAGGAAAACGGCACTGTCAACTCCATCTGCAAGTGCCAAAGTCTCTCCCGCTAAGGTACTCCGTACAACTCTTCTGATCCGTTTTGACTGCCAAGATATAGGAGAAAATTTTCCATTTTCCCCCATAAGCATGATGAAATGACCACCCTGTGTACCACCATCCGGAAGATTTCCCATTGAGGAATCACTGTACACCACCAATTTAACTGAACTGTTTTCCCCTAAGTACTGAAACCTCAAGATGACCTCTTCTGATTTCAGTTTTCTGATAAGTTTATTTGCACAATGCAGGGTCTGAACGGTAGCATGCTTTGTGTTAGATGCCAACATGGATATGTCATATATAATGTCAGGACGACTTTGCCTGGCAACCCACAATATTTGTCCAATCTTTGATTTAAGCATGTCCATCTCAACATCTGTCAATGACGCCTCACGTTGTGTTGCTCTGGTGGAATCCACTGGGATGGGTTGCAGATTTTTTATGTACGTTCCTTGTTGTACTTGTATTTCATCGTCCTTAGAATGTACTTCTATTCCAATGTAGCTGAAACTGTCATGTTCTTCCCGTCCGACTTGAAAGGCAGCTTTCAACTGAGGAATGATATTTATGGAGAATGCATCTGTACCACCCCAAATAAAGTCATCCACATGTGACGCAAGAATCCCCATCACCTTGCAGGAATCATCCACCCAGTAGAATACTGCTGGATCTACCTTTGACACGGTAGCTCCCAATTGTTGCATGGTGTCTTTTACTCTATTATACCAGAATAAAGAAGCATCTGTTAGGCCATAAACACATTTTTTCAACTTCCATATGGTTCCTTTGTTCTGCACTTCTTGTGGTGGGCGAATGTAAATATCTCTGGTTAACTCTTTACCTTGTAGAAAGGCTGCTTTAATGTCCATGGAGTTTAGCTGCCATTTATTTTGACATATTACTGCCATGATCATTTTAAGAGACTCTGAGGCACATGTAGGTGAGTCTTTGGGAAGGTCTTGAGTGTTCATTTCTTCAAAGCCTCTCGCCACTAGTCTGGCCTTACGTACAACTCCAGCAGTCGTTTCTTTAAGTGTGCACACCCACCTCGTGGAGATGCACTTCTGGCCTTCATCTTTCACTTCTTCAAAGACGTTATTTCTCTTCCAGGTGCTTAGTTCTGTATTTTTTTCATGCGTGAAGAGATCATCATGTACTATCAATATATCTTCATCATTGTAGCCAGTGCTCAACTTAGCATGTTCGGATGGAATCACCTGAACATTGTCCATTTGTCCTAGATTGACTGATGCAGTTGTGCCAGCGGTTTCCTCAGGCTCACTGAACTGCAAATTGTACCAGTTTTTGTGTTTGCCGGTTGCCTTTCCTGCTCGGCCGAGGATTTTTCCAGTATGGATTTGTCCACTTTGATTATCTGTGTATTTAACTATTTGATCTTTTTTCAGGCTTAGACCTTCACAGTTCGTGGATGAGCAGGTTTGTGGCGTGTGGGATTGATAAAGACTATCACCTCCAGGTAGCACTGATGCAGAAGGTTCACTGACATCTTCAGCATTAATGGGTTCGTCATTTTCTGGTGTCATTTCCTCAGTTTCACTTTCAGTGTCACTAAGATCTGCTGCTGGTGTTATTGTGGGATTTTCATTTTTTTTCATTTGTTCCCTTTCTGTCTCCTCCAGGTTTGTTTGTGGGTCATCCACCTTTCTTAGTCTAGACTGATGCACCCGAACATAGGTTCCACCATGCCTGACAAATACAACCACACTATCTTGGCCTATGACCACACCTGGACCTTTCCACTCATTACAATCTACTCGCTTATAATACACTTTGTCTCCCGTTTCATATCTGTCATCAATGGGCCGCAGTTGCTTACGAAGGGCTCTTCTAATTCTCTCTGAGCATTCGGCTTCTGTGAATGCTGTTCTCATTGCATGTAGTGTGGTGATTTGTTTAGCTATCCAACTACTCGTACTTGTTTCTAGAGCTGGAGGCTTATTGGTGAGGACTGAGGGAAGATTCGGGTTCTGCCCAAACACTAACTGGTAGGGACTGTAACCATGCACATTGTGCATGGAGTTCTTTGCCATTAGTGCCCAATCTAGAGCTGTCTTCCAGTCACAGTTGTTGTCCCTCTTCAGTTTCAGCAAAATTTCAGTTAGGGTCAGATTGTGCCTTTCAACAAGGCCATTGCTCCACGGACTGTACGCTGCCGTTGTTTTGATTTCAATGTTAAACTTTTCAGCCATGTCCTTCATTTCGTCGTTATTAAATTCACCTCCATTATCACTAAACACTCTGCATGGGGGACCATGAACACTTATCCAGCAGTGAATAAAATGCTTCACTATCTCTTTTGGGTTCTTTGTGGTGACGATACTCCCTGCACTGAAGCGTGTGAAATGATCAATAGCATGCAAATACCATACTCCGTGCTCAAGCTCATGCAAGTCCACAGCCACAGTCTCATTATAGGCTGATGCCATAGGCAAACCCACTACAGGCTTATGTTTTGGCTTGCTGTATCTGGTACATGTATCACAGTTTTTAACAATGTTCTTAAGAATTGTGTTGCTTTCATCATCGTGATTACCTGAGCAGGCCAGTAATTTTTTCAGTCTATCAGCTGAAGCATGTCCAAATTGTCTGTGTAGTTTCAATAGGACTGTCTCCTTTTCTTTTGTTGTCATGTTTTCTGTCACAGCAAGAATTTCATTTTCATTGTGTGTCTTGTTCTCACTTGTCTCCTTTTCATCTGGATGGCTGTCTTCTCTCAAATTCACACAGTAATGTCCTGAAGATGTTAGTTCAAGTTTAACAGGTTGTTTAAACATCGTTGCTTTGTCACGTGCAATGTCCAGAACTGCACTTGCTCTTTTCAATGAAGTCTTGCTTAAAAGCATTGGTATTTCTGCAGGAACAACTTCTGTCTCTATTTTGCATCTGGTATGTCCTATCCTTGCTGGAATGGTAACTTTCCTTGTGGAATAAACAACCTTGCCATCACCAAATCTGAAAGGTCTTGCACTTTGTTTGTCATCTATTTTTAGTAACTCACTCTGTGGCAGCCCACTTGTGTAATCTTCAAGCCATTTTTCTCCACACACAGTTCTTGTACAGGCTGTGTCAATCACAGCTGATCCTAAAGCCTCCACCATGAAAATTTCTGTGTTAGACAAAGATTCATTTGAAAACAAAGTGATGTTACATTCTTCAACGTCATCTTTTAGTCCTTCATCTTTTGTCAGTCTTACATGTTCCTTTTTATTTGGACAGTCCTTTGCCCAGTGATACGTGCTTTGGCAAATTGCACATTTCGTTCTTCTTCCATATTTATCAAGAGGGTTTGTGCCTTGAGCTATGGTTTGGGGTTGTTGTGTAGTGTTAGACTTGTGTCCCCGTTTTCCTGAATATCTCGTGTAATAGGCAGTGTCACCATCTGTGTTTTGTAGTACACTGCCGCCCTCTCGTGGTGAAGTAACGTTATCTCCAAAAATTCTTTTCAAGGCTGATTTCATATCAGTGAAAGAAACGCTAGAGCAAGCTGTAAGTGCTAACTGTTTATCTTTAACAGTAAGTCCGGCAGTATCAAGTAGCTTAAAGGCTAGTACGGCATCAGGAAGCTCCATTTTGAACTTACGTAGCCTGTTGTATCGACGTTCGAACTCGACGATGTATTCCACCATAGAAACACCGCTCTCTCTAGTGATCCGGTCAAACTCCGTGTACGCCTCGTACTGCCGATCTTTTTCTTCTTTTAAAAATACAGAGTCCAACTTCGCTATGAGTGTTTGCATTCCCGTGTCGTCATTCAAATCCTCAGCGGAAATTTCCAGAGCACTGTCCCTTGCTCTGCCCGTTAGTGACAGAGTAACTGCCAAGGCTTGTTTTTTCTTTTCCAGGTCAGTAACGCGTCTCCAAATTTCAATCTCATTTTTCCAACTTTCATAAGCCGTCTTCTCGTCAAACGGTGGGGGATTTTTGTAATTCCCAGCAGCAGCCATCCTCTGCTACCAATGTTGATTCAATAACTACAACAGTTATCAGACAATAGATTCTTTATTGCTCCATCACTTAACACAGCCGCTCTACCTCTCATAGAACGCCAGACCGAACAACAACTGAATAAACCGCGCTAACCCATAAAATGGTGCTCTTCACACATGCGCAGTAAAAGAAACATAACTTAACAGCCCCTTAAATAAAAAACGAACAGTCCCTAAAAGAAACGATGTGAAGTTGATATTTTAGTCACTGGCTTGACTTACTGATGCATAAACAGTATTGAACGATTTTGAGAGAAAGATTACCTGTCTGAACTTGAACAATTACACATCAGAAAGTGTTGCTTGGTAGCTCGATCCGAGGCCAGCTCTGTATTGGCCCAAGTTGAGGAAACAGTCGGTGAAATGTTTGGAAATTTCCAGAGAAAATAAAATTAACCCATTGTTTCTTCAGAGGCTCAGATGAAGGAACTAAAAAATACTTTTGTGTTCATGTGTACATCCAAACACTGAGCAACTGCCATGCTTCGGTTTTTCAGGGGTGTTTTTAAAAAACGAGATTTAACTAAGAAGGAGAAAACAATGGTGTTTGAGACTCACTGTATGTCATGTCCATGTACTGAACTCTTGTTATTTAACTATGCTAACATAAATTCAATTTCACATTCTAGGGCACCTTTAAATGTTGTTGACACTTTGAACGTTTAGGGAACATTCAGAAATAACATTTATATCTTAATTGGAACGTTATCAAAAAGTCCTTAGAGCATATTTGTGTTAGCTGTGTATGCACTGAAGCATAAATGCACTTTAATTTCTCCTTACTGTAGTTTCAAGCACTCAGAAATGGCCAGTTGGTCTCGTTTTCTCTGCAGTGCTTTCTGTCGCTCCTGCTGGACCGCCTGCTCTTCTCTGCAAGCCATTCGGGCCAAGATCTCTCTGTCCACGGCTCTGCTGGCGTTCTGCCTCATGCGCTTGAGCTCGATCTGAGCCTCTCTTTCCTTCAGGACCTCCGCCAGCCTCAGAGCGCTCTAGAACAACAAGAGGATCGTTTCTACTAACATTTCACCACAGAAAAACACTTGTGGTCTAATAACGTAAGACACACACATGGAGGCCTTTGACTCTGTCCGTCTGGTGGTACTACTGGGTTTTAGTTTCCTCAATTATCTCCTTTCGTATCTGGGCCTGATATCTTGCTTCTTCCAAGTCGATACGTTTCTTCTCCTCCTCTTCCATCGCCTCTCGAATTGTTTTCGCCTCCAGTTTTTTCCGTCGTTCTCCCTGTAAGGACAAAATCAGATTTGTTTGTTGTACTTTGTTACTGTAAACATCAAGTCTCATATTATAACCCTCAGAGACCCAGGTATTCTTTTTTATTTATTTATTTTTAATGAAGAAAACTAAAATATCACATCAAGATGACATTCAAATTACAATTTAACATTATACCAAATTGTAACAAACTTAGTATTATAATAGGGGCACAGACACAAAAAGAAAATCAGACAGCGAGAAGTCTAAATAAGGCTATATAAAAACAATAAAAGTGTCTGACAATGTTTCTATAGACAGACGTCTTTACTTTAATAATCATAATAATTTATAATTTAAATAAATTATTCTTATTTCTTAATAAAGACTCATAAAAAGGCCTATTTTCTTCCTTAAAAGTGATTAGGTCATTAAAAAGCATGATGTTTACGCATATATAGTTTTAGGAAGTACGGAGCCCCGCACAATAAGAGAGCTACAAATGCAGTAACTCCAGTGCGATGCTGTCACTCACAGCTATGGTGTTGGGCCAGTGTTTGACGAGCTCTTTAGAGCGCATGTGCAGCGCCTCCCGCTGTTCAGCCGCTGCTATTACACTTCTGCTGTGACGATTCACTCCGTTCACACGGTCCTGGACGCGCTGCCATTCAGATCTGGACAACACTAGGTCTGCTTCGGGTTTTTCCATCTCCCAACTCACAACTGTATGCATTAGACAACATATTTCCAAGTTATTATAAAAGCCATTCTAACCGAAAGGGTGACATTTCTGTCCCCAGGTCATTATATGTATAAAATTGCATGAAAATTAACTCTAAAATACATTTTATTATTAAGCAAAATGTCCTGCACACTAAGCTAACTACAAATTTAAAATGTATCATTAAAAACATAAATAAAAACTACATAGAACACTAAAAAATATGTCCCCACTCTCTATCTCTAAACTTTACCATGAAATATAATGATTAAAATCTATCAGAAATCAGATTTTTTTTGCATTGTTGTTTGACTTTATATCCAATCTATGTTTTTAAATATTTGATCTAATATTTGAGATAAAATACATATTTTAGTCGTGTCCCCGGGTTTTCACTCAGTCCTGTTTTAAACCGAAATTTAAAAAGCAAACATAAGTTCACAATAAAACGAAATAAAGCCACAACACAACAGAAATAAGCCACAACACAACAGAAATAAAGCCACAACACAACAGAAATAAGCCGCCACAACACAACAGAAATAAGCCACAACACAACAGAAATAAAGCCACAACACAACAGAAATAAGCCGCCACAACACAACAGAAATAAGCCACAACACAACAGAAATAAGCCACAACACAACAGAAATAAGCCACAACACAACAGAAATAAGCCACAACACAACAGAAATAAGCCGCCACAACACAACAGAAATAAGCCGCCACAACACAACAGAAATAAATGAGTTTCGGTAACAGGACTGAGAAAACATGCGTCCATCTTTTGCTTAGAAACCTTGTAAAAATTAAATAAAGTTGCCTGAGATTGAACAACTAGTGTTGTCAAAATATTCGGTACTTCGGTACCAAGTCGGTACTAACATTTTTTAAACGTCACGGTACCAAGTCCCGGTGGTACCGAATACCCGGTCAAACCCGGTTCTGGATGCACATGCATGCACGAAGGGCGTGAAGTTGCGTCCGCTTCATGAAAGCGCTGAGACATGGCGACCGGCGGCGCTGCTGATGTGGTGTCTGTGTATTAATCTGGAAAAAGACTATTTAAATATTAACCCTGCATGTTCTGCTTGTCTCTGTGTGAATGAACGGCGCAGACGCGCGGTTTCATTTAACGTTACCTCACACACACACACACACACACACACACACACACACACTGAAGCACGAGTGACGCTCGCGCTGTTTTCAGTCTCTGCTGCCTCACGATATGATGACATGATTCATGATTCAATTCATCTCCGAGAGTCACTTCATGAGCATTTTACCGTTTCCATTTGAGAAAAACTATCGCCATATCATACACGCACAGAAACTCAAAGGTCTTCACGGCAACCCGTCAAAATAAAAGTTTGGTTTAACTTAAAGAAATTGACAGAAATAATTATATTAGGCTTCTGTACAATAGATTTAACTACGTCTCCATTAATTAAAAATACTACTACTACTACTACTAATAATAATAATAATAATAATAATGTGTGCATAGAAGGTTGCTTATTTTTCACTTGATTTTTTTGCAATATTTCTCAATATCATCTATTTTCATTTAAACAGCATGTAGCCTTCAATGCTTTCGTAAATTTACCGTCATAAATAATAAAGTCATTGAATTGAATTGAAATTTTTTTCTTCAAATAGTTAAATTGGAAAAATGGTTCAAACTGATTTTGCTATGGTACCGAAATTGGTACCGAGAACCGTAAAATGTTAATGGTATCGGTACCGACTACTGGAATTTTGGTACCGTGACATCCCTATGAACAACAATTCACATTTTGAATAGTTAAATATGCATAGTATTAGATTCAGTGTTGAAAAATATAAAAAATAAAGTTTCATTTTGAAAAGTTACAATAAGCAAATGGTACATTCATGTAATGGTTACACAGATATTTTGTTGTGCAGTATTTTCTTTAAATACCTTGTATCCTTGTCTTATGTACAATACCTAAATGTACAATACCTAAATGTACAATACCTAAATGTACAATACCTAAATGTTTCCTCCTGTTTTTCTCTCCTCATTCTCGTCACTTTTTCGCTCTGGCTGGCGATCTGCTTTCTCTTCTCCTCCTCTTCCTCTTGCCTCCGAGCCTCCGCTGCTTTTGTCAGCTCTCTGTTGGTCAAATGGTCCTGATGGAAGACAGAAGAAGGGATTTCAAAACCGCATCTGATTCGATCTGCTTTTACAGTGTGAATGTTGTCCAACAACCGGCTTACACGAAAAGCATTCATTCTTTTTCTCTTCACTTCTCGATTCTGGCGCTCTTTGATGGCCTGTTCCCTCAGATGAAGATCTCGGAGTTGCTTCATCTCTTCAGCCTCCCTTCTCCTCTCCTGCTCCTTCTTCATGTCATGCTCCTTAACCCTAATAAAGGAGGAAACGTCAGACACATTGACACATTAAGGTGATTCCCAGCTAACAGGGAATGTTCTCAGAACTTTAGATACGGTTCTCTCAAAGTTACGAACAAACGTTCTTCTAGTAACATTATGTTTGTTCAAAGTTATCTGGTCTTTAATCATGTTCTCAAAACATTAACACAAAACAGAACTTATACATAATTCGTGGAGTGGTTTTTTTTACAGAAAAAGTAACAACATTAACATAACACTACTTTCCATTAAACTAACTAAGTAATACAATTAGTTAATTTTAACGTAACACAATATTGTAATGTATTACTTTTAAAAGTAACTTTCCCCAACACTGTTCAAAAGTAACATTCCCACAGTGTTTGAAGAATAAAAAAAAATAAAAACATTTTAAATGTTGTTGACACTTTGAACGTTTAGGGAACATTCAGAAATAACATTTATATCTTAATTGGAACGTTATCAAAAAGTCCTTAGAGCATATTTGTGTTAGCTGTGTATGCACTGAAGCATAAATGCACTTTAATTTCTCCTTACTGTAGTTTCAAGCACTCAGAAATGGCCAGTTGGTCTCGTTTTCTCTGCAGTGCTTTCTGTCGCTCCTGCTGGACCGCCTGCTCTTCTCTGCAAGCCATTCGGGCCAAGATCTCTCTGTCCACGGCTCTGCTGGCGTTCTGCCTCATGCGCTTGAGCTCGATCTGAGCCTCTCTTTCCTTCAGGACCTCCGCCAGCCTCAGAGCGCTCTAGAACAACAAGAGGATCGTTTCTACTAACATTTCACCACAGAAAAACACTTGTGGTCTAATAACGTAAGACACACACATGGAGGCCTTTGACTCTGTCCGTCTGGTGGTACTGCTGGGTTTTAGTTTCCTCAATTATCTCCTTTCGTATCTGGGCCTGATATCTTGCTTCTTCCAAGTCGATACGTTTCTTCTCCTCCTCTTCCATCGCCTCTCGAATTGTTTTCGCCTCCAGTTTTTTCCGTCGTTCTCCCTGTAAGGACAAAATCAGATTTGTTTGTTGTACTTTGTTACTGTAAACATCAAGTCTCATATTATAACCCTCAGAGACCCAGGTATTCTTTTTTATTTATTTATTTTTAATGAAGAAAACTAAAATATCACATCAAGATGACATTCAAATTACAATTTAACATTATACCAAATTGTAACAAACTTAGTATTATAATAGGGGCACAGACACAAAAAGAAAATCAGACAGCGAGAAGTCTAAATAAGGCTATATAAAAACAATAAAAGTGTCTGACAATGTTTCTATAGACAGACGTCTTTACTTTAATAATCATAATAATTTATAATTTAAATAAATTATTCTTATTTCTTAATAAAGACTCATAAAAAGGCCTATTTTCTTCCTTAAAAGTGATTAGGTCATTAAAAAGCATGATGTTTACGCATATATAGTTTTAGGAAGTACGGAGCCCCGCACAATAAGAGAGCTACAAATGCAGTAACTCCAGTGCGATGCTGTTACTCACAGCTATGGTGTTGGGCCAGTGTTTGACGAGCTCTTTAGAGCGCATGTGCAGCGCCTCCCGCTGTTCAGCCGCTGCTATGACACTTCTGCTGTGACGATTCACTCCGTTCACACGGTCCTGGACGCGCTGCCATTCAGATCTGGACAACACTAGGTCTGCTTCGGGTTTTTCCATCTCCCAACTCACAACTGTATGCATTAGACAACATATTTCCAAGTTATTATAAAAACATTCCACCGAAAGGGTGACATTTCTGTCCCCAGGTCATTATATGTATAAAATTGCATGAAAATTAACTCTAAAATACATTTTATTATTAAAGTAACAACAGGTAACTTTTCAGCCTTCATAATATATTTCCAAGTCTCTTGTGATGGTACATCGACTTACAATAGGTTGAATGAAAGGTCTGCCATAGCCTGACGGGGTCTGTAGCGTTTTTAATCGTACTTTTAAACTTCGGGTTTCGGGTAGTAACCGGCGAACAAAGAGAACTACAAAATTCGACTGCTTTACGGCATATTCGTCACTTCCACCACCACCCCCACATCCTTAAAATCGGACTTGCGAGCCAAATGTTATAGTCATGGCCGAAGCAGCACAGAAAAACAAGAAAGCAAAGGTTTTATCGGAGCAAAGCAAAAAGAGAAAAAGAGAAAGTGATCGCGTTAAAGGCAGAACGAGGATCAACATTGCAGAGCTGCCAACTCTCACGCATTGGCCGTGAGACACCCGCATTTGATTGGTTTCACACGCTCACACGCCACACCCCCGGTTTCTCACGCTAAATTGTCAACCCGGTCGGTCAAATGCCTGAAAGATGAGTTTATCTATAGATCTCTACCTGTTGAGCCACTCGTGATCGACAAGTTATACCGCAAATTAGTTCAAATCTCCCGGAATCTAGAGCGAGCGCGCACGCGAGACAGAGACTGTGCTCCAACGCGCGCGGACGGCAGAGAGAGAAAGCGAGCGAGAGACCTTGCGTGTGCAGGGAGCATCGAACCCCCCATCGAAAAAAGAATGCCTCTCTCTAACCTCTCTAATTCGCTAGAGTAGTAGCGAATTATCAATCTGGTAGCTAGTAAACGATATTCTAGTTTTTGATGGTTAGCTATCGCTAGTATTCTCGTTCTGATTTGAACTTTGCAATCGATGAAATGTAAATAGCAAATGTTTGACCTAAAAAGTGTAGTCTACTCAACATGTACAAAGAAAGGAGGAAGATTATTAATAAAATCATATTTTAGGATACCTAACATGTCTGTGATATTTGTTTATTTGTCTTGCCTCAAGCTATAATGCAAATCGATTTGTAAAATTTGCAGATTCATTTATGGTAGCTTGATATTATAATATTGACGATATATGGTTATTATCAACCACTCAAACATTGCATTGAAGTATCATATAGATTCAGTAAAACGGTAACCAATAGACTAGGCTACTATAATGACGCTGGCTTATAAACGCGATCATTTGTCGTTATAAAAAAAATAAAACACATGAAATTATATTCATATGACATGCTGAAATATATGCCACTGTACCTGGGATGAAGACATTTCACACACGCGAGAACACCTGCATGTGACCTCCTCCTACAGTGTTCAGGGCTATCGTGGTTGTCAACAAATGCACGTGCATGTAGGATGACAGTTTACGACAGTAGTAGAGGACAATACTGTTTCCCAACTGTAGGGGGAGCCCGAGAGCAAAAAACTACCTGTTGTTACCTTTAAGCAAAACGTCCTGCACACTAAGCTAACTACAAATTTAAAATGTATAATTAAAAACATAAATAAAAACTACATAGAACACTAAAAAAATAGCATTTTCTGCATGTCCCCACTCTCTATCTCTAAACTTTACCATGAAATATAATGATTAAAATCTATCAGAAATCAGATTTTTTTTGCATTGTTGTTTGACTTTATATCCAATCTATGTTTTTAAATATTTTATCTAATATTTTAGATAAAATACATATTTTAGTCGTGTCCCCGGGTTTTCACTCAGTCCTGTTTTAAACCGAAATTTAAAAAGCAAACATAAGTTTACAATAAAACGAAATAAAGCCACAACACAACAGAAATAAAGCCACAACACAACAGAAATAAGCCACAACACAACAGAAATAAGCCACAACACAACAGAAATAAGCCACAACACAACAGAAATAAATGAGTTTCGGTAACAGGACTGAGAAAACATGCGTCCATCTTTTGCTTAGAAACCTTGTAAAAATTAAATAAAGTTGCCTGAGATTGAACAACAATAGACATTTTGAATAGTTAAATATGCATAGTATTAGATTCAGTGTTGAAAAATATAAAAAATAAAGTTTCATTTTGAAAAGTTACAATAAGCAAATGGTACATTCATGTAATGGTTACACAGATATTTTGTTGTGCAGTATTTTCTTTAAATACCTTGTATCCTTGTCTTATGTACAATACCTAAATGTACAATACCTAAATGTACAATACCTAAATGTACAATACCTAAATGTTTCCTCCTGTTTTTCTCTCCTCATTCTCGTCACTTTTTCGCTCTGGCTGGCGATCTGCTTTCTCTTCTCCTCCTCTTCCTCTTGCCTCCGAGCCTCCGCTGCTTTTGTCAGCTCTCTGTTGGTCAAATGGTCCTGATGGAAGACAGAAGAAGGGATTTCAAAACCGCATCTGATTCGATCTGCTTTTACAGTGTGAATGTTGTCCAACAACCGGCTTACACGAAAAGCATTCATTCTTTTTCTCTTCACTTCTCGATTCTGGCGCTCTTTGATGGCCTGTTCCCTCAGATGAAGATCTCGGAGTTGCTTCATCTCTTCAGCCTCCCTTCTCCTCTCCTGCTCCTTCTTCATGTCATGCTCCTTAACCCTAATAAAGGAGGAAACGTCAGACACATTGACACATTAAGGTGATTCCCAGCTAACAGGGAATGTTCTCAGAACTTTAGATACGGTTCTCTCAAAGTTACGAACAAACGTTCTTCTAGTAACATTATGTTTGTTCAAAGTTATCTGGTCTTTAATCATGTTCTCAAAACATTAACACAAAACAGAACTTATACATAATTCGTGGAGTGTTTTTTTTTACAGAAAAAGTAACAACATTAACATAACACTACTTTCCATTAAACTAACTGAGTAATACAATTAGTTAATTTTAACGTAACACAATATTGTAATGTATTACTTTTAAAAATAACTTTCCCCAACACTGTTCAAAAGTAACATTCCCAGTGTTTGAAGAATAAAAACATTTTAAAGGTGCCCTAGAATGTTTTTTTTTATTATTTTATAATGTTTCCTGGGTTGCCCTTATAATGTTAGTATGTTTTTTAGATCAAAAATAATCATAATTTAGAAATAAATGGCATTTTTCCTAGCCTGCTTTTAGCCTCTGATTTGAACACTCTGTTTGAAGGGGCGTGTCTGCTGTGGGATTCAGTGTAACCGCGGCCACTGCTGTGATTGGCTGACATGCTTGCATATGAAATAGCTACGCATTACATGTGAAACTCTCTCGAATACTTTTACTACTGCTATTATACATTTTTACTATAACAGCTATCGAGATTAACGAATCGTGAGATGTTTTTAAAGTATTAAGATCTATTCCCATCACATAAAATGTTGCCGTGATGAGCATTGAGCAGATGACAGTGTGTTGATCGCGAGAATGAAGATATTATCATTGCAAAGCAGTTTCTGCACTCTCTCTAATGCTTTCACCAATGCAAACACGATGATGTAAATACAGTAAGAGCTTCGTTGTGCAGTAACGTGCGTCATTGATTTCATAACGAGTTTGGCAAGTGTCCAGATAAACTCGCGCTGTGTGGAAAGATTGTTCTTTGATCGCTTTCTGTATATAATTTGTTCACAATTTAAATACGATTATTTTCATCCTACTAAGGACTAAGGTTCGGTATTTATGGAAAGGTCCACCGGAGGAAAATAGGGGAGGGTCGTGTCTTTTTATTCTTTGTTGAGGGGAGGGTCATTCAATTTTTTTTAGTCTAGGGGGGAGGGTCACCCAACTTTTCTATTCATGAAAACAGCAAAATTTCAAAGTGGCTTGTTTGGTGCATATTTTTTTCCATGTATCTCCATGTAGCTCTCTCAGTCTCGGCCCCCCGTCGCTATCAGATTGGTCTGACCCAACAAAAATCCAGTTTGGCGCTGTCTGACAGTACGCGCTCAGAAAAATTGCATCATGTCAGAACTGAACGCCAATGAAATGTTTACCCGGCAAAGCTTTAAAGCACGAGCAAATAATGAACTTTTGTGATTGCGAATAACAAGGTCAGTATCCTGTGAGTGCTACTCTACCGCTGCATTAACATGTGATGTGAATGTACGTCAAGTTTTACAGTATTGGGACTGAGGCGCCAGAACTGCAGCTGATGTGCGCTGTAGCACGATACTATTCTAGTTTTCATTCTTATTGTTTCCACAACAATGTTTAGTGAGTAAATCTACTGAAATTGCCACCATAACAGTGGATATGTGTAACACGTAGGGCTACCACATTTTTAAATTACTATTAGTATTATTTGAAGTTAACATAATAAAATACGTAGACCTACACCAAAAAACTAGTTGAGGATAAAATTATTTCAAATTGGGCAATTCCAGCGTTATGGAAGTGACATTTGCAGTCAAAACCTGAAATATAAATTATCAGAAAATGCATTTAATACTGAAACGTCTGTTTATATAGGCCTATCCATATTCCCTTAATAAAGGAGTCAAGACATTAGACAAATATCAGTCTACACATGTGTTTTATATTTAATATGAGCGAAATACACATGTGACGTGACACAAAAAACCTTTAACTTTTAGATGGCAAAATATTTTTTTTTTGTAATTCTACGAATTACTGCGCAAAACAAAAGTAGGCTAATACCATAGACTGTAATACTAACCGGATGAAGAAGGGTCGGCCTCCACAGAACATAAAATATTCATTTTATTTTATCTTTCGTGTTAGCATTTTAACTTTTAAACAGAACATTTAAAAACGAAAGAAAGCGGATTGCTCTCTGCTTAGTCATCCGTGAAATCTGCATTTCTCTCTGGCGCGTTCACTACTGCGAAGATCGCGAGTCAGCATCGTCAACTTCATCTTTCCAGCCGACACACTGGCTGAAAACACTTTATTAATAAACAATTAAAATGTCTCCTTGCTATATTTTACATATTCATAATCATTACTTTTACCGGTTCTTTGTGGCAGCTTTTAGATAGGCTACTTACAACATGAACGCGTCACCGCATCAGCACCGAAAACATGATTTTTTTTTTTTTCAAATCTAAAATCAAAAATATTGATACGAACCGAATTGTAGGTTTGCTTTATCGATCGTTAAGCCTTAGTAAGATGAGAAAGCAGGAGTTTAGTCGTTTGTCGTGGTTGTAAAAAAACAATGGCTATCTGAACATCTTTGCCAAGCGCAAACCGGCTACGTAATCAATACATTAGCGGGGAGGGTCATGCCTTTTTTCACAATCATTTTGGAGGGTCATAGAAACATTTATTACTGGCTAAGGGAGGGTCAAGTCTTTTTTGACTACAGATCTCAAATTTCCGCCGGTGGCCCCTTAAATAAAAAACGAACAGTCCCTAAAAGAAACGATGTGAAGTTGATATTTTAGTCACTGGCTTGACTTACTGATGCATAAACAGTATTGAACGATTTTGAGAGAAAGATTACCTGTCTGAACTTGAACAATTACACATCAGAAAGTGTTGCTTGGTAGCTCGATCCGAGGCCAGCTCTGTATTGGCCCAAGTTGAGGAAACAGTCGGTGAAATGTTTGGAAATTTCCAGAGAAAATAAAATTAACCCATTGTTTCTTCAGAGGCTCAGATGAAGGAACTAAAAAATACTTTTGTGTTCATGTGTACATCCAAACACTGAGCAACTGCCATGCTTCGGTTTTTCAGGGGTGTTTTTAAAAAACGAGATTTAACTAAGAAGGAGAAAACAATGGTGTTTGAGACTCACTGTATGTCATGTCCATGTACTGAACTCTTGTTATTTAACTATGCTAACATAAATTCAATTTCACATTCTAGGGCACCTTTAAATGTTGTTGACACTTTGAACGTTTAGGGAACATTCAGAAATAACATTTATATCTTAATTGGAACGTTATCAAAAAGTCCTTAGAGCATATTTGTGTTAGCTGTGTATGCACTGAAGCATAAATGCACTTTAATTTCTCCTTACTGTAGTTTCAAGCACTCAGAAATGGCCAGTTGGTCTCGTTTTCTCTGCAGTGCTTTCTGTCGCTCCTGCTGGACCGCCTGCTCTTCTCTGCAAGCCATTCGGGCCAAGATCTCTCTGTCCACGGCTCTGCTGGCGTTCTGCCTCATGCGCTTGAGCTCGATCTGAGCCTCTCTTTCCTTCAGGACCTCCGCCAGCCTCAGAGCGCTCTAGAACAACAAGAGGATCGTTTCTACTAACATTTCACCACAGAAAAACACTTGTGGTCTAATAACGTAAGACACACACATGGAGGCCTTTGACTCTGTCCGTCTGGTGGTACTGCTGGGTTTTAGTTTCCTCAATTATCTCCTTTCGTATCTGGGCCTGATATCTTGCTTCTTCCAAGTCGATACGTTTCTTCTCCTCCTCTTCCATCGCCTCTCGAATTGTTTTCGCCTCCAGTTTTTTCCGTCGTTCTCACTGTAAGGACAAAATCAGATTTGTTTGTTGTACTTTGTTACTGTAAACATCAAGTCTCATATTATAACCCTCAGAGACCCAGGTATTCTTTTTTATTTATTTATTTTTAATGAAGAAAACTAAAATATCACATCAAGATGACATTCAAATTACAATTTAACATTATACCAAATTGTAACAAACTTAGTATTATAATAGGGGCACAGACACAAAAAGAAAATTAGACAGCGAGAAGACTAAATAAGGCTATATAAAAACAATAAAAGTGTCTGACAATTTCTATAGACAGACGTCTTTACTTTAATAATCATAATAATTTATAATTTAAATAAATTATTCTTATTTCTTAATAAAGACTCATAAAAAGGCCTATTTTCTTCCTTAAAAGTGATTAGGTCATTAAAAAGCATGATGTTTACGCATATATAGTTTTAGGAAGTACGGAGCCCCGCACAATAAGAGAGCTACAAATGCAGTAACTCCAGTGCGATGCTGTCACTCACAGCTATGGTGTTGGGCCAGTGTTTGACGAGCTCTTTAGAGCGCATGTGCAGCGCCTCCCGCTGTTCAGCCGCTGCTATTACACTTCTGCTGTGACGATTCACTCCGTTCACACGGTCCTGGACGCGCTGCCATTCAGATCTGGACAACACTAGGTCTGCTTCGGGTTTTTCCATCTCCCAACTCACAACTGTATGCATTAGACAACATATTTCCAAGTTATTATAAAAACATTCCACCGAAAGGGTGACATTTCTGTCCCCAGGTCATTATATGTATAAAATTGCATGAAAATTAACTCTAAAATACATTTTATTATTAAGCAAAATGTCCTGCACACTAAGCTAACTACAAATTTAAAATGTATAATTAAAAACATAAATAAAAACTACATAGAACACTAAAAAATAGCATTTTCTGCATGTCCCCACTCTCTATCTCTAAACTTTACCATGAAATATAATGATTAAAATCTATCAGAAATCAGATTTTTTTTGCATTGTTGTTTGACTTTATATCCAATCTATGTTTTTAAATATTTTATCTAATATTTTAGATAAAATACATATTTTAGTCGTGTCCCCGGGTTTTCACTCAGTCCTGTTTTAAACCGAAATTTAAAAAGCAAACATAAGTTCACAATAAAACGAAATAAAGCCACAACACAACAGAAATAAGCCACAACACAACAGAAATAAGCCACAACACAACAGAAATAAGCCACAACACAACAGAAATAAGCCACAACACAACAGAAATAAGCCACAACACAACAGAAATAAGCCACAACACAACAGAAATAAGCCACAACACAACAGAAATAAGCCACAACACAACAGAAATAAGCCACAACACAACAGAAATAAGCCACAACACAACAGAAATAAGCCACAACACAACAGAAATAAGCCACAACACAACAGAAATAAAGCCACAACACAACAGAAATAAGCCACAACACAACAGAAATAAGCCACAACACAACAGAAATAAAGCCACAACACAACAGAAATAAGCCACAACACAACAGAAATAAAGCCACAACACAACAGAAATAAGCCACAACACAACAGAAATAAGCCACAACACAACAGAAATAAGCCACAACACAACAGAAATAAGCCACAACACAACAGAAATAAGCCACAACACAACACAACAGAAATAAGCCACAACACAACAGAAATAAATGAGTTTCGGTAACAGGACTGAGAAAACATGCGTCCATCTTTTGCTTAGAAACCTTGTAAAAATTAAATAAAGTTGCCAGAGATTGAACAACAATACACATTTTGAATAGTTAAATATGCATAGTATTAGATTCAGTGTTGAAAAATATAAAAAATAAAGTTTCATTTTGAAAAGTTACAATAAGCAAATGGTACATTCATGTAATGGTTACACAGATATTTTGTTGTGCAGTATTTTCTTTAAATACCTTGTATCCTTGTCTTATGTACAATACCTAAATGTACAATACCTAAATGTACAATACCTAAATGTACAATACCTAAATGTTTCCTCCTGTTTTTCTCTCCTCATTCTCGTCACTTTTTCGCTCTGGCTGGCGATCTGCTTTCTCTTCTCCTCCTCTTCCTCTTGCCTCCGAGCCTCCGCTGCTTTTGTCAGCTCTCTGTTGGTCAAATGGTCCTGATGGAAGACAGAAGAAGGGATTTCAAAACCGCATCTGATTCGATCTGCTTTTACAGTGTGAATGTTGTCCAACAACCGGCTTACACGAAAAGCATTCATTCTTTTTCTCTTCACTTCTCGATTCTGGCGCTCTTTGATGGCCTGTTCCCTCAGATGAAGATCTCGGAGTTGCTTCATCTCTTCAGCCTCCCTTCTCCTCTCCTGCTCCTTCTTCATGTCATGCTCCTTAACCCTAATAAAGGAGGAAACGTCAGACACATTGACACATTAAGGTGATTCCCAGCTAACAGGGAATGTTCTCAGAACTTTAGATACGGTTCTCTCAAAGTTACGAACAAACGTTCTTCTAGTAACATTATGTTTGTTCAAAGTTATCTGGTCTTTAATCATGTTCTCAAAACATTAACACAAAACAGAACTTATACATAATTCGTGGAGTGTTTTTTTTTACAGAAAAAGTAACAACATTAACATAACACTACTTTCCATTAAACTAACTGAGTAATACAATTAGTTAATTTTAACGTAACACAATATTGTAATGTATTACTTTTAAAAATAACTTTCCCCAACACTGTTCAAAAGTAACATTCCCAGTGTTTGAAGAATAAAAACATTTTAAAGGTGCCCTAGAATGTTTTTTTTTATTATTTTATAATGTTTCCTGGGTTGCCCTTATAATGTTAGTATGTTTTTTAGATCAAAAATAATCATAATTTAGAAATAAATGGCATTTTTCCTAGCCTGCTTTTAGCCTCTGATTTGAACACTCTGTTTGAAGGGGCGTGTCTGCTGTGGGATTCAGTGTAACCGCGGCCACTGCTGTGATTGGCTGACATGCTTGCATATGAAATAGCTACGCATTACATGTGAAACTCTCTCGAATACTTTTACTACTGCTATTATACATTTTTACTATAACAGCTATCGAGATTAACGAATCGTGAGATGTTTTTAAAGTATTTAGATCTATTCCCATCACATAAAATGTTGCCGTGATGAGCATTGAGCAGATGACAGTGTGTTGATCGCGAGAATGAAGATATTATCATTGCAAAGCAGTTTCTGCACTCTCTCTAATGCTTTCACCAATGCAAACACGATGATGTAAATACAGTAAGAGCTTCGTTGTGCAGTAACGTGCGTCATTGATTTCATAACGAGTTTGGCAAGTGTCCAGATAAACTCGCGCTGTGTGGAAAGATTGTTCTTTGATCGCTTTCTGTATATAATTTGTTCACAATTTAAATACGAATATTTTCATCCTACTAAGGACTAAGGTTCGGTATTTATGGAAAGGTCCACCGGAGGAAAATAGGGGAGGGTCGTGTCTTTTTATTCTTTGTTGAGGGGAGGGTCATTCAATTTTTTTTAGTCTAGGGGGGAGGGTCACCCAACTTTTCTATTCATGTAAACAGCAAAATTTCAAAGTGGCTTGTTTGGTGCATATTTTTTTCCATGTATCTCCATGTAGCTCTCTCAGTCTCGGCCCCCCGTCGCTATCAGATTGGTCTGACCCAACAAAAATCCAGTTTGGCGCTGTCTGACAGTACGCGCTCAGAAAAATTGCATCATGTCAGAACTGAACGCCAATGAAATGTTTACCCGGCAAAGCTTTAAAGCACGAGCAAATAATGAACTTTTGTGATTGCGAATAACAAGGTCAGTATCCTGTGAGTGCTACTCTACCGCTGCATTAACATGTGATGTGAATGTACGTCAAGTTTTACAGTATTGGGACTGAGGCGCCAGAACTGCAGCTGATGTGCGCTGTAGCACGATACTATTCTAGTTTTCATTCTTATTGTTTCCACAACAATGTTTAGTGAGTAAATCTACTGAAATTGCCACCATAACAGTGGATATGTGTAACACGTAGGGCTACCACATTTTTAAATTACTATTAGTATTATTTGAAGTTAACATAATAAAATACGTAGACCTACACCAAAAAACTAGTTGAGGATAAAATTATTTCAAATTGGGCAATTCCAGCGTTATGGAAGTGACATTTGCAGTCAAAACCTGAAATATAAATTATCAGAAAATGCATTTAATACTGAAACGTCTGTTTATATAGGCCTATCCATATTCCCTTAATAAAGGAGTCAAGACATTAGACAAATATCAGTCTACACATGTGTTTTATATTTAATATGAGCGAAATACACATGTGACGTGACACAAAAAATCTTTAACTTTTAGATGGCAAAATATTTTTTTTTGTAATTCTACGAATTACTGCGCAAAACAAAAGTAGGCTAATACCATAGACTGTAATACTAACCGGATGAAGAAGGGTCGGCCTCCACAGAACATAAAATATTCATTTTATTTTATCTTTCGTGTTAGCATTTTAACTTTTAAACAGAACATTTAAAAACGAAAGAAAGCGGATTGCTCTCTGCTTAGTCATCCGTGAAATCTGCATTTCTCTCTGGCGCGTTCACTACTGCGAAGATCGCGAGTCAGCATCGTCAACTTCATCTTTCCAGCCGACACACTGGCTGAAAACACTTTATTAATAAACAATTAAAATGTCTCCTTGCTATATTTTACATATTCATAATCATTACTTTTACCGGTTCTTTGTGGCAGCTTTTAGATAGGCTACTTACAACATGAACGCGTCACCGCATCAGCACCGAAAACATGATTTTTTTTTTTTTCAAATCTAAAATCAAAAATCGTGATACGAACCGAATTGTAGGTTTGCTTTATCGATCGTTAAGCCTTAGTAAGATGAGAAAGCAGGAGTTTAGTCGTTTGTCGTGGTTGTAAAAAAACAATGGCTATCTGAACATCTTTGCCAAGCGCAAACCGGCTACGTAATCAATACATTAGCGGGGAGGGTCATGCCTTTTTTCACAATCATTTTGGAGGGTCATAGAAACATTTATTACTGGCTAAGGGAGGGTCAAGTCTTTTTTGACTACAGATCTCAAATTTCCGCCGGTGGCCCCTTAAATAAAAAACGAACAGTCCCTAAAAGAAACGATGTGAAGTTGATATTTTAGTCACTGGCTTGACTTACTGATGCATAAACAGTATTGAACGATTTTGAGAGAAAGATTACCTGTCTGAACTTGAACAATTACACATCAGAAAGTGTTGCTTGGTAGCTCGATCCGAGGCCAGCTCTGTATTGGCCCAAGTTGAGGAAACAGTCGGTGAAATGTTTGGAAATTTCCAGAGAAAATAAAATTAACCCATTGTTTCTTCAGAGGCTCAGATGAAGGAACTAAAAAATACTTTTGTGTTCATGTGTACATCCAAACACTGAGCAACTGCCATGCTTCGGTTTTTCAGGGGTGTTTTTAAAAAACGAGATTTAACTAAGAAGGAGAAAACAATGGTGTTTGAGACTCACTGTATGTCATGTCCATGTACTGAACTCTTGTTATTTAACTATGCTAACATAAATTCAATTTCACATTCTAGGGCACCTTTAAATGTTGTTGACACTTTGAACGTTTAGGGAACATTCAGAAATAACATTTACACTCACCGGCCACTTTATTAGGTACACCTGTCCAACTGCTCGTTAACACTTAATTTCTAAGCAGCCAATCACATGGCGGCAACTCAGTGCATTTAGGCATGTAGACATGGTCAAGACAATCTCCTGCAGTTCAAACCGAGCATCAGTATGGGGAAGAAAGTTGATTTGAGTGACTTTGAACGTGGCATGATTGTTGGTGCCAGAAGGGCTGGTCTGAGTATTTCAGAAACTGCTAATCTACTGGGATTTTCACGCACAACCATCTCTAGGGTTTACAGAGAATGGTCCGAAAAAGAAAAAACATCCAGTGAGCGGCAGTTCTGTGGGCGGAAATGCCTTGTTGATGCCAGAGGTCAGAGGAGAATGGCCAGACTGGTTCGAGCTGATAGAAGGGCAACAGTGACTGAAATAACCACTCGTTACAACCGAGGTATGCAGCAAAGCATTTGTGAAGCCACAACACGCACAACCTTGAGGCGGATGGGCTACAACAGCAGAAGACCCCACCGGGTACCACTCATCTCCACTACAAATAGGAAAAAGAGGCTACAATTTGCAAGAGCTCACCAAAATTGAACAGTTGAAGACTGGAAAAATGTTGCCTGGTCTGATGAGTCTCGATTTCTGTTGAGACATTCAGATGTTAGAGTCAGAATTTGGCGTAAACAGAATGAGAACATGGAACCATCATGCCTTGTTACCACTGTGCAGGCTGGTGGTGGTGGTGTAATGGTGTGGGGGATGTTTTCCTGGCACACTTTAGGCCCCTTAGTGCCAATTGGGCATCGTTTAAATGCCACGGCCTACCTGAGCATTGTTTCTGACCATGTCCATCCCTTTATGGCCACCATGTACCCATCCTCTGATGGCTACTTCCACCATGTCACAAAGCTCTAATCATTTCAAATTGGTTTCTTGAACATGACAATGAGTTCACTGTACTAAAATGGCCTCCACAGTCACCAGATCTCAACCCAATAGAGCATCTTTGGGATGTGGTGGAACGGGAGATTCGCATCATGGATGTGCAGCCGACAAATCTGCGGCAACTGTGTGATGCCATCATGTCAATATGGACCAAACTCCCTGAGGAATGCTTCCAGCACCTTGTTGAATCTATGCCACGAAGAATTGAGGCAGTTCTGAAGGCAAAAGGGGGTCCAACCCGTTACTAGCATGGGGTACCTAATAAAGTGGCCGGTGAGTGTATATCTTAATTGGAACGTTATCAAAAAGTCCTTAGAGCATATTTGTGTTAGCTGTGTATGCACTGAAGCATAAATGCACTTTTAATTTCTCCTTACTGTAGTTTCAAGCACTCAGAAATGGCCAGTTGGTCTCGTTTTCTCTGCAGTGCTTTCTGTCGCTCCTGCTGGACCGCCTGCTCTTCTCTGAAAGCCATTCGGGCCAAGATCTCTCTGTCCACGGCTCTGCTGGCGTTCTGCCTCATGCGCTTGAGCTCGATCTGAGCCTCTCTTTCCTTCAGGACCTCCGCCAGCCTCAGAGCGCTCTAGAACAACAAGAGGATCGTTTCTACTAACATTTCACCACAGAAAAACACTTGTGGTCTAATAACGTAAGACACACACATGGAGGCCTTTGACTCTGTCCGTCTGGTGGTACTACTGGGTTTTAGTTTCCTCAATTATCTCCTTTCGTATCTGGGCCTGATATCTTGCTTCTTCCAAGTCGATACGTTTCTTCTCCTCCTCTTCCATCGCCTCTCGAATTGTTTTCGCCTCCAGTTTTTTCCGTCGTTCTCACTGTAAGGACAAAATCAGATTTGTTTGTTGTACTTTGTTACTGTAAACATCAAGTCTCATATTATAACCCTCAGAGACCCAGGTATTCTTTTTTATTTATTTATTTTTAATGAAGAAAACTAAAATATCACATCAAGATGACATTCAAATTACAATTTAACATTATACCAAATTGTAACAAACTTAGTATTATAATAGGGGCACAGACACAAAAAGAAAATCAGACAGCGAGAAGTCTAAATAAGGCTATATAAAAACAATAAAAGTGTCTGACAATGTTTCTATAGACAGACGTCTTTACTTTAATAATCATAATAATTTATAATTTAAATAAATTATTCTTATTTCTTAATAAAGACTCATAAAAAGGCCTATTTTCTTCCTTAAAAGTGATTAGGTCATTAAAAAGCATGATGTTTACGCATATATAGTTTTAGGAAGTACGGAGCCCTGCACAATAAGAGAGCTACAAATGCAGTAACTCCAGTGCGATGCTGTCACTCACAGCTATGGTGTTGGGCCAGTGTTTGACGAGCTCTTTAGAGCGCATGTGCAGCGCCTCCCGCTGTTCAGCCGCTGCTATTACACTTCTGCTGTGACGATTCACTCCGTTCACACGGTCCTGGACGCGCTGCCATTCAGATCTGGACAACACTAGGTCTGCTTCGGGTTTTTCCATCTCCCAACTCACAACTGTATGCATTAGACAACATATTTCCAAGTTATTATAAAAGCCATTCCACCGAAAGGGTGACATTTCTGTCCCCAGGTCATTATATGTATAAAATTGCATGAAAATTAACTCTAAAATACATTTTATTATTAAGCAAAATGTCCTGCACACTAAGCTAACTACAAATTTAAAATGTATAATTAAAAACATAAATAAAAACTACATAGAACACTAAAAAATATGTCCCCACTCTCTATCTCTAAACTTTACCATGAAATATAATGATTAAAATCTATCAGAAATCAGATTTTTTTTGCATTGTTGTTTGACTTTATATCCAATCTATGTTTTTAAATATTTTATCTAATATTTTAGATAAAATACATATTTTAGTCGTGTCCCCGGGTTTTCACTCAGTCCTGTTTTAAACCGAAATTTAAAAAGCAAACATAAGTTCACAATAAAACGAAATAAAGCCACAACACAACAGAAATAAGCCACAACACAACAGAAATAAGCCACAACACAACAGAAATAAGCCACAACACAACAGAAATAAATGAGTTTCGGTAACAGGACTGAGAAAACATGCGTCCATCTTTTGCTTAGAAACCTTGTAAAAATTAAATAAAGTTGCCTGAGATTGAACAACAATACACATTTTGAATAGTTAAATATGCATAGTATTAGATTCAGTGTTGAAAAATATAAAAAATAAAGTTTCATTTTGAAAAGTTACAATAAGCAAATGGTACATTCATGTAATGGTTACACAGATATTTTGTTGTGCAGTATTTTCTTTAAATACCTTGTATCCTTGTCTTATGTACAATACCTAAATGTACAATACCTAAATGTACAATACCTAAATGTACAATACCTAAATGTTTCCTCCTGTTTTTCTCTCCTCATTCTCGTCACTTTTTCGCTCTGGCTGGCGATCTGCTTTCTCTTCTCCTCCTCTTCCTCTTGCCTCCGAGCCTCCGCTGCTTTTGTCAGCTCTCTGTTGGTCAAATGGTCCTGATGGAAGACAGAAGAAGGGATTTCAAAACCGCATCTGATTCGATCTGCTTTTACAGTGTGAATGTTGTCCAACAACCGGCTTACACGAAAAGCATTCATTCTTTTTCTCTTCACTTCTCGATTCTGGCGCTCTTTGATGGCCTGTTCCCTCAGATGAAGATCTCGGAGTTGCTTCATCTCTTCAGCCTCCCTTCTCCTCTCCTGCTCCTTCTTCATGTCATGCTCCTTAACCCTAATAAAGGAGGAAACGTCAGACACATTGACACATTAAGGTGATTCCCAGCTAACAGGGAATGTTCTCAGAACTTTAGATACGGTTCTCTCAAAGTTACGAACAAACGTTCTTCTAGTAACATTATGTTTGTTCAAAGTTATCTGGTCTTTAATCATGTTCTCAAAACATTAACACAAAACAGAACTTATACATAATTCGTGGAGTGTTTTTTTTTACAGAAAAAGTAACAACATTAACATAACACTACTTTCCATTAAACTAACTGAGTAATACAATTAGTTAATTTTAACGTAACACAATATTGTAATGTATTACTTTTAAAAGTAACTTTCCCCAACACTGTTCAAAAGTAACATTCCCAGTGTTTGAAGAATAAAAACATTTTAAAGGTGCCCTAGAATGTTTATTTTTATTATTTTATAATGTTTCCTGGGTTGCCCTTATAATGTTAGTATGTTTTTTAGATCAAAAATAATCATAATTTAGAAATAAATGGCATTTTTCCTAGCCTGCTTTTAGCCTCTGATTTGAACACTCTGTTTGAAGGGGCGTGTCTGCTGTGGGATTCAGTGTAACCGCGGCCACTGCTGTGATTGGCTGACATGCTTGCATATGAAATAGCTACGCATTACATGTGAAACTCTCTCGAATACTTTTACTACTGCTATTATACATTTTTACTATAACAGCTATCGAGATTAACGAATCGTGAGATGTTTTTAAAGTATTTAGATCTATTCCCATCACATAAAATGTTGCCGTGATGAGCATTGAGCAGATGACAGTGTGTTGATCGCGAGAATGAAGATATTATCATTGCAAAGCAGTTTCTGCACTCTCTCTAATGCTTTCACCAATGCAAACACGATGATGTAAATACAGTAAGAGCTTCGTTGTGCAGTAACGTGCGTCATTGATTTCATAACGAGTTTGGCAAGTGTCCAGATAAACTCGCGCTGTGTGGAAAGATTGTTCTTTGATCGCTTTCTGTATATAATTTGTTCACAATTTAAATACGATTATTTTCATCCTACTAAGGGACCGTTCGGTATTTATGGAAAGGTCCACCGGAGGAAAATAGGGGAGGGTCGTGTCTTTTTATTCTTTGTTGAGGGGAGGGTCATTCAATTTTTTTTAGTCTAGGGGGGAGGGTCACCCAACTTTTCTATTCATGTAAACAGCAAAATTTCAAAGTGGCTTGTTTGGTGCATATTTTTTTCCATGTATCTCCATGTAGCTCTCTCAGTCTCTGCCCCCCGTCGCTATCAGATTGGTCTGACCCAACAAAAATCCAGTTTGGCGCTGTCTGACAGTACGCGCTCAGAAAAATTGCATCATGTCAGAACTGAACGCCAATGAAATGTTTACCCGGCAAAGCTTTAAAGCACGAGCAAATAATGAACTTTTGTGATTGCGAATAACAAGGTCAGTATCCTGTGAGTGCTACTCTACCGCTGCATTAACATGTGATGTGAATGTACGTCAAGTTTTACAGTATTGGGACTGAGGCGCCAGAACTGCAGCTGATGTGCGCTGTAGCACGATACTATTCTAGTTTTCATTCTTATTGTTTCCACAACAATGTTTAGTGAGTAAATCTACTGAAATTGCCACCATAACAGTGGATATGTGTAACACGTAGGGCTACCACATTTTTAAATTACTATTAGTATTATTTGAAGTTAACATAATAAAATACGTAGACCTACACCAAAAAACTAGTTGAGGATAAAATTATTTCAAATTGGGCAATTCCAGCGTTATGGAAGTGACATTTGCAGTCAAAACCTGAAATATAAATTATCAGAAAATGCATTTAATACTGAAACGTCTGTTTATATAGGCCTATCCATATTCCCTTAATAAAGGAGTCAAGACATTAGACAAATATCAGTCTACACATGTGTTTTATATTTAATATGAGCGAAATACACATGTGACGTGACACAAAAAACCTTTAACTTTTAGATGGCAAAATATTTTTTTTAGTAATTCTACGAATTACTGCGCAAAACAAAAGTAGGCTAATACCATAGACTGTAATACTAACCGGATGAAGAAGGGTCGGCCTCCACAGAACATAAAATATTCGTTTTATTTTATCTTTCGTGTTAGCATTTTAACTTTTTAACAGAACATTTAAAAACGAAAGAAAGCGGATTGCTCTCTGCTTTGTCATCCGTGAAATCTGCATTTCTCTCTGGCGCGTTCACTACTGCGAAGATCGCGAGTCAGCATCGTCAACTTCATCTTTCCAGCCGACACACTGGCTGAAAACACTTTATTAATAAACAATTAAAATGTCTCCTTGCTATATTTTACATATTCATAATCATTACTTTTACCGGTTCTTTGTGGCAGCTTTTAGATAGGCTACTTACAACATGAACGCGTCACCGCATCAGCACCGAAAACATGATTTTTTTTTTTTTCAAATCTAAAATCAAAAATCGTGATACGAACCGAATTGTAGGTTTGCTTTATCGATCGTTAAGCCTTAGTAAGATGAGAAAGCAGGAGTTTAGTCGTTTGTCGTGGTTGTAAAAAAACAATGGCTATCTGAACATCTTTGCCAAGCGCAAACCGGCTACGTAATCAATACATTAGCGGGGAGGGTCATGCCTTTTTTCACAATCATTTTGGAGGGTCATAGAAACATTTATTACTGGCTAAGGGAGGGTCAAGTCTTTTTTGACTACAGATCTCAAATTTCCGCCGGTGGCCCCTTAAATAAAAAACGAACAGTCCCTAAAAGAAACGATGTGAAGTTGATATTTTAGTCACTGGCTTGACTTACTGATGCATAAACAGTATTGAACGATTTTGAGAGAAAGATTACCTGTCTGAACTTGAACAATTACACATCAGAAAGTGTTGCTTGGTAGCTCGATCCGAGGCCAGCTCTGTATTGGCCCAAGTTGAGGAAACAGTCGGTGAAATGTTTGGAAATTTCCAGAGAAAATAAAATTAACCCATTGTTTCTTCAGAGGCTCAGATGAAGGAACTAAAAAATACTTTTGTGTTCATGTGTACATCCAAACACTGAGCAACTGCCATGCTTCGGTTTTTCAGGGGTGTTTTTAAAAAACGAGATTTAACTAAGAAGGAGAAAACAATGGTGTTTGAGACTCACTGTATGTCATGTCCATGTACTGAACTCTTGTTATTTAACTATGCTAACATAAATTCAATTTCACATTCTAGGGCACCTTTAAATGTTGTTGACACTTTGAACGTTTAGGGAACATTCAGAAATAACATTTACACTCACCGGCCACTTTATTAGGTACACCTGTCCAACTGCTCGTTAACACTTAATTTCTAAGCAGCCAATCACATGGCGGCAACTCAGTGCATTTAGGCATGTAGACATGGTCAAGACAATCTCCTGCAGTTCAAACCGAGCATCAGTATGGGGAAGAAAGTTGATTTGAGTGACTTTGAACGTGGCATGATTGTTGGTGCCAGAAGGGCTGGTCTGAGTATTTCAGAAACTGCTAATCTACTGGGATTTTCACGCACAACCATCTCTAGGGTTTACAGAGAATGGTCCGAAAAAGAAAAAACATCCAGTGAGCGGCAGTTCTGTGGGCGGAAATGCCTTGTTGATGCCAGAGGTCAGAGGAGAATGGCCAGACTGGTTCGAGCTGATAGAAGGGCAACAGTGACTGAAATAACCACTCGTTACAACCGAGGTATGCAGCAAAGCATTTGTGAAGCCACAACACGCACAACCTTGAGGCGGATGGGCTACAACAGCAGAAGACCCCACCGGGTACCACTCATCTCCACTACAAATAGGAAAAAGAGGCTACAATTTGCAAGAGCTCACCAAAATTGAACAGTTGAAGACTGGAAAAATGTTGCCTGGTCTGATGAGTCTCGATTTCTGTTGAGACATTCAGATGTTAGAGTCAGAATTTGGCGTAAACAGAATGAGAACATGGAACCATCATGCCTTGTTACCACTGTGCAGGCTGGTGGTGGTGGTGTAATGGTGTGGGGGATGTTTTCCTGGCACACTTTAGGCCCCTTAGTGCCAATTGGGCATCGTTTAAATGCCACGGCCTACCTGAGCATTGTTTCTGACCATGTCCATCCCTTTATGGCCACCATGTACCCATCCTCTGATGGCTACTTCCACCATGTCACAAAGCTCTAATCATTTCAAATTGGTTTCTTGAACATGACAATGAGTTCACTGTACTAAAATGGCCTCCACAGTCACCAGATCTCAACCCAATAGAGCATCTTTGGGATGTGGTGGAACGGGAGATTCGCATCATGGATGTGCAGCCGACAAATCTGCGGCAACTGTGTGATGCCATCATGTCAATATGGACCAAACTCCCTGAGGAATGCTTCCAGCACCTTGTTGAATCTATGCCACGAAGAATTGAGGCAGTTCTGAAGGCAAAAGGGGGTCCAACCCGTTACTAGCATGGGGTACCTAATAAAGTGGCCGGTGAGTGTATATCTTAATTGGAACGTTATCAAAAAGTCCTTAGAGCATATTTGTGTTAGCTGTGTATGCACTGAAGCATAAATGCACTTTTAATTTCTCCTTACTGTAGTTTCAAGCACTCAGAAATGGCCAGTTGGTCTCGTTTTCTCTGCAGTGCTTTCTGTCGCTCCTGCTGGACCGCCTGCTCTTCTCTGCAAGCCATTCGGGCCAAGATCTCTCTGTCCACGGCTCTGCTGGCGTTCTGCCTCATGCGCTTGAGCTCGATCTGAGCCTCTCTTTCCTTCAGGACCTCCGCCAGCCTCAGAGCGCTCTAGAACAACAAGAGGATCGTTTCTACTAACATTTCACCACAGAAAAACACTTGTGGTCTAATAACGTAAGACACACACATGGAGGCCTTTGACTCTGTCCGTCTGGTGGTACTACTGGGTTTTAGTTTCCTCAATTATCTCCTTTCGTATCTGGGCCTGATATCTTGCTTCTTCCAAGTCGATACGTTTCTTCTCCTCCTCTTCCATCGCCTCTCGAATTGTTTTCGCCTCCAGTTTTTTCCGTCGTTCTCACTGTAAGGACAAAATCAGATTTGTTTGTTGTACTTTGTTACTGTAAACATCAAGTCTCATATTATAACCCTCAGAGACCCAGGTATTCTTTTTTATTTATTTATTTTTAATGAAGAAAACTAAAATATCACATCAAGATGACATTCAAATTACAATTTAACATTATACCAAATTGTAACAAACTTAGTATTATAATAGGGGCACAGACACAAAAAGAAAATCAGACAGCGAGAAGTCTAAATAAGGCTATATAAAAACAATAAAAGTGTCTGACAATGTTTCTATAGACAGACGTCTTTACTTTAATAATCATAATAATTTATAATTTAAATAAATTATTCTTATTTCTTAATAAAGACTCATAAAAAGGCCTATTTTCTTCCTTAAAAGTGATTAGGTCATTAAAAAGCATGATGTTTACGCATATATAGTTTTAGGAAGTACGGAGCCCTGCACAATAAGAGAGCTACAAATGCAGTAACTCCAGTGCGATGCTGTCACTCACAGCTATGGTGTTGGGCCAGTGTTTGACGAGCTCTTTAGAGCGCATGTGCAGCGCCTCCCGCTGTTCAGCCGCTGCTATTACACTTCTGCTGTGACGATTCACTCCGTTCACACGGTCCTGGACGCGCTGCCATTCAGATCTGGACAACACTAGGTCTGCTTCGGGTTTTTCCATCTCCCAACTCACAACTGTATGCATTAGACAACATATTTCCAAGTTATTATAAAAGCCATTCCACCGAAAGGGTGACATTTCTGTCCCCAGGTCATTATATGTATAAAATTGCATGAAAATTAACTCTAAAATACATTTTATTATTAAGCAAAATGTCCTGCACACTAAGCTAACTACAAATTTAAAATGTATAATTAAAAACATAAATAAAAACTACATAGAACACTAAAAAATATGTCCCCACTCTCTATCTCTAAACTTTACCATGAAATATAATGATTAAAATCTATCAGAAATCAGATTTTTTTTGCATTGTTGTTTGACTTTATATCCAATCTATGTTTTTAAATATTTTATCTAATATTTTAGATAAAATACATATTTTAGTCGTGTCCCCGGGTTTTCACTCAGTCCTGTTTTAAACCGAAATTTAAAAAGCAAACATAAGTTCACAATAAAACGAAATAAAGCCACAACACAACAGAAATAAGCCACAACACAACAGAAATAAGCCACAACACAACAGAAATAAAGCCACAACACAACAGAAATAAGCCACAACACAACAGAAATAAGCCACAACACAACAGAAATAAGCCACAACACAACAGAAATAAGCCACAACACAACAGAAATAAGCCACAACACAACAGAAATAAGCCACAACACAACAGAAATAAAGCCACAACACAACAGAAATAAATGAGTTTCGGTAACAGGACTGAGAAAACATGCGTCCATCTTTTGCTTAGAAACCTTGTAAAAATTAAATAAAGTTGCCTGAGATTGAACAACAATACACATTTTGAATAGTTAAATATGCATAGTATTAGATTCAGTGTTGAAAAATATAAAAAATAAAGTTTCATTTTGAAAAGTTACAATAAGCAAATGGTACATTCATGTAATGGTTACACAGATATTTTGTTGTGCAGTATTTTCTTTAAATACCTTGTATCCTTGTCTTATGTACAATACCTAAATGTACAATACCTAAATGTACAATACCTAAATGTACAATACCTAAATGTTTCCTCCTGTTTTTCTCTCCTCATTCTCGTCACTTTTTCGCTCTGGCTGGCGATCTGCTTTCTCTTCTCCTCCTCTTCCTCTTGCCTCCGAGCCTCCGCTGCTTTTGTCAGCTCTCTGTTGGTCAAATGGTCCTGATGGAAGACAGAAGAAGGGATTTCAAAACCGCATCTGATTCGATCTGCTTTTACAGTGTGAATGTTGTCCAACAACCGGCTTACACGAAAAGCATTCATTCTTTTTCTCTTCACTTCTCGATTCTGGCGCTCTTTGATGGCCTGTTCCCTCAGATGAAGATCTCGGAGTTGCTTCATCTCTTCAGCCTCCCTTCTCCTCTCCTGCTCCTTCTTCATGTCATGCTCCTTAACCCTAATAAAGGAGGAAACGTCAGACACATTGACACATTAAGGTGATTCCCAGCTAACAGGGAATGTTCTCAGAACTTTAGATACGGTTCTCTCAAAGTTACGAACAAACGTTCTTCTAGTAACATTATGTTTGTTCAAAGTTATCTGGTCTTTAATCATGTTCTCAAAACATTAACACAAAACAGAACTTATACATAATTCGTGGAGTGTTTTTTTTTACAGAAAAAGTAACAACATTAACATAACACTACTTTCCATTAAACTAACTGAGTAATACAATTAGTTAATTTTAACGTAACACAATATTGTAATGTATTACTTTTAAAAGTAACTTTCCCCAACACTGTTCAAAAGTAACATTCCCAGTGTTTGAAGAATAAAAACATTTTAAAGGTGCCCTAGAATGTTTATTTTTATTATTTTATAATGTTTCCTGGGTTGCCCTTATAATGTTAGTATGTTTTTTAGATCAAAAATAATCATAATTTAGAAATAAATGGCATTTTTCCTAGCCTGCTTTTAGCCTCTGATTTGAACACTCTGTTTGAAGGGGCGTGTCTGCTGTGGGATTCAGTGTAACCGCGGCCACTGCTGTGATTGGCTGACATGCTTGCTTAAGAAATAGCTACGCATTACATGTGAAACTCTCTCGAATACTTTTACTACTGCTATTATACATTTTTACTATAACAGCTATCGAGATTAACGAATCGTGAGATGTTTTTAAAGTATTTAGATCTATTCCCATCACATAAAATGTTGCCGTGATGAGCATTGAGCAGATGACAGTGTGTTGATCGCGAGAATGAAGATATTATCATTGCAAAGCAGTTTCTGCACTCTCTCTAATGCTTTCACCAATGCAAACACGATGATGTAAATACAGTAAGAGCTTCGTTGTGCAGTAACGTGCGTCATTGATTTCATAACGAGTTTGGCAAGTGTCCAGATAAACTCGCGCTGTGTGGAAAGATTGTTCTTTGATCGCTTTCTGTATATAATTTGTTCACAATTTAAATACGAATATTTTCATCCTACTAAGGACTAAGGTTCGGTATTTATGGAAAGGTCCACCGGAGGAAAATAGGGGAGGGTCGTGTCTTTTTATTCTTTGTTGAGGGGAGGGTCATTCAATTTTTTTTAGTCTAGGGGGGAGGGTCACCCAACTTTTCTATTCATGTAAACAGCAAAATTTCAAAGTGGCTTGTTTGGTGCATATTTTTTTCCATGTATCTCCATGTAGCTCTCTCAGTCTCGGCCCCCCGTCGCTATCAGATTGGTCTGACCCAACAAAAATCCAGTTTGGCGCTGTCTGACAGTGCGCGCTCAGAAAAATTGCATCATGTCAGAACTGAACGCCAATGAAATGTTTACCCGGCAAAGCTTTAAAGCACGAGCAAATAATGAACTTTTGTGATTGCGAATAACAAGGTCAGTATCCTGTGAGTGCTACTCTACCGCTGCATTAACATGTGATGTGAATGTACGTCAAGTTTTACAGTATTGGGACTGAGGCGCCAGAACTGCAGCTGATGTGCGCTGTAGCACGATACTATTCTAGTTTTCATTCTTATTGTTTCCACAACAATGTTTAGTGAGTAAATCTACTGAAATTGCCACCATAACAGTGGATATGTGTAACACGTAGGGCTACCACATTTTTAAATTACTATTAGTATTATTTGAAGTTAACATAATAAAATACGTAGACCTACACCAAAAAACTAGTTGAGGATAAAATTATTTCAAATTGGGCAATTCCAGCGTTATGGAAGTGACATTTGCAGTCAAAACCTGAAATATAAATTATCAGAAAATGCATTTAATACTGAAACGTCTGTTTATATAGGCCTATCCATATTCCCTTAATAAAGGAGTCAAGACATTAGACAAATATCAGTCTACACATGTGTTTTATATTTAATATGAGCGAAATACACATGTGACGTGACACAAAAAACCTTTAACTTTTAGATGGCAAAATATTTTTTTTAGTAATTCTACGAATTACTGCGCAAAACAAAAGTAGGCTAATACCATAGACTGTAATACTAACCGGATGAAGAAGGGTCGGCCTCCACAGAACATAAAATATTCGTTTTATTTTATCTTTCGTGTTAGCATTTTAACTTTTAAACAGAACATTTAAAAACGAAAGAAAGCGGATTGCTCTCTGCTTAGTCATCCGTGAAATCTGCATTTCTCTCTGGCGCGTTCACTACTGCGAAGATCGCGAGTCAGCATCGTCAACTTCATCTTTCCAGCCGACACACTGGCTGAAAACACTTTATTAATAAACAATTAAAATGTCTCCTTGCTATATTTTACATATTCATAATCATTACTTTTACCGGTTCTTTGTGGCAGCTTTTAGATAGGCTACTTACAACATGAACGCGTCACCGCATCAGCACCGAAAACATGATTTTTTTTTTTTTCAAATCTAAAATCAAAAATCGTGATACGAACCGAATTGTAGGTTTGCTTTATCGATCGTTAAGCCTTAGTAAGATGAGAAAGCAGGAGTTTAGTCGTTTGTCGTGGTTGTAAAAAACAATGGCTATCTGAACATCTTTGCCAAGCGCAAACCGGCTACGTAATCAATACATTAGCGGGGAGGGTCATGCCTTTTTTCACAATCATTTTGGAGGGTCATAGAAACATTTATTACTGGCTAAGGGAGGGTCAAGTCTTTTTTGACTACAGATCTCAAATTTCCGCCGGTGGCCCCTTAAATAAAAAACGAACAGTCCCTAAAAGAAACGATGTGAAGTTGATATTTTAGTCACTGGCTTGACTTACTGATGCATAAACAGTATTGAACGATTTTGAGAGAAAGATTACCTGTCTGAACTTGAACAATTACACATCAGAAAGTGTTGCTTGGTAGCTCGATCCGAGGCCAGCTCTGTATTGGCCCAAGTTGAGGAAACAGTCGGTGAAATGTTTGGAAATTTCCAGAGAAAATAAAATTAACCCATTGTTTCTTCAGAGGCTCAGATGAAGGAACTAAAAAATACTTTTGTGTTCATGTGTACATCCAAACACTGAGCAACTGCCATGCTTCGGTTTTTCAGGGGTGTTTTTAAAAAACGAGATTTAACTAAGAAGGAGAAAACAATGGTGTTTGAGACTCACTGTATGTCATGTCCATGTACTGAACTCTTGTTATTTAACTATGCTAACATAAATTCAATTTCACATTCTAGGGCACCTTTAAATGTTGTTGACACTTTGAACGTTTAGGGAACATTCAGAAATAACATTTACACTCACCGGCCACTTTATTAGGTACACCTGTCCAACTGCTCGTTAACACTTAATTTCTAAGCAGCCAATCACATGGCGGCAACTCAGTGCATTTAGGCATGTAGACATGGTCAAGACAATCTCCTGCAGTTCAAACCGAGCATCAGTATGGGGAAGAAAGTTGATTTGAGTGACTTTGAACGTGGCATGATTGTTGGTGCCAGAAGGGCTGGTCTGAGTATTTCAGAAACTGCTAATCTACTGGGATTTTCACGCACAACCATCTCTAGGGTTTACAGAGAATGGTCCGAAAAAGAAAAAACATCCAGTGAGCGGCAGTTCTGTGGGCGGAAATGCCTTGTTGATGCCAGAGGTCAGAGGAGAATGGCCAGACTGGTTCGAGCTGATAGAAGGGCAACAGTGACTGAAATAACCACTCGTTACAACCGAGGTATGCAGCAAAGCATTTGTGAAGCCACAACACGCACAACCTTGAGGCGGATGGGCTACAACAGCAGAAGACTCCACCGGGTACCACTCATCTCCACTACAAATAGGAAAAAGAGGCTACAATTTGCAAGAGCTCACCAAAATTGAACAGTTGAAGACTGGAAAAATGTTGCCTGGTCTGATGAGTCTCGATTTCTGTTGAGACATTCAGATGTTAGAGTCAGAATTTGGCGTAAACAGAATGAGAACATGGAACCATCATGCCTTGTTACCACTGTGCAGGCTGGTGGTGGTGGTGTAATGGTGTGGGGGATGTTTTCTTGGCACACTTTAGGCCCCTTAGTGCCAATTGGGCATCGTTTAAATGCCACGGCCTACCTGAGCATTGTTTCTGACCATGTCCATCCCTTTATGGCCACCATGTACCCATCCTCTGATGGCTACTTCCACCATGTCACAAAGCTCTAATCATTTCAAATTGGTTTCTTGAACATGACAATGAGTTCACTGTACTAAAATGGCCTCCACAGTCACCAGATCTCAACCCAATAGAGCATCTTTGGGATGTGGTGGAACGGGAGATTCGCATCATGGATGTGCAGCCGACAAATCTGCGGCAACTGTGTGATGCCATCATGTCAATATGGACCAAACTCCCTGAGGAATGCTTCCAGCACCTTGTTGAATCTATGCCACGAAGAATTGAGGCAGTTCTGAAGGCAAAAGGGGGTCCAACCCGTTACTAGCATGGGGTACCTAATAAAGTGGCCGGTGAGTGTATATCTTAATCCTTAGTCCTTAGAGCATATTTGTGTTAGCTGTGTATGCACTGAAGCATAAATGCACTTTAATTTCTCCTTACTGTAGTTTCAAGCACTCAGAAATGGCCAGTTGGTCTCGTTTTCTCTGCAGTGCTTTCTGTCGCTCCTGCTGGACCGCCTGCTCTTCTCTGCAAGCCATTCGGGCCAAGATCTCTCTGTCCACGGCTCTGCTGGCGTTCTGCCTCATGCGCTTGAGCTCGATCTGAGCCTCTCTTTCCTTCAGGACCTCCGCCAGCCTCAGAGCGCTCTAGAACAACAAGAGGATCGTTTCTACTAACATTTCACCACAGAAAAACACTTGTGGTCTAATAACGTAAGACACACACATGGAGGCCTTTGACTCTGTCCGTCTGGTGGTACTGCTGGGTTTTAGTTTCCTCAATTATCTCCTTTCGTATCTGGGCCTGATATCTTGCTTCTTCCAAGTCGATACGTTTCTTCTCCTCCTCTTCCATCGCCTCTCGAATTGTTTTCGCCTCCCGTTTTTTCCGTCGTTCTCACTGTAAGGACAAAATCAGATTTGTTTGTTGTACTTTGTTACTGTAAACATCAAGTCTCATATTATAACCCTCAGAGACCCAGGTATTCTTTTTTTTATTTATTTTTAATGAAGAAAAACTAAAATATCACATCAAGATGACATTCAAATTACAATTTAACATTATACCAAAATGTAACAAACTTAGTATTATAATAGGGGCACAGACACAAAAAGAAAATTAGACAGCGAGAAGTCTAAATAAGGCTATATAAAAACAATAAAAGTGTCTGACAATGTTTCTATAGACAGACGTCTTTACTTTAATAATCATAATAATTTATAATTTAAATAAATTATTCTTATTTCTTAATAAAGACTCATAAAAAGGCCTATTTTCTTCCTTATAAAGTGATTAGGTCATTAAAAAGCATGATGTTTACGCATATATAGTTTTAGGAAGTACGGAGCCCCGCACAATAAGAGAGCTACAAATGCAGTAACTCCAGTGCGATGCTGTCACTCACAGCTATGGTGTTGGGCCAGTGTTTGACGAGCTCTTTAGAGCGCATGTGCAGCGCCTCCCGCTGTTCAGCCGCTGCTATGACACTTCTGCTGTGACGATTCACTCCGTTCACACGGTCCTGGACGCGCTGCCATTCAGATCTGGACAACACTAGGTCTGCTTCGGGTTTTTCCATCTCCCAACTCACAACTGTATGCATTAGAAAACATATTTCCAAGTTATTATAAAAGCCATTCCACCGAAAGGGTGACATTTCTGTCCCCAGGTCATTATATGTATAAAATTGCATGAAAATTAACTCTAAAATACATTTTATTATTAAGCAAAATGTCCTGCACACTAAGCTAACTACAAATTTAAAATGTATAATTAAAAACATAAATAAAAACTACATAGAACACTAAAAAATAGCATTTTCTGCATGTCCCCACTCTCTATCTCTAAACTTTACCATGAAATATAATGATTAAAATCTATCAGAAATCAGATTTTTTTTGCATTGTTGTTTGACTTTATATCCAATCTATGTTTTTAAATATTTTATCTAATATTTTAGAGAAAATACATATTTTAGTCGTGTCCCCGGGTTTTCACTCAGTCCTGTTTTAAACCGAAATTTAAAAAGCAAACATAAGTTCACAATAAAACGAAATAAAGCCACAACACAACAGAAATAAGCCACAACACAACAGAAATAAATGAGTTTCGGTAACAGGACTGAGAAAACATGCGTCCATCTTTTGCTTAGAAACCTTGTAAAAATTAAATAAAGTTGCCTGAGATTGAACAACAATACACATTTTGAATAGTTAAATATGCATAGTATTAGATTCAGTGTTGAAAAATATAAAAAATAAAGTTTCATTTTGAAAACTTACAATAAGCAAATGGTACATTCATGTAATGGTTACACAGATATTTTGTTGTGCAGTATTTTCTTTAAATACCTTGTATCCTCGAGCCTGTTCTCCGGCCGTTCTGGACGACACCTGTTCTATCTGTTGCCATTTTTCAATAGATTCGTATTGGTATATTGAGAAGATGCTGTTGTGTGTTGGATCCTCAAGATGCTGTTCAACGTTGGACCAGACAGTGTATAAGGCTTGGACTCGCTGTGTTCTGACTCAGGAACCCCGCCTGTGACGTCATAGAGCCTGTGCCTGCCTGTGACGTCGGGGGCGCGCAAGATGGCGTCGTGAGCACCAGGCAGTGAAGCCACCGGAAGTGTTCGAGCGGCCATCTTACGATTCCCTACCAGCAGAGGGCTCTGTAGCTCCCACGACCCGCTGTGCAGTATACAAGTGTAACCCCTAAAATCCACTGGATCCGTCCAGGGCCGGTTCTAGACATTTGGAGGCCCTAGGCAATATTCATGTTGGAGGCCCCCCACCCCCAATAAAAAACTCTTGAAACATATATGATTCCTAACCTTTTAATTTATACAACGTTTAATTTTAAATGTTTTTACTTACACAGTACATAAGTTTGGACACATTACTATTTTTAATGTTTTTGAAAGAAGTCTCTTATGCTCATCAAGCCTGGATTTATTTGATAAAAAATACAGAAAAATAATATATATTGAAATATTATTAAAATTTAAAATAATGGTTTTCCTATACTATACTTTAAAATATATTTCTGTGATGCAAAGCTGAATTTAGTGTCATGTGATCCTTCAGAAAACTTTATAATATTCAGATTTATTATCAAATGTTAGAAATGGTGCTTAATATTTATTTTTTAACCTGTGATACTTTTTTCAGGATTTTTATTTATTATTAAAAAGTTGTTTTAAAAAAGTCTTCACTATCACTTTTTATACATTTAACACTTCCTTGCTGAATATTCCTGTTTTTTATGTTTTTTTTTGTATTTTTGATCAAATAAATGCAGGCTTGTAGAGCATAATAAAAAACTTCTTTCAAAAACATTAAAAATGTAATTGGTCCAGACTTTTTACCAGTAGGCTACTGCATGTACATATTCAAACTTCATCTAAGGTAATCTCTTTTTTGTTTAATGAAGATGTTATTGTTATTGTTATTTTGCTGTTTCATTCAATTTATTCACATTTCCAGAATACCACTTCAGTGATATATGCTTTTATAATTTTTTTGATAGCTGCGGTATGGGCAGGATTTCCCCATTTAATCAATATTGACTGCAGATAATGTCATATTATTAATATAAGTAATATGATATTATGCATTGCTAGCTTAAATATGCTATACACAAATCAAGTGGAAGAGAAAGACACGATCGCTACTGATTAGAAAAAAAAATTTCTAAACTGATATTATTGGCGTAAGTAGGCTGATGTCAGACAGGGTATAATCTAATCATCAGCAGAATTTAGAAGATAGACCCATGAGATTCTTTATTTGAAATATTTAAAATGTTGTAGTGTGTTGGCTTTTTAACTTTGAATACAAACGTCCTGTCTTTTACCTTTGTAGTGTTTTTAGTCAGCTCCCGACACGATGTTATTCATTGTATGCGCAAATTCAAAGCGTCGCGTCTGGGCACGTTAATGACGCTCGCGCTCTTTTAAACTCGTAATAAAGCGGTGAATGATTTTGTCCAGAAATGACGCTGATCTACAGTACAAGTTTATATTTAGAATACATTGCAATCACTCCAAAATAGATGACGACAACGCACACACCTGCATTAGAGCTGTGCTTCTTTGCGTGCCTATTTAGACTTTTGCTTCGCAGCACCTGATGGGCTGGCGTTAATGTGACGTAATGTAACAGTCTATGGTTAAGATAAACATCGTCACTATTTTTTAGTTAATTAATAAATATTGAAATAAATTGTAGATAGGATATTTGTAATTGTTTTATTTTTTTTTATTTTTGTCCTTCTGTCTGGGCCCCATCCCACCAATCGGGCCCTAGGCACGTGCCTAGTTTGCCTTTGCGTTAATCCGGCTCTGGATCCGTCTACGGCACGGAACGTCAGCGTCGCGGATGCCGCAGCTAATCGCGGCCATTATAGTCAATGCTCTAAAGTCCACCAGCTGCGGACGCAGCGCGTCTCAGAAGCGGCTCTCCGCACCGCTTCGCTAAAGATAGGCGCCTAGTCTATTTTTGACGGACCCGCGTCCAAGCCGCACCATAAATACAAAATAAAAGTAAAAAAAAACACTGTTAATTTCAAAATAAACACCCTGTGCAGAATCCCAATTATATTGCACACCAATACGTCCTTAGTAAGAACCATAGACTGACACAGAACGGCATAGAGGATCCGGTCGATTTTCAAAATAAAACACCCTGTGGAAAACGTTCCGCGCCGTAGACGGATCCAGTGGATTTTCGGGGTAATACGACGTTCAAAAAAGGATGTAGAAAATTGCCGACAGGTTGTAATACAAGCCCTATACGTAGTAATTTATATGCACAACTGTAGCTATTCCCGTGTTGTTTTCTCCGAGGCAAGAGTAACTTAATGCTTCTTCAAAAACAACAACAACGATTTAACAGTAGCCTATAAGAAACCTCAGAGCAGCAATGATCACAATTAAGTGTCCAATAGCAACACCATTTGACAGCTTCAAAAGAGCTTCGTGCATAGTCCGTTTACCGTTACATTAACGTTAACCCATACAATTTGTATGATGCATTTCCTGAACAATGTACTTGTTAACTAATCAAACACTTTATTTAAACAAACTACTGATCTATATAACACAATCGGTCTTCCTACCTTTTACTATCGTATATTGATATGCGCGAGGCGAGGGAGAGAGAGCATACAGCGCTCGTGTTGTTTGAAGACGGTGAGTGCGCGCACGCGCGACCGGGGCTCTGTCTCTGCGGTGCGGTTAAGGGCCGTTACATAAGGCTTGTTTGAGATGAGCAAAATCTGCGCAGAACCGATCACCGGTGATCAGTGAGATGCATGCCGGTTAGAAATGTGTCCGAGTGGCGAGTGCGGTCCGCCTTGCTCTAATGTCATGCCGACGCATGTCAAAAAACTCTCGCGACCGCAAGGCGCACGTGTCGGATTCTGCAGTTGCTCTCCACCGACTGCGCTGATCAAAAGCATGATGGGAAACGACTTGGCGACGACACAGCTTAATGCTCATTGGTTTAAACAACCGTGATGTATTGTTCTCTTTTAAAATGTTTGATTTTAAAACTCTGATATCATGTTTTATGTGTATCAATTATTTGTGAATATTCCCAAACTCTTTGACAGTGTGATCTATGTGATGTAATAAAAAATAAAAAAATAGAAACACATATCTGTAATCTGTAGAAAAAATGACTGATAAACACGTAGGCCTATTTAAAATGGAATTAAATAAGTACTTTGGGTGTCTTTTGTTCATTTTATTTATTTTCATATTCAAGCAACAAAACTACTCGGTTACTATCGTAACCTCAGTTCCCTGAGAGAGGGAACGAGTATTGCGTAGCTATACGCAGTGGGGAAACTCCTTTTCCTCGATTTACTGAAACCTATATGTAAAACGCATTTGCAGCTGCACAGCCAGCACACTGAGCGTCTGGCACGCTCATAGGCTGTGCTGCCGCAACTGCACAACCAATGGCGCGGGCGACTCTGACCTGCAGCCAATGAGCTAGCTCAACGTCAGAGCCCGTCAAGGGGGTGTGGCTTAGCCTATAAAAGACCCCCGAATTCGCCATTATAGCAGGTTTAAACGACTGAAGCGACAACTTCACCAGTTACTAAATGCGGCCGGCTACGCAATACTCGTTCCCTCTCTCAGGGAACTGAGGTTACGATAGTAACCGAGTAGTTCCCTTTCGAACGGTCACTTCGTATTGCGTAGCTATACGCAGTGGGGACGCCCTGTAAAACGCTGCACCCTTAGTAACTGGTTGCACTGCAACTCAGGCCCCCTGAACTAACAGAACAAGCCAGAACCCAATATATAAATATATATATAACAGACCAGACACTGTCAGGCCTGAATAATATATAAGAGTCAGTAACAACCAACAGAATATGCTAACAAACCCCGACACTGTCGGGATTATTAGTACAATTCATAACCGGCCTAAGCGGGTTTTATATATGTATGTGATTATGCACAGTAATTTTTTGTAGACAAGACCAGACAGCATCGAGTCTTAATCATACTGAAAGAACCTTCGCCTGCAGGGAAGGCACCTCCATATTATAGAACTTCATAAATGTGGAAGGCGAGGACCAGCCGGCCGCATCACAAATATCTTGAATGGGAAACCCCGATGACCACGCCCATGACGAGGCCATGCCTCTAGTCGAATGGGCCCTGACACCTATAGGGCAAACCTGACCCACTGAAGTATAAGCCATAGAAATGGCATCCACTATCCATCTAGACAGTCTTTGCTTGGTAACTGGACCACCCTTAGATCGGCCACCAAAGCAGACAAACAGCTGTTCTGACTGTCTAAAAGACGCAGAACGCTCCAGATAGACTCTCAGCGCCCTAACAGGGCAGAGAAGATTAACCTCCCATCCTCAGCAGAAGGGGGAAGGGCTAATAGCGTGATAACTTGCGCTCTAAACGGCGTTGAGAGCACCTTGGGTATGTAACCATGCCTGGGTTTGAGAATGACTCTGGAGTCATCCGCTCCAAACTCCAAACATGCCGGACTCACAGAAAGGGCCTGCAGATCTCCCACTCGCTTGATAGATGCCAATGCCAACAGGAGAGCAGTCTTAAGCGAGAGTGGTTTTAGATCCACCGACCGGAGCGGTTCAAAAGGCGGCCCCTTCAGGGCCCTGAGGACCGTGGAGAGGTCCCAGGGAGGTACTGATGGGGGCCTGGAGGGGTTAATTCTCCTAGCGCCCTTCAGAAATCTTACCACCAGGTCATTTCTTCCCAGTGATTGACCAGCCCCCAACGCATGATGCGCTGCGATGGCTGCCACATAAACTTTGAGCGTGGACGGGGTGCGGCCCGCGTCCAGTAGCTCCTGCAGGAAGGAGAGTACCACCGATACCTCACATGACTCTGGGTCAACTCGATTTTTCGAGCACCAGCTGGAAAAACCCGACCACTTCAAAGCATAAAGACATCAAAGCATCAGGAAGGCCCCCGGGTACCCGTTTAGGGGCCACACATGGAGGGCCCATAAATCGGGTCGGGGGTGCCATATCGTCCCTTCGGCCTGTGTGAGGAGGTCCCTCCTCATTGGAACGGGCCAGGGGACCGTGTCTGACAGCTGAACCAGCTCCGGAAACCATGGTCTGGATTTCCAGAGAGGAGCCACCAGAAGGACTGGGCATCCGCTCTCCCTGACCCGTTCGATGACTTGTGGGACCATCGAGATGAGGGGGAAAGCATAAAGGGGGCGGTTGGGCCAGGGATGGGCCAGCGCGTCCCTGTTCTTCGAGAAAAACACCCTGCAGTGGGTGTTGGCTCTCGAGGCGAAAAGGTCGATTTCGGCCTCGCCGAATCTCTCCCATATCAGACTGACCGTCTGAGGGTTCAGAGACCACTCGCTTAGGGGAGTGTTGCCCCGTGAGAGCATATCCGCGCCCAGATTTTGGACGCCCGGGATGTGCGCTGCTCTCAGGGAGCTCAGGTTGGCCTGTGCCCATAGGAGGAGGTCCCTCGCCATAGCATGCAGGTTGCCCGACCTGATGCCACCCTGGCGATTTATGTAGGCCACCACTGACATGTTGTCCGTACGGACCAGGACATGGTGACCCCTGAGGTTTAACAGAAATGCTTTCAGGGCCAAACCAACTGCTTTCATTTCCAGACAGTTGATATGTAAGCTCTGCTCCGTGCTCGACCAGAGGCCGGAGGCAGGCCTGCCCTCGTGCAGCGCTCCCCAACCCAGGTTGGATGCGTCTGTAAAAACCACCTTCCTCCTGGAAACTACCCCCATGGTCACCCCCTCGCGGTACCAGTCCTGAGCCCGCCAGGGAATCAGTGTTCTTAAACACCCGTGATTCACCATAATGCGCAGGCTGCCTGACTGCCATGCATGGGTTGGCACACGGCGTTTCAGCCAGTGCTGCAGCGGGCGCATGCGCAGTAATCCCATGTGGAGTACTGATGATGCGGCTGCCATTAGACCAAGCAGTTTCTGAAACCTCTTCAGAGGTGCGCGCTCGCGCGCCCTGAACGCGGCTGCCAGTGTCTGCACAGATAGCGCGCACTCTTGAGTGAGCCGCGCTTTCATTTTTACCGAGTCCAAAACCGTGCCCAGAAAGACCACAGTCTGGCTGGGGTTCAGTCCGCTTTTGGCAACATTGATTGTGAGACCCAGGCATTTTAAATGGCCGAGAATCAAATCCCTGTGAGTTATTAGTTCGTCTCTCGACTGCGCTAGCACCAGCCAGTCGTCGAGATAATTCAGCACACGCACTCCCTGGCTTTTTAGCGGGGAGAGCGCTGCATCCATACATTTCGTGAATGTACGGGGTGCCAGACACAGACCGAACGGCAGAACGATGTATTGATATGCCCTCCCCTCGAAGGCGAATCTCAAGAATGGCCTGTGACGAGGGTCGATCTGAATATGAAAGTATGCATCTTTCAGATCCATTGAAACAAACCAATCCCCCGGGCGAACTTGCGCGAGAATTTGTTTGAGTGTTAACATTCTGAAAGGCCGTCTCATGAGAGCCCTGTTCAAACGTCTCAGATCTAGTATGGGTCTGAGCCCGCCGTCTTTCTTTGGAATTAGAAAATAGCGGCTGTAAAACCCCGAATACATTAGCGCGGGAGGGACTGACTCTATCGCTCCTTTTGCTAATAAATTCTGAACTTCGGTGCGAAGCACGTGACCCACGCCGCTTCTCACCGATGTCTCGATAACCGCCTGGAATTTCGGGGTCTGCGAGCGAATTGGAGCGAATAGCCTCGCTTTATAGTGTTTATGACCCAACTCGACACACCAGGGATGGCTTGCCAGGCCAACGCCCGTGTGGCTAGGGCTTGACACACTGAATGGGGGGGACCGCCTAACATAGGGGGACCTGATACCCTTACACTGTGATTTGTGCACATACTGAGTGTTTGACTGAATATAACGGCTTTTGCCCGGGGGGATTTCAGTCTTACAACAGGGCGGGGGCCGCCTAGTGAAGGGGGACCGTGAACCCGTGTGATGTGATTGTGAAACATACTCTTTTTGTGCTTTATTTGGGTCGCCGTGAAAACGGCGTTTGTTTGCAAAGACGCGCTCACTGCTGCGGGCCTGTTTACAATAATAAAATCTGAACGCCTGAACTGAACAGGGAGCTGTGGGAAGTTTTGCCGGTTTTTTCGAGGGTGGTCCGGCTAGCGCGAGACACGAGCCCTCTCTCTTTCCTCTCCGTGCTAGGACGACTTCGGAGGCACCTGGTCGGCCGCGGCGCTGGGTCGAGGGCCTTGACGCCTGGGGAGCGGGTAGCGCTTCGCGGGCCTTGGCTGGCGTTGGCTATCAGCCGCAGGGCGGGGCTGAGAGGCCTGTTTCACCGGCTTGGCTGGATGAGGCGAAGGCGGCGGCTTGGGCTTGCTGGTCGCGGAGCTCGAACGTTTCGGCAAGAAGTGTCGCATGGCCTGGGACGCTTTCTGTGCCTCTGTGTACCTCTCCGAGAATCCTTTCACCGCCGGGCCGAAGAGCCCGGAGCTGGACACCGGGGCGTCGAGAAACCTCGTTCTGTCGGCGTCCTTAATCTCGGTGAGGTTAAGCCAAAGATGGCGCTCGAGCACGACCAAGCTCGCCATGTTTCTTCCGATGGCCTGTGCTGTAGCCTTAGTAGCACGCAGCGCTAAGTCTGTAGCACTCCTCAGGTCTCGAAAGGTCTCCGGGTCCGGGTCCGGGCCAGTCTCGTCCATGGACCGGAGGAGTTTGGCCTGGTTGACCTGCAACACGGCCATCATGTGCAGGGCCGATGCAGTCTGACCGGAGGCGGAGTACGCGTGTCCAGCGAGGGCTGAGGTGTTTCGGCAGGGTTTGTTGGGATGAGCGGCTCTAGTTCGCCAGCTAGCTGCAGTGCTCGGGCAAAGATGAGCTGCCACGGCCTCTTCGAGGGGCGGCAAAGACTCATAACCCTTTTCCGCTGCGCCATCCACGGAGGAGAGCGTCGCGGAAACTGCAGATCCCACACGTGCTGAGTATGGAGCGCGCCAGGCCTTGGTTAGCTCCTCGTGGACCTCGGGGAAAAATGGCGCCGGTTTGTGACGCGGGGCCTGCTGGCGCCCCTCCAGAAACCATCCATCCAGCCGACTACGAGGCGGCTCCTCGGGCGAGGCCCACTCTAGCTCGAGGTCCGCGACGGCCTTCGTCAGGATCCGAAGCATTTCGGCGTCGGAGTTTGTCCTGGTCGCTAATCCACTGGCCACAGATTGAGAGGCGGAGACGGGGTCGAGAGAGCCCGGCCATTCGTCCTCAGAAGCGGCGATGGATATGCTGTCGTCGCGCTCGAGAGATCCGCCGAAGGAGACGAGGCCCGCCACGTGTGGGGGGGGGGGGGGGCGCTGGTCTCCTGTGAACAGGACCGGTGATGGCGTTTGAGTCGGAGAAAGTGAAGCACGCGGGGACGCGGCCGGCGTGCGTTCACCAATCTCCATACCCTCCGGTTGCCGTTGGCTGCGACGCTTCTTCTTCCTCGGAATGGGAAGCGTGGTCGAAGCGGCATCGCCGTCTCGAGAGAGAGCTAGCCGATTGCGCAGCACGGAGATAGGCATGCAGTCGCAGGCCGCACATCCGCCGACAGAGAGTGCATTCTCCGCGTGGTCGACACCCAAGCAGGAAACGCAGCTCTCGTGTTGGTCTGCCTCGTGCAGACGGCCTCCGCACGTGGCGCAGGATGAACGAGGCATTCTGAAACAAACACAATAATAGAAAGGATATAGGATGTCGCCGGATAGCCACAGGTGAGACGGCGTCAGGAGACGACGGCGTGCAGGCGAAGTCTGCTGAAGAGAAGCTCGCTCAGGCTGAAAGGCTTGTTCGACGGCGAATTCACAGTAAAAGGCTCAGGGACATGTATACTGTCGCTGAAGGAGTAAAATCTGCTATAATGGCGAATTCGGGGGTCTTTTATAGGCTAAGCCACACCCCCTTGACGGGCTCTGACGTTGAGCTAGCTCATTGGCTGCAGGTCAGAGTCGCCCGCGCCATTGGTTGTGCAGTTGCGGCAGCACAGCCTATGAGCGTGCCAGACGCTCAGTGTGCTGGCTGTGCAGCTGCAAATGCGTTTTACATATAGGTTTCAGTAAATCGAGGAAAAGGAGTTTCCCCACTGCGTATAGCTACGCAATACGAAGTGACCGTTCGAAAGGGAACTTCAATTACTTCCAGTTTATTAGCAACAACTGCACGAGCGTGAATCCCGCGATATCCGCCTTTGATCTCACAGGTGTCTGATCCACTGCGAGAAGAGAGATCTGTCCGGCTTGCCTGCGCTTTTTTCTCTCCTCCTCTCACTGCAGCCGCCTACTCTCGACTACATTTCAGGCGAGGCAAGGCGCATCTCAAACAATAGTCAACGCGATACACCGCTCACGCAACAGGGGGTAGTAGAGTCAGTAGCCTACCATTCTCAGTAAATGACAGTAAGTTATAAAGACATCAAAATAATAAAATATTATAACAATAACTTAAATTTCAATGTACAAATTGAATGGATTTGAATGTACACACACACACTCATATCTCTCTCTTTCTCCTGCCGTAGGCTATTTCAGCCTATCGAGAAGGGCACACGGCATTGACTTCTAGATTGGCTACACACACGACGCGATGAACTGTCATATGAATGCGGATGTATAACCTACGTATAAGCTCCATAGCTCGCATAATTTTTCCTCTTCGCCCGCCTTTGGATTCAAACCTTCTTCTGTAAACATAATATACTTGAATTAATGTACAATACTTGCAATGTCGCCCCCACCGACAACGCGTAGTTTTGCGTGCATCGGTGCGTCGCGTATCAAAAACTAGGACGACACATTTGGCTACGCATCGAGGCATAATGGCGGCCGAAGCGTAGCGATGCGTAGCCTTGCGGACGCGTATGCGTACCGATGCGTTGACTATGTAACGGCCCTAAGTAGGTTTTAGGGCCGTTACATAGTCAACGCGAGCAACGCGCTCCTTTTCATAGTACACAAGCGTCACCGGCGATGCGTGAAATGCAATACACCGATCGCGCAGCAGGGGGTAGTAGAGTCTAGAGTCGAGTCACGTAATATTCAGATCAAAATGGCAACTGAAGAGGAGTGCATATTGCTGATTTTACATCGGCGGCAACAAAGGATGTATACGAACAAGCTCGCATATTTTCCTCTTCGCCCGCCATTGTATTCAAATCTTCTTCTTCTGTAAACATAATAATACACCTTTTTATGTACATTACTTGCAATGTCGCCCCCACCGACAACGCATAGTATTGCGTGCATCGGCGCGTCGCGTATCAAAAACTAGGATGACACATTTGGCTACGCATCGACGCATAATGGCGGCCGAAGCGTAGCGATGTGTAGCCTTGCGCACGCGTATGCGTACCGATGCGTTGACTATGTAAGGGCCCTTATGTTGGACATTCGTTAGACATTCGATCTTTTCTGCAGCATAAATTGATATAATGTCTTAATAGTCGTGGATGATGTTGTATCTCGTCTAGGTCACCTTGTAAAGCATAATGTCAAAAGTGAATTTTAATATTATTCGATGATGTAATTGTTTTAAGAATTGGAAGTGAAAAAGTCCTCACAATGATCCCCACTTGGGCACTTCAAGTTAGGGAGTGTCTCAAAAGTGCCAAATCGACAACAAAGTTGGATAAGTATGTGCATTATCCCACAAAAACATTAGAAACGTGATCCTTTTACATATGTAGTTGATGTAAGTAAATAGATTAAAAATAGATCAAGCCAGTTTTTAACTTTAATATGATTTATATATCTGTTATACGTAATTAAACTAAATGTTTTAAATGAAATACTTCTATTTAACTTTGTGGTTGTTTTATGTAAATACCTCAAATGACTACAATGCATTTATACACACATGCAGCATAATACACAAAATAGATTGGTAAATATATATATATTTACATTTGTTATGAATTAAAAAAAAATACAAATCTATATAACTTCCTGGTCATGTGACCTGATGATGTCACACCACCTGGAATTTATTCACTAACCCCTGGAACACATCATACACGACTTGGATTTGGAAAACATAATTTCGTCTATTTTTAGTGAATTTTTGAAATACGCAAATCTATATAACTTCCTGGTCATGTGACCTGATGATGTCACACCAATTGGAAATTATTCACTAACCCCTGGAACACATCATACACGACTTGGATTTGGAAAACGTAATTTTGTCTATTTTTAATGAATTTTTGAAATACGCAAATCTATATAACTTCCTGGTCATGTGACCTGATGATGTCACACCACCTGGAATTTATTAAATAAATAAAAAAACAGGATGAACATTAAATGAAACCTATGATTGTTTAACTTTTGTATGTTTTCTCCAATAAAGGGATGTCATGAGCTAACTGTGTGCACTTCATTAATTTTTCCTCTATGAAAGAAATCACAAAACATGTAGTTCTTAATTTGAATGGTCATTACTTGTGAAATCAACCAAATAAATAATGGACTAATTTGCCAGCTTTGTCAAATTCCTCTTTTAATATCAATTAGAAAAATAAAAAGTAGAAAACTGTAGAAAACCTGTTCCAAGGGTCAGTGAATAATTTCCAAGTGGTGTGACATCATCAGGTCACATGACCAGGAAGTTATTTACATTTGCGTATTTCAAAAATTCATTAAAAATAGACGAAATTACGTTTTCCAAATCCAAGACGTGTATGATGTGTTCCAAGGGTTAGCAAATAAATTCCAGGTGGTGTGACATCATCAGGTCACATGACCAGGAAGTTATATAGATTTGCGTATTTCAAAAATTCACTAAAAATAGACGAAATGACGTTTTCCAAATCAAAGTCGTGTATGATGTGTTCCAAGGGTTAGCGAATAAATTCCAGGTGGTGTGACATCATCAGGTCACATGACCAGGAAGTTATATAGATTTGCGTATTTCAAAAATTCACTAAAAATAGACTAAATGACGTTTTCCAAATCCAAGACGTGAATGATGTGTTCCAGGGGTTAGCGAATGAATTCCAGGTGGTTTGGCATCACCTGTCTCTATCTGGTAAAATTTAATTTTGTAGTACAATGTAATAAACATGTTGTTATTTATAGTGAATATTTCATTCACAGCTTAATACTATCTTGTCCTATGTGACAATTTTTTTCCCCACTTTATTCACATCTACATTTTATTAGTATGCTTTTGCATACATGCTTTGTGTGGTTTCGCACCTTGGAATGCTTATTTGTGTGTGTGTGCTAGGGTTGCCAACTTTCTGAAATGGAAATAAGGAACGGGGGGGGGGGGGGGGGGGGGGGGGGGCGGGGGGTATGTGGTAGTGACATGCCCCCAGAAATTCATACATTTTATATCATATTATAATGCAACTTATTAGGCCTATATATTTATAGAATAGCAAAGTAGGCTTAATCAATATACAAGACTTAACCACACAGATATATAAAGGCTATCATGATCATTTTGCCAAAAATGAACCATGTATTTGTTTAGATTATAATACGTTTTATTTTTAACTTAAAGAAATACAACATATAACATTCGAAACTCATCGGCTTAGACTGCATTTGAAGAAAAATAAACACAACAGTTTTCTGTAGCCTTGTGCGAACTTATTCAATAGAATTAGACTTCTAGAATGTTCTTTCCGGTGCAAATAAAAAAAATAAAAAAAAAATAGTAGTTTTTCTTATCATAGTCTACAAATCGTGAGCTTAGAATTATAAGGTTCTATCTCCGTTTAGGGTAGTTCTGAGATATTGAGCATCAAAGTTTTTACATCCCTGCTGTTTTGTGAGATGGAACCTTTTTATTTTATTAATAACTACTAACAAAATATTTTTTTTACAAAAATAACACCACACAGTCATTAATAAACACCTAATGGATAAGATTATGTCAAAAACTCAATTTCGACCAAAAGTGGAGATAGAACCTTATACTTCTAAGCTTCGGAAACACATTTTACTCGATTTACTAAAGCCTGTAAAATGCATTTGCAGCTGCACAGCTTGCACATTGAGCGTCTGGCTCGCTCAGGCTGCGCTGCGGCAACTGCACATCCAATGGCGCGGGCGCCAGAGCCCGTCAAGGTGGCGCCAAGTCCCCGAATTTGCCATTATAGCAGCGGGTCTTCGTTCATTCATCATAGTCTGTCTGACATATATATTAGAAGCTATGCGTCTGTCATGGATTTGCACTGAATTGATTCTCAAAAATACGGAACAAAGTGCGTTCCGTATCAGTTCAATACGGAACAAGCCTTTTATGTGTCAAATACGGAACGATTCCGTATTATACGGAACGGTTGGCAACCCTAGTGTGTGCACTTTTGAGACAGACCCTGAATTTGCTTGGCGAATGTCTAACAAATGTCCAACATAAAACCTACTTAACCCCACCCTGTCTCTGCTCATTCATATGCGCCCTGTCCACTGATCTAAATTTTGTTTTTACGACGACTTATTTGTTCTTTTTGCAAATAAATTGCCATTTTAGTTAATGTTTTGTGGTTTTAACTCGCTATACCACTGACCTTAAACTACACGGAAGTTCAATAAGTGAATAATGAACACTGGACACTTAAAAATTAAATATTATACTTTAAACGTATATTTTAACGAGGTAAGCTTCTTATTTTCCTTTCAAACGGCAAATCACAAAATAAAACACTTTCATTACTGCCACCTGCAGTTAGCCTAGACAGACACTCTCCAAGCTCCTCTCCCCAGCTTTTAAAAGCAATTTTTAATAAGCAGGAAAATTTTCCGACTATAAACAAATACCCATTTAAATGCTTAGGGTGTTTGCGTTGTAAGAATGTACAGGGAGACTTTAGATTTAAAAATGGTGTCTCGTTAGGCAATGTTTTCTCAGTCAAATCATAAAAAATCCTATTGATTCAATAGAACGCCTGAGCTCACTAGGGAATACCAATATGACGTTAAACCGAGGTCCTGACTCTATGTCTTTCGAAAAGAGTAGGGGTGTAACCCCGGCATCCTGGCCAAATTTGCCCAGTGGCCTCTGTCCATCATGGCCTCCTAATCATCCCCATATATATATATATATACTGTATACTAATTGGCTTCATCACTGTCTCCTCTCCACCAGTAAGCTGGTGTGTGGTGGGCGTTCTGGCGCAATATGGCTGCCGTCGCATCATCCAAGTGGAGCTGCACATTGTCAAGTCAAGTCAAGTCATCTTCATTTATATAGCGCTTTTAACAATGTTGTAATGCCACGCCAGCAGAGGGAGCCCTCTCCTGAATATTGACTGTGTACCGCTCCCTCTGCTTCTACTTTCATTTCCTGTTTGGATTGTATTTCAGTAGAGTTTGTGTGTCTGCACATTGCGAAGTATTGCCAGTTCATCTGCCTTACCTAGCGTTACCTTTGTTCTCTGCCTTCTGACCTTGTGTATCATTCTGCCTGTTTATCTGATTCACGCCCTTTGGATTACCCTTCTGTTCTGGTTGCCTGTTTTTCGGACTGATGACTGTGTTTGGACCTTTTGCCTGTTTCCTCATCTCTGCCTTTTGGATTACCCTTGTGTATGTCGCTAGATCGGACTGCTATTGTGATTTTGACCTATTGCCTGGCTTAACATTCCCTTCACTACAACCTGCTGCTAATAAACACCCGCAAATGGATTCTAATGCTGCCTCAGCCTCGTCTTTACAAATGTAGATTGTCTCAAAGCTGCTTTACAGAGATAAATGTATAATTTAAGGTAACATTGTTTTGGCTTTATAGCGGTTCTCGAATAATGTAATTTTCCAGCTAAAGTTAGTTTTGATTGATTCACTTCCGTCAAAAGGATAATTTGTTATTAAATTAGGGGCCACTAAGACGACGGCGTTCTCTCTAAACAGACTTTAAACGCGAACCTGTGAGAAACACTGATGGCATTCACGTGCGCATCAAGAATTAATTCTATAGTTATGTGCGTTTGAATATATGTGCGCATGTTTGTAATTCTCTACAAACCAAGCCTATACAAACTACTTGTCCTGCCTATAAATTTGATACAGAATTTTATTTTATTTTATCACTACGTGGGAGATACGCAAATTTTCCAGAATACTTTATCTGTATAGTGGTAAAGGGATCCTCCATAGGGAGAGGCTAGTTGGCACTTCAGCACTGCGTTGACATCGGGTCCAGGCGAAAGTCCTTCGTCAGATCTGGATACGGCCTGGATCCGGCAGGCTGCAGGAAAACCTCGGGATAAACAAAGACACTAAAATAAATTGGTGGTGGTTGAGGAGATTCCCCCTTCTGTAAAGCGCCTTGAGTGCCGAGAAAAGCGCTATATAAATGTAAGGAATTATTATTATTATTAGTTGAAAATACAGTTGCACCGTGCAGTACTGTCATCATCTCCTCAATGTGTGGCAATGGGTAGCTGTCTATAACTGCCTTGTTGGGCCCTCGCAGACCCACACACATGCGGCCACTATACATATATCGCCAATAGATACTCCACTGGACCATGCCCAGGAGGAGGCCATGCCTCTAGTGGAGGGAGCTGTGATGCCTATGGGGCATTGCAGGCCCATAGAGGCATATGCTAAAGCCATAGCATCCACCAGCCATCGGCATGATCTTTGCTTTGTGATCATAAGCACTGTGCGACCACCGAAGCTCATAAAGAGCTGCTCTGACTGTTTGTACTGAGCGGAGCGTCTGTACCGGGCAGAGTAGGTGTAATTGCTGCTCATCTTCCGATGTGGGAAGAGCAGAGAGAGTGATCACTTGTGCTTTAAACAGGGTTGAATGAGTTTGGAGAAAAGTATCAGTGACACCTCACATAGATTTGGGTCCTGGTGACACTTCACATAGGTTTGGGTCCTGTTTTTTTTGCTGAGCACCAGCCAGAGAACACAGACCACTTAAGAGCATAAAGGGGTCTTTGTGTACGGAGCTCTAGCCTCGTTGATTGTGCTCAAGACACTCGCTGGGAGCTCCACTAGCTCCCGTCGAGGGGCCACACATTGAGGGCCCATAGTTTGGGACGGGGGGTGCCAAATCTTCCTGTTCGCCTAGGTCTTTCCTCAGGGGTATTGGCCATGGGGCTGCTGTGAGCAGCAGAATCAACTCGGGGAACCAAGGTTGGGTCCGCCAGAGAGGGACCACTAGTAGGACTGAGTGTCTGCCCTCCCTGATCCTCTTTATGACCTGAGGGAGGAGCAAGACTGGAGGAAAGGCATACAGGGGAAGGCTGGGCCATTCGAGAAAAATATTGGGCAGTGAGAGTTGTCTTTGGAGGCAAAGAATTTGACCTCTGCCCTCCTGAAAACACTCCAGATAATTTGAACTGTTTGGGGATGGAGGGTCCATTCCCCTGGGGACACATTGCCCCGGGACAGCATATCTGCTTCCTGGTTCAGTTTCCGTGGAACATGCGTTGCTCTCAGCGAGCACAGGTTGTTTTCTGCCCATAAGAGGAGACTTCTGGCCAGTTCGTACAGTCGTCTCAACCTGAGCCCCCCCTGGCAGTTTATATAGGACATGGTGACCTGACAAACGTGGTAGAATGGTTTTAAAACCACCAGCAATTCTAGGCAGTTGATATGAAACCGTCCCTCCGTGCTGGTCCAAGCTCACCCCTGACTACAAGAGACTGGGTTTCGACCAGTGCTCTGGTGCAGCCGTGGTTTACCCTGATATAGAGATGGCTTGAGCGCCATGATTGGGGGGAAACCTGTGGTTTTAGCCAGTACTGCAGTATGTGTAGCATACTCTGCGGACATACTTATGAAGCAGAGGCATTGAGGCCTAGCATCCTCAGAAAGGTTCTCTGGGGACTCTTAGTCCCCGCTCTAAACGAGCTTGCGAGTCGAACTATATTCTCTGAAGGCGAAGCACTGCTACTTGGGAGGAGTGATAACCGCAGCACCTGAGACGCGCCGTGGTGAGGAGCAGAGAGTTCGTTCAGAGTGTTGCACTAATCACTCCGCTCAAGTAGCAGTGCTTCGCCTTCTGAGAATATAGTTCCCAGTATTTATACGGTTAAAATATGTCTGTCTCATGTGACTTTGTTTTTTGTACACTCTGTGACTATACAAATCACAACATGTAAATAGGAAAATGTTTGCGTTATTTTTTCACTTATTTGGATTAGTATGCTAGCTGCAACCATTTACATCCAGTCTTTGTGCTAAGCTAGGCTAGCGGTGGGTGCGTCAAACAGACTTATAGCACGCACGGAGATGAAAAAGGTATGTATGGACTTATCTAACTCTGGGGGATAAGGTGAATAGGCTAAAGTCCCAAAAAGTCGGAGTGTTCCTTTAAGCTACCCACTAAGAATTGCTATCATGCATTTTTGTGGTCCAGGGACATCCCTCTGTTGAATAAAAAAGAGTAGCATTGGTGCCCTCTTATGAGACAAATTTCTGAAATTTGGGGGTTTGCCTCACGGACTAAATGCAGTACGCTGTGATGGAGGAGTGGAGAGGGCAGAAAGCTGAAAGCAGATTGTGGCGGCGGCAGCACAGTTTCCATCGAATCGAAGCTGGAGTCCCTTAATCAGATCCATGCCTAGCAAACTGTGCCATTGTCAACGATGAAGAAGTGTGCAGGACAGGTAAGGCCATATTTAGATACCGTTGCAGGTAAACATCCAAGCACTGAAATTGGCTCTTGCAAGTAAGTGACTAAACGGGCAGAGGGAGCTTGTAACGGCACAGTGCGAAAGTGCTGCTCATACAATTCACCTTTGGCTAAGCCCCGCCCCCCTTAGTTACTGTTGCTACGTCCGTCAACTTCATCTGGGCTCTGGTTTGGTATCAACATGGCTTAAGCTGTGACAGATCTTCCTGCTGAAATTTGATCAAACTTTTATAAAGCAGCAAAGAAAGTTTCCGATAGAAGTAGGCAAAAGGGGCTGCAATATGCGTCAAAAAATGAACCACCGCATATCCTAATCGAGACGGAGGCTGGGACTAACAATATCAAGGAGCAACACTGTTCATGCAAAGCTGGGTAGGTCTCTATTCACTTCTATAATCGTTATTACAAAGTAGGGCTGCACGTTTTCAAGTTTTTCATTAACCGTTAACCGAGGCCCTTAGCGGTTAATACTCGGTTAACCATAGTGTGCGCGCCGCAACCCCGAGATACAGACACACGCGAAAGGGGTAGTTCATTTTTAACACCTTTAATAACTGGTTGGACCACATTTAAAACGAAATTAATTTATAGAAATAAAACGCAGTGGTAAGGACAGAGCAGTTATGTTGTGTTCATACCGAACGCGAATTTAATTATATGCGCCAGTGATTACATACAAAGTCAATGCAAAGACGCGAAAGACGCATCATTCGCGCCGGGCGTTGCGAATGACGCGAATTGGGCGACGCGTTTGCCGCGAATGTCTTCCGCGCAAGTTGAAAAATTTGAACTCGAGCGAATGTTCAAGCTAGACGCGATAGACGCGTAACGTTATTTGACGCTCTATTCGCGTTCGGTGTGAACACACAAGACCATAATGATGCCCGGGTGAGATGGTACAACAACGAGGTTGTACTTGAAGTATATCTAACCTTATATCTCATATTATATCTCATTGCAATACTTGCATTTTGCCCCGTCATTCTCGATTTTAAAGTGCTCCCACGCTGTGCTTTTCTTTGCCCGCTTCATATTAGAAAACTGGTCATGAGTCATGACTACTTCTTCTTGTGGACATTACAAATGTATGGGAGCGCTCTGGCGGTCTCTGGTGGTGCAAACATGTATTACAACTAAATTCAATGCACGCCATTGACGCCACTTAACCGAGCAAAATGTTTCACTCGGTTAAGCAATTTTTAACGGTTAATCGGTTAATCGGTTAACCATGGACACCCCTATTACAAAGTAAACAGACTACGCGAGTATAAAGTTGTATTTATTAGCAGCGTGTGCTAGCGTATCAACAACCGGTATGCTAGGTAACGTTAACGTTAGCTGACAAGGTGATTTTTTGGTGTGCAAAAGTGTGCTTGTTGATCCTTGAGGGGTTTCGCTGACTGAGGACATCCACACAGTTTAATCCAAAGACGACACTTGTCAGGATTTGACTTCGGTTTTGGGAAGGGAAAAAAACGGACACCCCCCTCCAACCTCTCTGGGAAACGCGTATCTGTGTTACAAATGCCCCAGGCACATTGTTTAACCATATTTTTGATAAAACTACGACGGTAATAGCCTGCCGAGACCAAAAAATATGAGACGCCGGTGTTAAAGTCAATGGAGCGCTGTGAAAAAGAGTCGGACCTCTGTGGAGCTCGTTCTTGGCTGCGCTGTGATTGGTCGTTCTTGGCTGCGCTGTGATTGGTCGTTCTTGGCTGCGCTGTGATTGGTCAATCTACATTCTAGGGCGTGGCTTAGCCAAAGGCGAATTGTTTTGGCAGAATAGACACTAATGAACCAGAGTCCGCTGTGAGTTGAAGAGACACAAGTGTAACAGCAGATGTAGTTATAGTCACATCACACATCAAACGTTCAGAAGTTCCAGGTATAGGTAGAGAATACAGACTTCTGGTAATTTAATTGAATGCACTGAACGAGTAGGAGCAGTCTTAGTATGTCCAGTCTTATTACAATTCTTACATTTAGCAGATGCAGCAGGGCAGTTCTGCACGTTTGCAAGATGTCCAGCGGACGCATGTCCGAGCTGATGAAGCAGAATGAGGTTTTGATGAGGTACGGTCTTTGAGTTTGGCCATAGGATGCTGTCGTCCGGTCGCAGGAGTGGCATGTACGGCTTGTACTGGAGCAGAACTGCTTGTGGCCATAGATTTTGCCTGGGCATCAGGGGCCTCTAGCTGTGTGGCAACTGTAATTGCTGTCTCCAGTGTCAATTTAGATTCCACTAATAATCTTTCACGAATGCGAGGGTTAGTAATATTTTCGGTAACACTTTACTTGAAGGGGTGTGCATAAGACTGACATGACACCTTTATAATCATGACATGACACACGTCATGAATATGGAGGTTTTATGCATGTTTATGACAACTGTTATTAAGTGTCATTCGCTCAATTGTGACATTTTTAATGCAAATATGACATTGTTTGAGATGTCTTTGTTATGACAACTTGACATAAACCAATATATCATATGCTGTCATAAATATGTCATAAACATGACATAGCAGATTCATTATCAAACTTAAGAAACCACTTATCTTTACGGGTTAACACAATATCTGTCTATTAATTGTTTATTAATCTGCTATGTCATGTTTATGACATATTTATGACAGGTTGTGATATATTGGTTTATGTCAAGTTGTCATAACAAAGACATCTCAAACAATGTCATATTTAATTTATAAATGTCATAATTGAGCGAATGACACTTAATAACAGTTGTCATAAACATGCACAAAACCTTCTTCATATTCATATTCATGTGTCATGTCATGATTATGAAGGTGTCATGTCAGTCTTATGCACACCCCTCCAAGTAAAGTGTTACCAAATATTGAAACTGGGCTTTTTCCTCTTCTTCTCTGAGACTCTTCTCTTCCTCTCTTCCTGAGCTTTACTTTCCTGGACAACTGTGTTAAAGCCAGACTCAAGTCTTATGGGATCTCTCTTTCCCTTCATAAACTTTTTAACTCTTTTAAGTGTCACCCCCCTTTTTTTGAATAGACATGAAAATGCACATGCCGAACTTAAATGGTTGTAATTCAAGAATGCTTTGGAATATAGACATAAGATTGGTCTTGTTTTAAAGAAGACACTTGGCAGATTTTTGTAGAAGTGAAATAAATTAAGACAGTGTACAGAAAAAAAGTTATAGAAGTTTGAGTTTATGAAAATATAAAATTAAAAAATTTAATTATTCATATTTTATATAAAATATATTTTTTCAAAACCTGGGTGACTCTAAAACTGCACAAAAAAAAGCCAAAAATCTGAACAAGTTGTGTTTCAAATTTTAGGCTGATATCTCAAAAAACTAGCTTTCAGTGAGATTTAGTTTGGGCGTAGTACCAAACTTTTCCACTAGATGACATTACTGCCCATATAAGGGCGCCTCCATTTCCATATGTGGTTTTTATTTATTTTTAAAACATTTTCAGACCTTTTTTTCTAAAAGAATTGAACGGATGCTATCTTTTGAACTCTTGGCATGAAAACACACTGAGGTTTCTACCATTCTTTCATGATTTTTCATGTTCATCACTATTTCAAAATAAAGGACTGAACACCTTATGGCGCTTTTCCACTACACAGTACCAGCTCGCCTCGCCTTTGTTTGGTTTTCCACTGTGTAAAAGTTGTACCTGTACCTGCTTTCGGGTACTTTTTTTCATACCACCTCCGGCGAGGTTCTGAGCGAGCTGAGGCGATACTAAAATGTGACGTGAAAACAATGCAGACTGCTGATTGGTCAGAGAGAATCGTCATTGCGTCATCATTGCACGCGCCAGATGGAGTATCCTGAATAACCCCGCCATTTTTAAATAGTTTTGCCAGAGATTGCATGATATACCCATTACTACTATTAAAACAGCATACACTCGATTTCCTCCATTGTCCTGTGTGTGTGTGTGTGTGTGTGTGTGGGAGCGGGTGTGTCGCGTAGAAGATTATTAGTCACGTCAGTTTCCTGTGGCGTCGCTATGACGACCTGGTACTATTGCGGAGGTACTATCTGTAATGGAAAACGGAGCTTAAAGCGGGCCGAGCCGAGTCGAGTCGAGTTGAGCTGGTACTGGTAATGGAAAAGCGCCATTAGGAGTATGAAAATATTATTTTTTGCAAATTGATAAATTACAGCTCCTCTGTAATTTATTTTGTAAATCAGTAACCAAATATGAAAACTAGAGATTGTAAGCTTTCAAATGATATATAGTTTGTCAATATTAGTTTAGGTTTAGTATAGGATATTACTATTTGAAATATGTAATGACTTTGGGCCCACCGGTGGGCCGGTGATAAGTTCTATCGCTATTTTAACTGCGCTTATTTCCATCGTTGGTATAAGAAGTAGTGGGTGGTAATAGAGAACAAATGTACAGTTTTACACCATCATGCTGATAAGGTTTCTTTAGTCATTCTGCAATCCCGAACCCCTGTAGAGAGAGCACACTTACACTATATTTATGAATGTTTATTTTAGTGTATTTTAAACAGTGCTGGGATCTTATTTAAGCCCTTTCACACACACACCACACACACTACTAGATTATAAATAGTTGCAACATCCATTTTGTCTGATAATAATAATAATGACATTCAATGGCCCTTTAAAATTAGCGTTTATTTCCTTTTATTCTCTGATTTTCTTTCAGTTTGTGAAAGGATGGCTATAAAAGCATAATTTCCTCATCTTTTCGTCCTCTTCTTGTTCTGTCTTCGGACAACAGTCTCTATCGGAAGGCAATAGATGTGCATCGGTATGTTCTTATAGTAGCTTGTCACCCAGGGCCTAGAGAGAAACAGAGAATAAACCAGCAGAAATGTGTTGTTTTCAGGTATCACATAAGTGTGCTTCAACAAGGCCATGGATAAATAGACGCTTTCACATAATGTCAGTTTAGGTGTGTTGCTCAAGGGCATGATATTGATGGTTTATGACTCTTTGGGGTATTAAAGGATTAGTTCACTTTAAAAAAAACTTTTGCTGATAATTTACTCACCCCCATGTCATCCAAGATGTCCATGTCTTTCTTTCTTCAGTCGAAAAGAAATAAAGGTTTTTGATGAAAACATTTCTCCATATAATGGACGTCAATGGGCCCCAAACGGTTCAAGGTCCAAATGACAGTGTCAGTGCAGCTTCAAAGGGCTTTAAACGATACCAGGCGATGAATAAGGGTCTTATCTAGCGAAACGATCACTCATTTCAAAAATAAATAAAAAAGTTTAAGTTTTATAAGCACAAATGCTCGCCTTGCTCTGTGATGCGCGTTCGTGACGTCATGTAATACACAATTACATTGAAAAGGTCACGCTTTATGAAAAGTCAAACATTTCTGTCCTGACGAAAATTTTCTTTTAGGCTTTTTAATATTACAACACCCAGGATACACACACGAAATGGGCATTTTAAACGATAAACTGACACTAAGACATTTGAATATGTGTATATGGTCCTCCTTCCGCACATTTGAAAACACTGACTCGCTACGTCAAGCGTGACCTTTTCAACGTAATTGTGTATTACGTGACGTCACGAACGCGCATCACAGAGCAAGGCGAGCATTTGTGCTTATAAAACTTTAACTTTTTTATTTATTTTTGAAATGAGTGATCGTTTCGCTAGATAAGACCCTTATTCATTGCCTGGTATCGTTTAAAGCCCTTTGAAGCTGCACTGACACTGTCATTTGGACCTTGAACCGTTTGGGGCCCATTGACGTCCATTATATGGAGAAATGTTTTCATCAAAAACCTTAATTTCTTTTCGACTGAAGAAAGAAAGACATGGACATCGTGGATGACATGGGGGTGAGTAAATTATAAGCAAACGTTTTTTTAAAAGTGAACTAATCCTTTAAAGCCCTTAAACCACAGCAAACTATTAATTAGGTCACTAGCAGCAGTTTATACTTGACATGACAGCTTTCTGGTGTGTTTTGGAGAGGCACACGTTCATACTTTGCTGTTCGCTGGTTGAGGCTGAGGAATGACAGACTTCTCCAGCGGAATCGGTTCTCTTCTTGTCTAACTTGGTTCAGCTCCTGTCGTCTCTTCTCCTCTCTTCGAATGCTTTCCTTCAGGTCCTGTTCTATACGGGCCAACTGCACAACACATATTCAACAACATCTTAATGTCTCTTTATGAGATCAAGAGTTCAGTGAAAATATTTATGCACATTAAATGATAGTTTATAACAAATGATACAGAGAAAATGTTCTTAGTGCTACACAACTGTCATTTTTACTTCCTGGCAAAATTATACTTTATTATCTTTAATAAAACAGCATTTAATGTTGGCGCGCATATTACCGCTTCCAGCAAACCTCTCTGGTCTTCTGCTTTTCTTTGCTGCTCGTACAGTGTAACTGCAGATGGTTCTTCTGTTTTCTGAACGAAATGAGAGCTCTCCGATGGAAATAAACATGATGACCTATAAGAAAATGAAGATGTATCTGTATTGCTCAAAGCTGAATCATGTCCCACAGAATTCGTTTTTTGTTCCACCACAATTATCACAATGTGAAAAGTTTTACTAATATAATGAAGTATAATTTTTATCATAATTGTCCTGCTAAGCATCAGATTAGGGGTGTCAGTGTAAATTGTGTAAGATAATATCACGTTACTGTCTGTGCTTTTGTCACGGTTGGTGGTTGTAGATATAGGGACGGCTGACGCGAAACTGACGTTCCGAAGCTTTTCGAGATCCGAAGCGTGATTCAAAACACCCATGTCACGTGACTATGGCTAAATGAAGCTTCGGAGTGTTTGACAAGTGTTTGACAGGTGGCATGGTCCGCCGAATCAGCGTTTAAATGACAGGGTCGGGAACAGATAGGGTTGCCAACTGTCCCGAATTAGCCGGGACGTCCCGATTTTTGGGCCTAATTTATTTGTCCCGATCGGGACCTCTCTTGTCCCGATTATTGAGTGCTACGCTGATCAGACTGATACAACAGCAACACGACACGTAAATTAGTTCAAATCTCCTAGAATCTAGAGCTGCGCATGCGAGACAGAACATAGCCTACTGTATGTGCGTCAGCGTGTAGCGCGGAGAGAGAGGGAGAGAGCGTGAGACCTTGCATGCGAGCTACCCCCACATCCCCCCCCCCCCCCCCCCCCCCCCCCCAAAATATAGTAATATGTCCCGCATTTTTCTTTTCGGAAGTTGGCAACCCTAGGAACAGACCACACAATCGCACATCTGTATAAAAGTGAAGTCAATGCATCTTGACCTCGTGGGTTTTTGCGAGAGGAGTTTGATTTTGAGATAGCGGATTTTTGGTGATATAGTGACATTTATAGTGCGATTTGTTTACTTATATTTAGGCTTACATTTCAATTTACACATTGACTGATAGGCTAGAGACAGACAGAGTATATACATATAGTGACACATTAATAGATGCATAGAAATATAGACAGATAGATTAATAGATAGATACAGATACATAGATAGATTAATAGATAGCCTACATATACACTTACCTAAAGGATTATTAGGAACACCATACTAATACTGTGTTTGACCCCCTTTCACCTTCAGAACTGCCTTAATTCTACGTGGCATTGATTCAACAAGGTGCTGAAAGCATTCGTTAGAAATGTTGGCCCATATTGATAGGATAGCATCTTGCAGTTGATGGAGATTTGTGGGATGCACATCCAGGGCACGAAGCTCCTGTTCCACCACATCCCAAAGATGCTCTATTGGGTTGAGATCTGGTGACTGTGGGGGCCATTTTAGTACAGTGAACTCATTGTCATGTTCAAGAAACCAATTTGAAATTATTCGAGCTTTGTGACATGGTGCATTATCCTGCTGGAAGTAGCCATCAGAGGATGGGTACATGGTGGTCATAAAGGGATGGACATGGTCAGAAACAATGCTCAGGTAGGCCGTGGCATTTAAACGATGCCCAATTGGCACTAAGGGGCCTAAAGTGTGCCAAGAAAACATCCCCCACACCATTACACCACCACCACCAGCCTGCACAGTGGTAACAAGGCATGATGGATCCATGTTCTCATTCTGTTTACGCCAAATTCTGACTCTACCATCTTAATGTCTCAACAGAAATCGAGACTCATCAGACCAGGCAACATTTTTCCAGTCTTCAACTGTCCAATTTTGGTGAGCTCTTGCAAATTGTAGCCTCTTTTTCCTATTTGTAGTGGAGATGAGTGGTACCCGGTGGGGTCTTCTGCTGTTGTAGCCCATCCGCCTCAAGGTTGTGCGTGTTGTGGCTTCACAAATGCTTTGCTGCATACCTCGGTTGTAACGAGTGGTTATTTCAGTCAAAGTTGCTCTTCTATCAGCTTGAATCAGTCGGCCCATTCTCCTCTGACCTCTAGCATCAACAAGGCATTTTCGCCCACAGGACTGCCGCATACTGGATGTTTTTCCTATTTCACGCCATTCTTTGTAAACCCTAGAAATGGTTGTGCGTGAAAATCCCAGTAACTGAGCAGATTGTGAAATACTCAGACCGGCCCGTATGGCACCAACAACCATGCCACGCTCAAAATTGCTTAAATCACCTTTCTTTCCCATTCTGACATTCAGTTTGGAGTTCAGGAGATTGTCTTGACCAGGACCACACCCCTAAATGCATTGAAGCAACTGCCATGTGATTGGTTGATTAGATAATTGCATTAATGAGAAATTGAACAGATGTTCCTAATAATCCTTTAGGTGAGTGTATAGATACATAGATAGATTAATATATAGATAGATAGATACATACATAGATAGATTAAGATAGATAGATAAATAAAAATTACATTATGCACATTGAGGAGCCTACAGGTTACAAGCTTCACATATTAGAAAAATACAATAATAAAACAACAACAAATGTTTTAATGGCTCGTTGTCAAGGTTATTTCAGATCAACACCTGCAAGTGACCGCTAGGTGTCACCGTTGAGACGGGTATCGGATGGTTTCGAAGCCTCGACACAATATGGCACATTTGCTTCAACTGTTTCATTGTTTCACGAAGCCTCGATCTGCCCACCACTAGTTGTAGATAGGCACACGGCGATGAAGACGAATGTCAAAGTAAAGGCTTTAATAGATAATCCAACAGGCACAAACTGAGCAACCACATACATAATCAGACGAGACTGAAGGGTTACAAATTTATTAAATGTTTAATTTAGGTTTCCACTACAATAGTATATAAACTGATAAAGTTTAGTAGACTGATTTTAGATGATTGAGTCTCCAGCAAGAGTCTCCTTTCCTGCCAGTCCTGTTTTCTCAATTGTATTTTAAATTAATCAGATCACTGAGATCCTCACCTCTCAGCCTAGATGTTGAATCGTTAGGTTGATTGGATTAGCTATAGGGGAGACTTCCACCTTTTGTCTTTAATGGCTCTGGGATGGCTCTGGAACCAGAGTTCCTGGCCATTGGAATAAGTTATGCTGATTCAATTGGACTGATAGGGCTTTCAGAGTAGGGTGTGTTCCCACTTCATTTGCATGCTTTGTTTCAGAGTGACTCCACCTCTATGTAATCCCTCCCCCTTTGAAAGGTATATATTACAATGTTTGACTCAAGAAGTCAGACGAGTTTGAACTACAGCGAGCAATAAAGAACTTCTGCTTTGAAATATACCTCACCGTCTCACTGGTCTGCGCTTCTAAGTTTCCAACACTTTAGAAGAAAATAGTTCATAACAGACCGAACAATGAAACACAAACAGAACAGAACTGAAGTACACGTGATAATGAGGGAGATAATAGTGCACAGCTGAACATAATGAGTAACCAAGACAACAAACGACTAACTCAGGCAAAGGGTGAAGAAACACAAAAAGTCCAAACTAACAGAACCGGGACAGCTTTATTGTTGTTTTGCAGGTACAAGCCAAATGTGTTCAGGTTTATTTTGCAGGTATATTTAATGTGTTTAGTTGATTGATTGCACCAGAAATATCAATGACTTTGTCTTTGTCAAATTCAAGTAGCTATGTCTTGACAAGCTCTTATCATTAAAAAAAAATGGTGATTTATATATCTGTCACATATGGGTGGTTGCAATGAGAGCACAACGATAGACATAAAAAAACCTGTTTTTAATATTAAATCAAAAAAGGGAATACGTAGAAGAATAAAAGGAATAATATATAAATCAACCACATAATAGAAAGACCACACAGAACAATGAACAGCGGAAACTAAGCTTATAAATACACACAGATAACTAAATGAACAACAGGTGAACATAATCCAATGAGAAACAAACTAGCAAACAGAACTCAGGAAAAGCAGCGCAGGGAACACAAGGAAAACAAAACCAAAACTGAACGAGACCGTTACAATATCTTGCTCACAATAATCTTAACTTCTTAAAACAAAAATATGTTACAATGGAATTAAATGTATACCCCATCTGTGAAGATAAATAAACCATTCAAATACTCACTGTTTCAATAATATACAATACATAAGACAAACAATATATAATGTATGTTAAAATAATTTTAGTGTGGAAAAAGTTTGCACAATTGTATAGAATTGTGCAATTGTGTTGCCATGACAACAAAACAGCTAAACACACACACACACACACACACACACACACACACACTTTACAGTGGTTTTAATTGAAAGTAATTTAACTTAATTTAACTCTTTAACTGAATGTGAATGTTTTTTTATTATTATAAGCTTCACATTTCTGCTGTATAATCCTCCAACAAATGTCCCTATTCATCCCAGACAGCAACATAGTGTCGGCGCAGATCCTGGCCACATCTGGTACATGGATTCAATGCGTACCAGATGTGGGCCGGATCTGGGCCGACACTACTGTCTGGGACATCTAGTGTAAGTGTTTCATTCGTTGTAACCAAAAACATCAGCAGTCCTGAAAAATCTAACCAAAGAATGATTTTTCTTTACTGAAAATAAATGTTAATTGATCCTTTGTGCTGCATAAAACCCTGACAAAGAGGAGGAGAAGGAAATAACAGCTTTGCATACCTCTGTTCTGTTTGCTCCATCTGCTCATCTGTCAAGAAATCTGTGTCCATGGTCTTATCTAAAGTGCTCTGGCAAACAAAGAAACTGAAATGAATTTTGATTTAAAGGGGAGGTATAATGCCCTTTTCACAAGATGTAAAATAAATCTCTGATGTCCCCAGAGTGTGTGTGTGAAGCTTTAGCTCAAAATACCCCACAGATATTTCTATATAGCATGTTAAAATTGTCACTTTTTGAGGGTGAGCAGAAACGCACCGTTTTTGTGTCCGTCCCTTTAAATGCAAATGAGCTGCTGCTCCCGGCACAGGGGGCGGAGCTTCAAGAGCTTGTGTCCTTTTACCTCACACACACACATTTATGTTCAAACCGAAGTCAGAAAGATGCAAGACTCAAGAAGAGGTGACAATGCGGTTAGTTGATGAATTTATGCAGCTTATGTGTAGTTATCTTCTAGTCATTGATTAGCATATCCTGTCTTGATAATCTATAAATCGTGTTCCGAGGGCGGGGCTTATGTAAATTTTAGGGTTGTTGATGTCACTAACCCGGGAGGAATGTCGTGTAGTTCCTACCAGCCGTTTGTTGTAGTCCTTAAAAAGCGATTTCTGTAAAAGCAAATATCTTCCATTGCTCTGAACTTTGAGCGTTGTAACTTTGCAGATGTTGTTTATGATCAGAGCCGGCCGAGCCATTAAGCGACCGTTGCAATTGCAAAGGGCCCCGTGGCCAGCAGAGGGCCCCCTAGAGTCACTGCTAGCTAGTGGGGGGAAAAAATCGCACAACGAAAGTAACATAAAATAAATAAATAAAAAGAAATGGACCTACAGCGCTCTTTATCAGGCATCATGATAAGCACAGAGTTGTTATTTATTTAGTTCTGTATTATGGCAAATCAACCGGGAGCTCCCCGCAAAGGCGCGCGCGCGTCTTGATCCCGACTGCCCCTATGATGTCACTCGTTCTCACTTGGTCAGTCAGTTAGCGACTCCGACGAATCGACGATGTCTGACAAGAAACGAAAATACCGGTATCTTTCTGGCCAAGAAAAACGACAAAAAAGAGCCTGGAAGAAGAGAAGAAGCAAGAAGATAAAGGTACGTAAGCCTGTAGGCTTAATGTTCCGATTTCTGTAATATGGATAATCTGCACTAAAACTCTTATATTAACATTAGCCTAAATCGTGCTTGTATTAATTTTCTACAGTTGTTTAACTTACATGCTAATAACATGCTGCATAAAATTGGTTTTGTATTAGGCCTATACCATTTGCTGTGGTGTTACTGTTAAAGCATTTAACAGAACAACATAAACCCAGTTTGGATTCTAAAGGGCTAACATTAGTTTACTCCTTATGTCCCCTTAGGAGCACTGTTAAAGTAACGTTATATGCTGCCAGTAAGCAAAGCTCCAGCTGTTAGTGAGTATAAAGGGGCTGTAAAATGATAACCTTCTGCATTTTAAAAATTAAGTCTAACTTTATGTATAATTATTTTCTTTATTTGGATTGGATTTTAATAGTTATATTGAAATGTTACCTTATTCTTAATATTGTTACTATTGATCTTCTTTGTGGTGTTTTAGATGTTATTGTTAATTTTGTTTATTTGAAAAATCTATTTATTATTTTATATAATATTATATTTAAATGTTATTATATTTGCTCTATTTAATTTAAATTTTTTATATATATATATATATATATATATATATATATATATATATGTGCTGTAGTTTGTGACTCTTAAACTCTGGTGTCAATAAAAATGTATCTTTGTTCAGTGATAATCACTTTATCTGTCTTTTTATTCAGCAAGTTAATCAGTGTGTGTGTGTGTGTGTGTGTCTTGCACTGCCATTCAGCTCAGTGGTATCATAATTTTCCTGTTAGACATCAAACATAGTATATACAGTATAATATAGTTATATAGTATGGTATAGTTATAAGGTAGTCATTGCTTTTCTTTAGGCCTTAAAACGGTCAAAGGGGCCTCCAACCAAATTTTGCTTAGGGCCCCCAAAGGTCTAGGGCCGGCTCTGTTTATGATCAAACAGCAACATTACACACTAACTAAAGTTAGACAAGTGAAATCATAATCAACAACCCCTTTAAAAGCATGTTCTCAAGTTTAGGATTATTGCTGTTTTTAAATGGTTTAAAAAAGGAAAGCATGTGGGGATTTAATCTCAGTTTAAACTTATCTTTTTAACTTAGCTTTTAGTTAAGGATTGATTGAAGTAATAACTTATTTTTAATTAGTTTTCTATCTCTCTGTATACTGATCTCACTATGTCACGGGGTGACAATGTTTGGAGGAGGCGGAACCATGAGGGACACGGCGAGTGTCCCTGGGGGGAATGGGTTGACCTGCACATAGCCGGCGACAGGATGGTTGAACTTCCGGTTTTTGGTAAACAAACCAGTCACGAGTAACTCGTAATGGAAAACTGGAAACAGGTGCACGGGTTAATCGAATTACGCTTGTGATTGGTGCCTATGCTGGTTGAAATACTTTAAATATCTTAAGGATCAGAGTATGAGGAGGTGGAAGACGGCAGCGCGGTGGGCTTGGATAATCGGTTGGAGTGTTGACGTTGTGGAGCGGGCGAAGTGCCAGGATCATTTCGAGCGGAGGCGAGTTAGAGGCAGACGGACCTATGACTAAATGTGGAGCCTGAGAATTGCATCTATAGCGACCCGTCCTGTGGACACTGGGAGACTGAGGATACGTACCCCCGCCAGATAAGTGCTTGCTTTACACTGATGCGACTGTTAGGTCACGCTAGGAAGCTGTTATCCCCCCTGAACGTTGTGCTACGCTTGTCTGTTGCCCTCTGGCTCTTCCTAATTGTAACCAAAGCTACTCTTGTGTGGCGGTCTGCCGGGACTTTCTATGTTTATCTGGTTATCGTACTGAAGGGTTGGTCAAAATCCCTTGCCTCTTCAAATACATATATAATCATATATCATTTTGAATGGTTATATACTTCCTTTATAAAAATCAATAATCAAATATATTCATTATCACATAATAATTTTTATATTCTTGTGCTTGTGAAATTATATTTTCTTAAATGCATGGATGCAAGTAACCAGTTTCTTTTAGGTGCATTCCAATCTTACTTTGAGATTGCACTTAGTACACGCAGGACACGAAGGCCACGTAACCCACAAGGCCGTTTGTCTCTTTCTCTGGGATCAGTAGAAAGGTTAGAGGGTCCTAAAGGCAGCGTGGGCACATATGATTCTTCGCTGGACATATGGTCAAGCTATATTGAGCGTTACTATCAAACTTTAATTGTTGTATTAAAATGTATTCTTTCCAGTATATTTCCTTCCTTGGGAGTAAATACCAGTGATCTGTTTTTCTCCCAAACGAGTGAATGTTTTAGCAGTATGTTTTGGTATACTTAACTGATAATAAGGAGCTCAGACTCTCTTCAGCCTTGATGGGAGCTGTTATTTGCTAGTGTCTGTTATTTGTGTGTGTGTGTGTGTATGACATTCTATGTAGGTTCTGGACGGTCGGACCAGACACCCCGGCGCCCTTCTCTAACCTGCGAGGCCACCACAGACCTAAATCCAATGAGTGGACGACAACTATCTTTACTAATGGCGATAGGCACCCCTATCTCCTCACATGTGTTAAATTGTTTAGGCTTTCATGTTTCTTAGCCAATGAGAATCATTCAACCTGTAAGCAATGACGTAGCTTAGACCTTGGAAATGGTATAACTGCTGTGATCTTTGTAACTGTAAGCGAGGCGGCCTACGAACTCCTGTGTGAGTCTTGAAGCTGACTTCTGCTGATGAAAATGCAAACTATCTTCAGTAAAACTTTTCTTTAATTTTTTATAATTCTGACTCCGGGTCTTCATTCTTCATATCTGGTTCTGGGTCTTTGACTGTATACCCCTTACAGTACGATACGACAGGATAGCCACGTGACTCTGCCCTGCGAGAGAAATTTCTCCTTACATTGTTTACACTGTGTGCTTTTGTATGGAGCTTTGTTTGTAGTAGTTGTGTGCCACAGACACGTTTGGTTGGAGTGCCCACTTCAAAGGAAACACCCCGAGTGCAGTTTCTTCACGAGTGACTTTAACCTGAGTAGTTTTCTCCATGATGCATTAGCATGAGGCTGCTTTTTACATCAAATTGACCTGTTGACCCGCACACCACCGTCCTGTACCAGCAGAGCCCAGAGAGCTGTCACTGTATCCAGCTAACCTTTTCATTGTCTCACTTCAGTGGCTTGGTGAGTCTGCTTGCTACATCAAATTGATCTGCTAACTGTGCACTGCTACCCTGCATCTGCAGAGCCTAGAGAGAACCGCCGCCACAACCAGTCGACCTCCTCATTGCTGTTACGTCCAGCAGTTTGAGGCTGCTTATGACATCAAATAGACCTGTTAACCTGCACACTATCGTCCTGTACCAGCAGAGTCCAGAGAGCTGTCGCTGTATCCAGCTAACCTCTTCATTGTTCCACTTCAGTGGCTTGGTGAGTCTGATTGCTACACCAAATTGGTCTGGTAAACTGTGCACTGCTGCCCTGCATCCCCAGAGCCTAGAGAGCCGCCGCTGCATCCAGTCAACCTCCTCATTATTGTTACGTCCAGTGGTTTGAGGCTGCTTATTACATCAAATAGACCTGTTAACCTGCACACCAACGTCCTGTACCAGCAGAACCCAGAGAGCTGTCGCTGTATCCAGCTAACCTTTTCATTGTTTCACTTCAGTGGCTGGGTGAGTCTGCTTGCTACACCAAATTGATCCGCTAACTGTGCACTGCTACCCTGTATCCGCAGAGCCTAGAGAGAACCGCCGCCTCAACCAGTCAACCTCCTCATTGCTGTTACGTCCAGCGGCTTGAGGCTGCTTATTACATCAAATTGGCCTGTTCACCGGTGCATCGCTGCCTCGTCCTAGGAGTCTAGAAGGCCGTCTGCTGCATCGAATTCATCTGTTCACGACTGCTTCGCCCCGGCGGAGTCTGGTTGGCCCTCCTACTTTACCAAGCCATCTGACTATTGTGGTCCTGCATTGGTGGGGCCCAGTATACCGGTTAACACAGCAAGCTAATTCGCCTGGTGTCTCACCCCTGTGAAACCTAAAGTTCCATCTGGCCACTGGCTAACAACTCCCCCAAGACTTTCTTTTAACAAAAATACTAAATAAAGAACATTTCCTTGTTTTAAAACGACATCCTTTGGCTTGGTGTTTGTTGGGTGGGATACGTGTTGTTCCTTTGGGAGAAGGAAGTGCCAGTTGGGCTTAGCGCCCCCGGTTTGTGACAACTATACAGTTGTGTGAGTGTGTAGTCATGCCTTCATTTGCCAATTTTTTTTTTTATATATGTATGTTGTAATTATAACTGTGAAGCACTTTGGGCAACAACGTTGTTAATAAATGTGCTATATAAATAAATAAAAGTTGAAGTAGTCTGTAAACACAATGAAGCCTGTCATGAGGGAACCTGACACCAGTGTAACTCCACCTGACTGCAGGTTATTTACCACGTCCTCCCCCTCAGCTGTGCATGCAGAACACATCATCTGTGGCCATCGGAGGACTCATGTACATTAATGATTGTAATGTATGATCATCTCTGATTGACAGGTGTCATGTGTTCGCTTCATTAAATAACATCTTTTTTTAGAGACCGGCACATTAATATTTATCCGGACTTGTGTAGAATGCGTATGCAAGCGGATATAAAGCACTCAGTGGAATGAAATGTTGCACTTTTATAAATGTATTTGTGCACATCAATCTGATTAGGTGTATTTGTAAAAGACACTTACCTGATTTTGAATGTCCACCCTGTGTGCTGCAGCTCTCGGACCGGCGCCGGCGCCTCACTTCTCACTCGCTGTGCACCTTTATCCTCCACTCATTGTTCTTCAATAATGCAGCACTTCTATGGTTTCTCCTTCCGTGACTTCAAGTTTCCTTTGGTGTGATCATACTCCTCCCGTCAGTCCTCACATCTAATTAGATTCTTTAAGTGTTGCTGTCTTCATGCATTAATAAGTCATATAGACTAGCAAATTAATGTGCACATTGTGCAGAGCCTGAGTGTTATTTAACATACTGTATTTTGTTACATGTTCAAAACGTGTTACTGTATTTATTCATTTAAATGCATATTTTAGAACAACATACAGCACAACATATTTCCCATATTTTAGGAGAACATACAGTGAGCTCCAGTATGTGTAAGACAAATGTTGGCAAACAATTTTTAAATTATTTTATTAGATCGCAAACTATTTAATTGATGAAAGTTCTCAGGTTTTACTACAGAGGGTTTTCATACATTTTGGTTTCAACAAGCAGAAATTACAAGTTTAAAACGTGTTTTATACATAGCGTTTTACAAACAAGTGTGCTTATAATATGTTTATTTCTTAAAAGTATATTTTTAAAAACTGTACTCGTGGACTGTACTGTCAGTGTCCTTGTTACACGTTCAATGTAGTTACTATAGTAAAAACAGTAAATTATGCATAATTACATGCAACTAACCCTAAACCAAACCCTAATCTTAACCATAACCCTATAGTCAAGTCAAGTCAAGTCATCTTCATTTATATAGCGCTTTTAACAATGGATTGTTTCAAAGCAGCTTTACAGAGACAAACATATAATTTAAGGTAACAGATATTGTTTTGGCTTTATAGCCATTATCGAATAATGTTATTTTCAGCTAAAGTTAGTTTTGATTGATTCACCTCCGTCAAAATGATCATTTGTTATTAAATTAGGGGCCGCTAAGACGACGCCGTTCTCTCTAAACAGACTTTAAACTGAACCTGTGATAAACGCTGATGGCGTTCACATGCGCATTAAGAATTGATTCTATAGTTATGTGCTTTTGAATAAATGTGCGCAGGTTTGTAATTTCCTACAAACCATGTCTAAATAAACTACTTCTCTTGTCTATAATTTGATATAGAATTTTGTTTCATTTTATCACTTCGGGGTGGGTACGCGAACCGAATTCACAACGCTTTATATGTAGAGTGGGAAAGGGACCCTAGAGGCTAGTTGGCACTACAGCACTGCGTTGTCATCGGGTCCAGGCGAAGCTCCTAGTCAGATCTGGATACGGCCTGGATCCGGCAGGCTGCGGGAAAACCTCGGAATAAACAAAGACACTAAAATTAGCGTAGATGCCATTCTTCTTATGATGTAAGCGAGTACATCAGGATTTAAGGGAAGTGTTCCCAGTTACGGCTGACCTAATCTATGCAGCCTAACATTGAATTATAGAAGTCTATAATGTATTATGTGTATGCTAGGTCAAAGAGATGTGTTTTTAGTCTAGCTTTGAACTGACAGAGTTTGTCTGCTTCCCGGACAATGGTAGGAAGACTGTTCCAAAGTTTTGGTGCTAAATAGGAAAAGGATCTACCGCCAGCAGTTGATTTAGATATTCTAGGTATTATCAACTGGCCAGAATTTTGAGATCGCAATAGACGTGAAGGACTATAATGCGTTAAGAGCTCGCTCAAGTACTGCGGCGCTAAACCATTTAGTTCTTTGTAAGTAATCAACAATATTTTAAAATGTATACGATGTTTAATAGGGAGCCAATGCAGTGTTGACAGAACCGGGCTAATATGGTCATATTTCCTGGTTCTAGTAAGAACTCGAGCTGCTGCGTTTTGAACTAGCTGTAGTTTGTTTATTAAGCGTGCAGGGCAACCACCCAGTAGAGCATTACAATAATCTAGTCTTGATGTCATGAAAGCATGAACTAACTGTTCCGCATTTGTTAATGAGAGCATATGTCGTAGTTTAGATATATTTTTAGATGGAAAAATGCGGTTTTACAGATACTAGACACGTGACTTTCAAATGAAAGATTGGTATCAAAGAGCACACCCAGGTTCCTAACCGACGACGAAGACTTAACAGAGCAGCCATCAAGTGTTAGACAGTATTCTGGGTTATTACGTGTGGACGTTTTTTGTCCAATAATTAGAATCTCTGTTTTTTCAGAATTTAGTAGTAGGAAATTACTAGTCATCCAATTTTTTATATCAGCTATGCATTCCGTTAATTTTGTGAATTGGTAAGCTTCGTTAGGTTTTGAAGAAATATAGAGCTGAGTATCATTGGCATAACAGTGAAAACTAATTCCATGTTTCCTAATGATATCTCCTAATGGTAGCATGTACAGAGTGAACAGCAGCGGTCCTAGTACTGAGCCTTGTGGTACGCCATACTGAACTTGTGATCGATAAGACATCTCTTCATTTACTGCTACAAACTGATAACGGTCAGATAAGTATGATTTAAACCATGCTAGTGCAATTCCACTAATGCCAACATAGTTTTCTAGTCTATTTAAAAGAATGTTGTGGTCAATTGTGTCAAATGCAGCACTAAGATCAAGTAACACTAATAGAGAGATACAACCACAATCGGATGATAAGAGCAAATCATTTGTGACTCTGATGAGAGCTGTCTCGGTACTATGGTACGGTCTAAATCCTGACTGAAAATCCTCGCAGATATCATTTCTTTCAAGAAAGGAACACAGTTGTGAGGATACTGCTTTTTCTAATATCTTTGACAGAAAAGGCAGATTTGACTAATTCTGAAGGATCAAGTTGCGGTTTTTTAACAAGCGGTTTTATCATAGTCAGCTTAAAGGTTTTTGGTACGTATCCTAGAGACAAAGACGAATTAATGATATTAAGAAGAGGATCTATGACCTCTGGAAGCATCTCTTTCAGTAGCTTAGTCGGTATAGGATCTAACATACAAGTTGTCGATTTAGATGAATTAACGAGTTTGCAAAATTCTTCCTCTCCTATAGCAACAAATGAATAAAATTGTTCCTCAGGGAGACTACAATGCATTGCCTGATGCGATACTGTAGTAGACGGTTGCATAGTTATAATTTTGTCCCTGATATTATCAATCTTATAAGTGAAGAAGTTCATAAAGTCATTACTGCTGTGTTGCTTGGACACTTCTGGGCTTGAAGCTTTCTTTTTCGTCAGTTTAGCCACTGTTTCAAATAAATACCTAGGATTATGTTTATTTTCTTCTAATAGGGTTGAAAAATAAGCAGATCTAGCAGCTTTTAAGGCCTCTCTGTAAGCAATCGAGCTCTCTTTCCATGAAATCCGAAATACCTCTAGTTTTGTTTTCTTCCAGTTGCGCTCCATTTTTCTGGCTGCTCTCTTAAGGGCCTGAGTGTGCTCGTTGTACCACGGCGTTGGACTATTTTCTTTAATCTTCTTTAAGCGCAACGGAGCAACTGCGTCTAAGGTGCTGGAAAAGAGAGAGTTAAAAGTTTCTGTTACAATATCAAGTTCTTCTAAGCTATCAGGGATGCTGAGATGATGAAACTGATTAGGAAGATTATTGATAAAGCAATCTTTAGTGGCAGAAGTTATAGGTCTAACATATTTATAACATGGAGTCGGCTTTGCAGCCTTGGCTAAATGTAATTTACATGAGACTAGATAATGATCTGAGATGTCATCGCTCTGGTGCAGAATTTCAACGGCATCAACATCTATTCCATGTGATAGTATTAGATCTAGAGTATGATTACGACAATGAGTAGGTCCTGACACGTTTGGTCTAACTCCAATTGAGTTTACAATGTCTTTAAATGCCAAACCCAATGCATCTTTTTCATTATCTACATGTATATTAAAATCACCAACAATTAGTACTTTATCGGCAGCCAATACTAATTCTGATAGAAAGTCCGCAAATTCTTTGATAAAATCTTTATGGTGCCCTGGTGGCCTGTATACAGTAGCCAGCAGAATTCTCAAACGTGATTTATCGTTTACCCTATATATTTTTACATTAAGCACCAACACTTCAAAAGAAGTATATTTAAAAATAGATTTCTTAGTGGTTTTGAAAATATTACTATAAATTACAGCAACACCTCCCCCTTTGCCTTTTAGACGAGGTTCATGTTTATAACTGTAATCTTGTGGGGTGGACTCATTTAAAGTAATGTAATCATTTGTTTTTAGCCAGGTTTCTGTCAAACACAGCACATCTAGATTATAATCTGAAATCATATCATTAACTATGAGCGATTTTGAAGTAAGGGATTGAATATTCAGCAACCCAAGCTTTATCATTTGCTCATCAGTTTTTTATTTGTTGAACATCAATTAAATTTTTTACCTGACGTTTTTTGGATTTCCAAATTCGGGGAACAGACACAGTCTCTATATGATGATATCTAGGTGAAAGAGGCTCTATGTGATGGGATTTATCTGACCTTGGTGACGCAAGGCCGCTAGCAGACGGTCAGTTTAGCCAGTCTGTCTGCTTCCTGACCTGAGCCCCAGATTGTCATGTTTTAGCTCTAAGACTATGAGCCAAATTACTAGAGAGAAGAGCAGCACCATCTCAGGAGGGACGAATACCATCTCTTTTCAACAGGTCAGGTTTGCCCCAAAAACTTTTCCAATTGTCTATGAATTCAACATTATTACGCGGACACCACTCAGACAGCCAGCCATTTAGTGAGGCCAATCTGCTAACTATCTCATCACTCCTGCGTACTGGAAGAGGGCCAGAGCAAATTACAGTGCCTGAAATCATACTTGCGAATTCACACACCTCTTTAATATTAATTTTGGTGATCTCCGACTGGCGGAGTCGAACATCATTAGTGCTGACATGAATAATAATCTTAGAGAATTTACGATTAGCATTAGCCAGCACTTTTAAATTTGCTTTGATGTCAGGCGCTCTGGCTCCCGGCAAACATGTGACTATGTTGGCTGGTGTCTCTATTTTCACGTTCCGTGTGATAAAATCACCAATTACCAGGGCACAATCAACAGAATTCTCAGTGGGTGTTTCACTGAGCGGGGCAAATCGATTTATTATGGTAATCGGAACGGAAGAGTGGTTTTTTGATCCGCGACTGCGATCTCTCCCTGTCACCCATGATCTGCCCTGCTGCACTACTTTATTCTACTAGTAACTAGTAATTCTACTTCAGCCGGAACCGAATCATGTACAGAGTTCACTATGCTAGGCGCATCCAAAGAAGTATCTAAAGCTCTAGCATTCTTACTACCCAGACAGCAAACTGACTCCGAAATGCATCCGCCGCGGAGGTACAGTGAACTCCGGAACGGATCAAGAAAGCGGATCCGAAACTGTGTCCACTTGCACACCGCGGTGGATCCGCCCCGGTGGCGGCTTGCGGATCCGGTCCGACATCGCGGCGGTCCCTTTGCGTATCCGTACATAAATGGGTACATCCGCCCCGGCTTCGCTTTGGATCCGCGAATGAGCCGCATATCCGCTCCGGGTCCAAAACGGACCCGGACATATGAGCATCGTATCCAGCCCGGGTCTGTAAATTCCGTCTGCAATGCCACTTTTTTCCCCACACTGCCTGATAACATCCTCATCCAAAATTCATGCAATGAATCCAGTGTGTGAACATGATTGCATTGCGCCTTGTTAAAGATGTCAGGGGTCTGTGATACATTAGGCTACAATATTACATTTGGCTGACGCATTTTTTACCAAAGCGACTGCCTACACAGCTTGCCTTTTAAGGCAATTCTCTCAACAATTATATTTTTAAAAAAAAAGTTAAAGTACAATAAGAATAAGTGCACCAGTGAGTGCTGTTTTTAAACAGTCGAGTGTCAGTTCTAAGTGCTAAAGCAAGACTAGTTAGTGCTACGAGAGGAGATGATGATTATAAATAGGCTACATGCCAATGGAATTTGTAAAGGGCATGGTCTCTGAATTGGAAAACAATGTGTAGCCTGTGAAAGACTATTTAAATTAAAACTGAAACAATTTGAAAGAAATAAAACATTTTATTTAACAAAAGAACACATAAACATAATAGCCTAATCATCTGCCTTAGCATGGTTAGACCGGTTGGTCAGGCGCCTCCTCGCCGCACCACGGTCTGCAGCCAAGTTAAATCATCTTATGGCATGACGTTGAATGTCTGTGGGACACAAACCATTTGCACGTACAGCACCTGTAAGCACAAAATGAGGTTTTAAATTTAAGCTAATAAATGGGTTCTCTTTCCTGATTGGCTGAAATTTGTTACAGGTTTGTTACCTTCTAACAAAAAAACTTTTGTTTTGACCAAACAATATCAATTACCCTATATATGGTACAAAGATCATGTTATAGGGGTAAATAAAATCATGGCACTCAGCATCTGATGCAGATCTGGGTAATGCTTTAGCCATTTTAAAACAAACAAACATCATGTGATACATTTACACAATTAGAGCTAAGTTAGTTAACGTTAGCCATTGTAAAACAGTCAAATGTGCGATAACGTTACACATTTTGATAGATAAACAGAACAACAGACATTCTGTAGTTGATAACTGGTAGGAAATAAGTGTGAGTGTGTGTAAATTATAAATTAAAGCAATTTCAATAATCAACAAACTTTCAGTAGAGCTGTTATAAAATATAAACCAAATATCTATAAACAAAATGCACAAATAATAATGAATAAAATAAATAATATACAAACTTTCAAGGACCTTTGGGAAGCGGGGAAAAGCAAAGAAATAAATTGCCAAAAGAACAGTCCCTTATCCTGGTTAGGAGTCCATCTTGGTTCTTCACTGATTTAAACGATAACCACACTTTTGCGCTTCACCTGGTGTCTTAGCTCGCAGATTCTACTGTTGATGGATTTTCTGACATCAGCTTCCTTGGCCGTCGAAAACTGGTTTACAACAGCATCTGTGGAACAGAACAATGATTACTCCCTCACTCCTCCTGCTGCCCCTCTGGTTTGCGAAAAATCTCGCAACCATAGAAGCTGATATGTGCCTGAAAACCACATCTCTAGTTTTCTAATATTAACCCATTTAGAACTGAACTAGTCCAAGAAGCTACAAATCAATTGACTTATTAAAATAAACACATCGGAACAGCAAAAAGTGATAGGACAGACCCTGACCTCCATGGGTGTACAATATATCATTCTTGTTTGCACACATGGCTCATTAGACAGTAACAATCAGTATAATGATGAAACAGACTGTTACCGATGGCTGTAACTTGTTACTTGCACAATCACATGGAACAAATTGCAACATAATTTTCCTTCTTATACCTGTCTAAGTGAGTGACAAATGTTTCTTCAAGGATCATCCTTGTCCCTTGACATTTTCAAAACCCACCTTTTTAGACTTAATTCCAGTTACTTTTGTTCATTAAGGTCTTAGTCTTTTAAATAATTATTTCTTAAAGTTGTTTGTTTCTTTCATTCTTTTGTAAAGCGTCTTTGAGTCTCTTGAAAAGCGCTATATAAATCTGAGGTATTATTATTATTTATTTTTTATTCAAACATTCTCTGAAAATGCATGCGGCCAACATATCTGACCACATAGGTGGGCAGTGATTTGCTTTTCTAGATTTAGAAAGCGTATTGAAAACCACCTTCAGGTCTAAATGGATTAATACCATTTGATATAGAGTAATATTTGATGATATAATACTCAATACCGGTACTTGCCTTTAACTACCATGCTCCGCAGTTTGGTGTTTTCTTTCTGGCTCTGCAGGTCTCTGGTAAGGTCGTTGTTTTACTGGATTGACGAATCTGCTCTGGACTGACTGTCCTCTGACAGCAGTTCCTCCTCCGCCTGTCATTGTGCAGCAACCTTGTCCTTTTTGTATAGGGCAAAGATGTTCATTTTTAATATTTAATCATGGATAAATAATCCAAAACACAAACAATTCCTAATGTGATATCAATCTTAGCTGTTTAATTACCTGTTTTTGATTTCCAGAGCCAGAGGCTTTGTCACCAGTACTGGTATCTTCATCACCAAAGTCCAGGCATTTTGCTCTTCTCACCCTCTTGCCCGGCATGGTATCTGGATAGAGTTCCCGCTCAGCAGCTCTGAGTGTAGCCTCTTTTTCTACATTCATGTAGAAGGATAGATTTTCTTAATGCCAAAAATCAACACCATTACAATGAATAATAAATACTACAGAATAAATAAAAACTAATGTGTCCCATTTTCAAACTTCTTTAAAGAGGTAGTGCCATGAATCAGTGTTCAGTGTTTTTAACTACATAATGTTTATCTTTGGTTTTAGACATTTAAATACATATAATTTGTCAAAAGACCACATTTAGGGCCGTTTCATAGTCAACGCATCGGTACGCATACGCGTCCGCAAGGCTACGCATCGCTACTCTTCGGCCGCCATTATGCGTCGATGCGTAGCCAAATGTGTCGTCCTAGTTTTTGATACGCGACGCACCGATGCACGCAAAACTACGCGTTGTCGGTGGGGGCGACATTGCAAGTATTGTACATTAATTCAAGTATATTATGTTTACAGAAGAAGGTTTGAATCCAAAGGCTGGCGAAGAGGAAAAATTATGCGAGCTATGGAGCTTATACGTAGGTTATACATCCGCATTCATATGACAGTTCATCGCGTCGTGTGTGTAGCCAATCTAGAAGTCAATGCCGTGTGCCCTTCTCGATAGGCTGAAATAGCCTACGGCAAGAGAAAGAGAGAGATATGAGTGTGTGTGTGTACATTCAAAACCATTCAATTTGTACATTGAAATTTAAGTTATTGTTATAATATTTTATTATTTTGATGTCTTTATAACTTACTGTCATTTACTGAGAATGGTAGGCTACTGACTCTACTACCCCCTGTTGCGTGAGCGGTGTATTGCATTTCACGGATCGCCCGGATCGTCACGCTTGCGTCTGCTTGTGTCCACTGTTTAGGGAGCGCGTCGCTCGCTTTGACTATTAGACCAGGTTGAAATCACAAAAATGTGCCTAAATAAAAATCCTCCGGCATTTTTGAGTAAAAGTTGGCAAACAGACTATTCTAGGGGTATTTTTTCTGCTGAATCCATTTTTGCTGTTTGCCAAGCTGTATCTCTTACGTGAAACTCAGTAGAGTGTAAAATCCAAGATGACTGCCTCATACGCCAAAATGAGCAAATTTCTCAGCACTGGCTCAAAGATAAACTGTTTTTATTGTGATTTAGCATTTATTGAGTAAAGGAAACAAACTGAATAGTCAGAACAAGTTAGTCATTCTGTCTTACAATATTTCTGGTAAACACTGACCTGTTATTTTGTGTATTTGAGTATGTCCATATAAGAACATCAACATCATGCTGGGGGTAGCAAAAGGCCGTAAAGTAAAGTGCTTCGTCAACTGTAAGGACCACGTGTTATTGACCAAATGCTGTTGAAATGTGCCTGCATCTCTGTATTACTGTGTTGAGTGGGTCGAGTTCATGGGCGGGAGCTTGTACAATTGGCATATGGTAAAAATGATAAATGGACTGCATTTATATAGCGCTTTCACACAATGGCCACCAAAGCGCTTTACATATTGCCTCACATTCACCCATACACTCACTCATTCATACACCGACGGCAGTGTCAGCCATGCAAGGCGCCATCCAGCTCGTCGGGAGCAGCTGGGGTTAGGTGTCTTGCTCATGGACACCTCGACACTTGGTCAGGTGGAACCGGGAATTGGACCACCAACCTTCTAGTTTGTAGACAACCTACATGAACCACTGAGCCACTGCCACCCCATATGGCCAATACTTGTGACCCCTGAGTTGGTCGTGCAGATTGTCTGATTGAAATTGGTCCAATCTGTCTTAATATCTGCATCTTGCCATTTGACGAAAAACGCCATGTCCTTGGCAAGTGCTACACATGCTGATGGATTATCAAGGAGTTCATTGTACCATTCCTAGTAGGTTTGTAAAATTGATCCTGGTTCTGTTTTTCCTGTCACAACTGCAGCTGGAGAAAGTTGTTCCATGATTTCAAGAACTTGAAGACTAGTTTTTGTAGATGGATGGAGATCATTCAGTCCCATGACTGCTTCTGGACCTGTTTGCCATCCAGCGACTTGAGTTGCATGAAAGCTGTTTTTACCATCAAAACTGCTATCATTGATGTCAATATTGTCACATGTGAAGTGCACAAATCTGTTGGGTACAAAGTTTGGGGGAACCACTGCTCCTGTATCCATGTCCATTGTACGAAGTGTGCTCTCTGCCAAAGCTGTATCAACCTGTTTTAAGTTGTTGTAGCTTGTGACCAGCCATGTGAAACAGCTCAACCAGTTCTTTTGATCTGGTAGCTTGGTGCAATGTGCTTGCTAGACCAATATGCTTGGGAGTCCAGAGTTTACCACAACTGAAGTTGTACACTAGGTCTTGAGCAACACTAAGAACCTTACTTTGAGTGTTGTCTTTTTTATTTTGAGCATCATCATCATCATCATGATTCACTTCTAAGAGACCCTGTTCACCAAACAATAAGCGAAGGAACATGAAGAGGCTCTCTGGAACGCATGATATCATTTCCTCTTCTCTTACTACAAAACAATGACATTGACCGGTCAGTCTTCAAACTACACACAGCTTCCATAATGGTGATCTTATAATCTGACCAACTTCATGGGTACAATTCCACAACTGGAAATATTTTGTTTCGGTTCATGTCGCTCTTTGTATATAGAAATTAATTCTGCTGAAAAATATGATGTGTGAAAATAGAAAGTATGTCTATTCTTTCTATGATCTGTGAATGTATTTTTTTGTTGTATGTCTATTGTATGTCTATTATTACAATAGTACAATATTACAACTTACAATAGTAATACTATTGTATGTCTATTATTTCTTCGACACTGTGAATCATCAGATCCTTCTGTCCACCCTCTCATCACTGGGCATCACTGGAACTTCCCTCCACTGGTTTGAGTCCTATCTCACAGGTAGGTCCTTCAGGGTCGCATGGAGAGGCGAGGTATCCAAAGCACATCAACTGACCACAGGGGTTCCCCAGGGTTCAGTGCTTGGACCGCTCCTCTTCTCCATTTACACCACATCACTGGGACCCATCATACAGGCACATGGTTTCTCTTACCATTGCTATGCTGATGACACACAGCTCTACCTCTCATTTCAACCAGATGATCCCACAGTAGCTGTACGGATCTCAAGCTGTCTGGCGGACATCTCGGCATGGATGAAGGAACATCACCTGCAGCTCAACCTGACAAAAACTGAGCTTCTCGTCCTCCCTGCAAATCCGTCTCTACAGCACGACTTCACTATCCAGCTAGATTCAACCTCAATCACCCCATCAAGGTCGGTCAGAAATCTTGGAGTAATCTTTGATGACCAGCTGACATTCACAGACCACATTACAAAGACAGCTCGATCATGCAGGTTTGCAATGCACAACATCAGGAAGATCAGGCCTTTCCTAACTGAGCATGCAACACAACTTCTTGTCCAGGCCCTGGTTATTTCTAGGCTTGATTACTGTAACTGGACTTCCTTAATGTGCAACTAAACCTCTACAGATGATCCAGAATGCTGCTGCTCGTCTGGTCTTCAACGAGCCCAAAAGAGCCCACGTCACTCCTCTGTTCATCTCTCTGCACTGGCTACCACTCGCTGCTCGCATCAAGTTCAAGGCATTGACACTTGCTTACAGATTGACCACAGGCTCAGCTCCCTCCTACTTTCACTCGCTCCTTCGAGTCTACATCCCTACCAGAAGCCTACGATCAGTCAATGAGCGACGGCTCGTGGTACCATCACAGAGAGCCTCAAAATCACTCTCCAGAACATTCTCATTCATGGTACCATGCTGGTGGAACGATCTGCCCACCCTCATCCGGAATGCAGAATCCCTGACAGCATTCAAAAGACAACTGAAAACTCATCTCTTCCATGAGCACTTAACATAAAAAAATATATAAAAAAAACTCTTTAAATCCTCACTTGTCTGGTTTATGCTACTCTGAGCAATGTTTGAACATTTTGCATTTTGAGCACTTCTTGCGTTGTTATTGCCTCTTCACGAAGACTCGTTTGGTTTAGTCCTCAGATGTAAGTCGCTTTGGATAAAAGCGTCTGCTAAATGATTAAATGTAAATGCAAGTAGAATAAAAAACCTCATGGATAACTCAGAACTCAATTCACAAAATTTGACCCAAAGACAATGGTATGCATGTGACTCCAAACAAATGACTCTAGCATTTTAGATATTCTGTTTGTAAATTTGAAATATAATGATAAAAACAGATATTTTCATGACTACAATGAGAAATAATGCAATTATCATTGTCACATACAAGTACCTTAATTCCCACCTAAATAAACTTTATATACTTGTTAATTGATGTCGCGCATGATGTAAAGTTTTAAAATATGGAATTTCCTGACATTTTAGAGGTCATCCTGGAGTTTGCGCTCTACTGAGTTTCACATAAGAGATACAGCTTGGCAAACAGCAAAAATGGATTCAGCAGAAAAAATACCCCTAGAAAAGTCTGTTTGCCAACTTTTACTCAAAAATCCCCGAGGGTGTCACATTATCTGAAAATCGACCTAGTCTATATTGTTTGAGATGCGCCTTGCCTCGCCTGAAATGTAGTCGAGAGTAGGCGGCTGCAGTGAGAGGAGGAGAGAAAAAAGCGCAGGCAAGCCGGACAGATCTCTCTTCTCGCAGTGGATCAGAGACCTGTGAGATCAAAGGCGGATATCGCGGGATTCACGCTCGTGCAGTTGTTGCTAATAAACTGGATGTAATTGAAGTTTTGTTGCTTGAATATGAAAATAAATAAAATGAACAAAAGACACCCAAAGTACTTATTTAATTCCATTTTAAATAGGCCTACGTGTTTATCAGTCATTTTTTCTACAGATTACAGAAATGTGTTTCTATTTTTTTTATTTTATTATTACATCACATAGATCACACTGTCAGAGAGTTTGGGAATATTCACAAATAATTGATACACATAAAACATGATATCAGAGTTTTAAAATCAAACATTTTAAAAGAGAACAATACATCACGGTTGTTTAAACCAATGAGCATTAAGCTGTGTCGTCGCCAAGTCGTTTCCCATCATGCTTTTGATCAGCGCAGTCGGTGGAGAGCAACTGCGCGCGACTGCAGAATCCGACACGTGCGCCTTGCGGTCGCGAGAGTTTTTTGACATACGTCGGCATGACATCAGAGCAAGGCGGACCGCACTCGGACACATTTCTAACCGGCATACATCTCGCGCTGATCACCGGTGATCGGTTCTGCGCAGATTTTGCTCATCTCAAACAAGCCTTATGTAACGTCTCTGGTTACTCACGTAACCATAGTTCCCTGAGAGGAGGGAACGAGACATTACGTATGGGGAAATCCATTTTCCTCGAATCATGAAGTCTGATAGAATAACTCTTTTGCTTGCAAATAGCCAATGGCAGTCCCGCCATCACCTGATTGGCTGACACTGCTCAATATAGGTGAGAGCGGGCGCCAAAAACCTCAGAATCTTAGCTGAACGAGTGTAAGGAACTGTGAGCCCTTCCCACACGGCAGGTTACGTAATGTCTCGTTCCCTCCTCTCAGGGAACTATGGTTACGTGAGTAACCAGAGACGTTCCCTTATCGAGTCGGTCTCTCGACATTACGTATGGGGAGCAATAAAACCCCCGCCGCGTGGGAAAAACCCCGCCCAGCTAGAACGAGCTGAAGATAGCACAAGCGCTAATCCCTATACAGCTCAGGAACCGCCACCGGACCTGGTCGAAACCACCTCTTGGCACAGAGCCAAGTCGGCAACCGCACCAACGTGGCCCCTCCCACACAGTTAAGCAACACTGAACTGAATGAGTGGGGAATTGCAGCAATGTGATTGGTGCTTAGGAATACACTGCCGGCTTATGAATGCGGGCATAATAATAAGGACACAACATAGAGAACAGATAGCTTTATATTGCTAATAACTCACGCTTAGTCGGAACCGCGGCTAGAGTGTGCGCCATTAGGGGCATGTTTAGCCTAGTCCAATGACAGCTCAGCTTTCTCTCCATGTACTGACAGTACGTGCGGTGTGAATGAAGGAATATTCAAGTTATAGAATCTCGCAAACGTATTACGCGACGACCAGCCTGCCGCGAAGCAAATGTCCTGGATAGACATACCTCTCGCCCACGCCCATGATGACGCCAAACTCCTAGTGGAATGGGCGTGCACTCCTATAGGGCAAACAGCTCCTCGAGAAGTATAAGCCAGTCGCACAGCCTCCACTATCCAGTGTGATAGCCTCTGTTTCGACAGCGCGCCGCCTTTCTTGGCACCCACGAAGCAAACGAAGAGCTGCTCTGAAGTTCGAAAATGGCTAGTTCTGTTCACATAAGCACGCAGGGCACGCACGGGGCACAAAGCGTCCTTCTGAGACTCTGAAATATTGACCACATCGGGGCAAAAAGCTGGAATTGTAATCACCTGGGCTCTGAATGAAGTTGAGAGCACTTTAGGCGAGTATCCGCGCTTGGGTAAAAGTCTGACCATGCAATCTTCCGGTCCAAACTGCATACATGCACTGTTCACTGACAGAGCCTGCAAGTCCCCCACCCGCTTACCGCAGGCTAGCGCGAACAAAAGCGCCGTCTTGAATGAGAGAACTTTGATGTCACTAGACTCAGCTGGTTCGAAAGGCGGGTCAGACAGCGCACTAAGCACTAACGACAGGTCCCACACAGGCATCTGACGAAGGCGGGGGGGGAAAAGCCGCCTCGCTCCCCGGAGGAAACCCGTTATCAAAGGGTGTTTCCCCACTGAATGGCCATCTATATTACGACAAGCAGCAATAGCGGCCACGTAAACCTTCAGTGTAGATGGTGAACTGCCAGCATCCAGACGTTCCTGTAGGAAGGTCAAAATAATGGCGATATCGCAATTCCTGGGGTCCTCCTCTTTGTCAACACACCAGTTAGCAAACACCCTCCACTTTAGAGCGTATAAGCGCCTCATTGAAGGGGCTCTAGCCTCTGCTATTGTCTGAAGTACCCGCTGTGATACTCCGTGCTGATCTGCCACACATGCAGGTCCCACAGCTCCGGGTTGGGGTGCCATATGGTCCCCCTCGCCTGAGATAGGAGGTCTCTTCTCGGCGGTATCCGCCACGGGGGAAAAAGCGCCATGTTCACTAGCTCCGGGAACCACGGCTGGTTGGGCCATTTCGGCGCTACCAGAACCAGCGCACATCTCTCCTCCCTGATCTTTTGCAGCACCAGCGGCATTAACTTGATCGGAGGAAAAGCATACTTCCGCCCCTTCGGCCAGCGGCTCGACAGTGCATCTCCCTTTAGAGGGGCCGTCGTCAATGCAAAGAACAGCGGGCAGTGGGCGTTCTCCTGCGATGCGAAGAGGTCGATCTCCGCTTTGCCAAACAGATTCCAGATCATGTTTACCGTCTGCGGATGAAGCCTCCACTCTCCGTGCACAATGCCGTCCCTGGACAGCATGTCCGCGCCGCAATTCAAACTGCCCGGCACATGTACTGCTCGAATCGACAGTAGCACTTTGTCCGTCCATAATAATAGCCGCCTCGCTAGCCCCTGCAGGGATCGCGAGCGTAAACCTCCCTGGCGATTTATGTACGCCACCACTGCCGTGTTGTCCGTTCTGATGAGAACATGACGGTCTTTCACAAATGGGAGGAACCCACGCAGCGCTAGATGAACCGCTTCCATCTCCAAGCAGTTTATATGCTAGCGCGTCCGATCTCCTGTCCACGTACCGAATGCCGGTCTGCCATCGCAGAGGGCTCCCCAGCCTGACAGCGACGCATCCGTAGTGACCACTACGCGTCTGACCACTCTGCCCAAAGCAGCTCCCTGCTCGAACATGGTCGTGCCGAACCACGGTGCTAGAGTCTCCAGACATGAACGCGTTATAACAAGGCGTTCCGTTCCCGCTCTCCATGCCCGCGGCTGTACGCGCCCCTGTAACCAGTGCTGAAGCGGTCTCATGTGTAATAAGCCCAGTCTGCAGACGGAGGCTGCAGCTGCCATTAGACCGAGTAGCCTCTGAAACGTCTTTAAGGGGATGGCTCTGCCTTGAACGAATAGGGCTAACACTCTCTGAATCGACTGGATTCTCGCCTCTGATAGCTTCGCGATCATAGTGCGCGAGTCCAGCACCATACCGAGGAATGTGATGGATTGGCACGGTTGAAGCGCGCTCTTCTGCATGTTCACAGACAGTCCCAAATCCGTCAGGTGAGCGAGGAGTCTGTGTCTGTGTTCCACAAGGACACTCCTCGACCGCGCGATGACTAACCAGTCGTCGAGATAGTTCAGAATGCGCATTCCACTGAGCTTCAGGGGAGCATTCATGCACATTGTAAACACACGGGGTGCCAGGGCCAGCCCGAAAGGCAGCACTTTGAACTGGTATGCCACACCCTCGAAAGCAAACCGAAGGAAGCGCCTGTGATGTGGGGCTATGTGAATGTGCGCGAGGATCTGCTTCACTGTTAACATTTTGAACGCGCGTTTCGCGAGCGCTTTGTTCAGTAATCTCAAATCCAAAATAGGGCGCATACCTCCGTCCTTCTTTGGTACAAGAAAATAACGGCTGTAGAAACCGGAGTTTTTCCGCTCTTCGGGAACTATCTCTACTGCTTGTTTGGCCAGGAGAGAGGAGATTTCTTCCCGAAGTAACGGGGCGCTCTGTTCTGACACCTCTGTCAAAATCACACCGCCGAAGCGGGGTGGTCTGCGAGCGAATTGGAGCGTATAGCCGCGTTTTATCGTGTTTAACACCCACATTGAAGCCGTCGGTAGTGTTGACCACGTACTCTGGTGACTCGATAGGGGGGGCTTTAATGAATGCTGCGGCGGGGGCTGGGCGCCAGCCACCGGGGAAGCATTGGCCGCTATATTGAGGGCAGATGGCTCGTCCGCGGCTCTTTGCACGGGGACATGAATAACCACCTTCTCGGGTTTCCCCGAGCTTCCGCTCTGCGAAACGTCTCCCGGGGGAGAGGTTTCGCTTATGGCGCGGGTAATAGTGTTGGGAGGAAGAAAGCTCTTTTGCTGAGACATGTAATGCACTTTGTTTATTGAAACAGAACACAGCGGTTTCAAAATCAACACATTCTCGTCGAACTCTGGGCGGGAACACGCCCTCTTTGCAGCGGGTCCGACGAACACGTCCCGCGCTCTCTCCTCCCCGACACACGCATCAGGAATGCCGCTCCTTTTTGCCCGCCGGGCGTCCTTGGCTACTAGAGGCCGGCTTCGCACCGAAGCGGGGCTGCTTTCTGAACTGCCTCTGGCGGAAGGGGGGCTCTGGCTCGCGACGTTCTGCCGCGCTCGGGGGCGCGCGTCTGGTAGGTCCCGCTGGGCGCTGTGCAGAGGAAGATCTGGATCTCGCCGCCGGGGGGGCTTGAGACCGTTTCGGCAGCAGATGCGGCATCATTCTAGACTGCTTGACGGTCTCTGCGTACTTGTCGGATAACGACTCCACCGCAACACCGAAGAGGCCCGTGGGGCTTACCGGAGCGTCCAGGAACTGCCTTTTGTCAGTATCGCGCATCCCCGACAGCGTTAGCCACAGATGGCGATGTAGGGCCACAAGACTAACCATATTGCGTCCGATTCCCTGAGCGACTTTCTTAGACGCCGCCAGAGCGAGATCTGCCGCCGTGCGCAGTTTTCTGAGCAACTCAGGGTCCGGGCTTCCCTCATCCAGGGACCCTAGGAGTCGCGTCTGGAAAACCTGCAGGATTGCCATCGTATGGAGGGCAGATGCTGCATGTCCTGCAGAAATGTAGGCCTTCTCAGCCATGTGGGCAGTAGCGCGACATGGTCTGGAAGGCAGTTGGGCGGTCTTCCAGCCAGGAGAAGACGCCAGATGAGCCGCGATGGCATCCTCGACGGGAGGCAACCGAGCGTACCCTAATTTCTCAGCTCCTTCCACTGTAGTCAGCAGCTGGGTACCTTGTGCATGGGCTCGGGCTGAGTAAGGGGAGCGCCATGATCTGGTGAGCTCCTCGTGGACCTCAGAGAAAAAGGGGGCGGGTCTCCGCGGGGCGGGGGCGGGTCTTCCTCGGAAGGAACCGTCCATCCATCTTTTCGATGGCAGCTCCTTGGGCGCCGTCCACTCCAGCTCCATATCTGCCACCGCTTCTGAGAGAGTGGCCATAAGCTCCGCATCCAAGGAGGCGGGGGCGCCTTCAGACGGAGACTCGGACCATGCTCCTGGGTCGGAGGCATTGGTGGACATGGCGTCATCATCGTCGTATCCAAACGAGACCATTCCCCGCGCTTCCTGAGGAGGGCGGTAAGAGGCCTCAGAGTAGGTCACGGGCTCTGCCATTGGCTATTTACAAGCAAAAGAGTTATTCTATCAGACTTCATGATTCGAGGAAAATGGATTTCCCCATACGTAATGTCGAGAGACCGACTCGATAAGGGAACGGCCCTTAACCGCACCGCAGAGACAGAGCCCCGGTTGCGCGTGCGCGCACTCACCGTCTTCAAACAACACGAGCGCTGTATGCTCTCTCTCCCTCGCCTCGCGCATATCAATATACGATAGTAAAAGGTAGGAAGACCGATTGTGTTATATAGATCAGTAGTTTGTTTAAATAAAGTGTTTGATTAGTTAACAAGTACATGTTCAGGAAATGCATCATACAAATTGTATGGGTTAACGTTAATGTAACGGTAAACGGACTATGCACGAAGCTCTTTTGAAGCTGTCAAATGGTGTTGCTATTTTACACTTAATTGTGATCATTGCTGCTCTGAGTTTTCTTATAGGCTACTGTTAAATCGTTGTTGTTGTTTTTGAAGAAGCATTAAGTTACTCTTGCCTCGGAGAAAACAACACGGGAATAGCTACAGTTGTGCATATAAATTACTAGTACGTATAGGGCTTGTATTACAACCTGTCGGCAATTTTCTACATCCTTTTTTGAACGTCGTATTACACTTGTATACTGCACAGCTGGTCGTCGGAGCTACAGAGCCCTCTGCTGGTAGGGAATCGTAAGATGGCCGCTCGAACACTTCCGGTGGCTTCACTGCCTGGTGCTCACGACGCCATCTTGCGCGCCCCCGACGTCACAGGCAGGCACAGGCTCTATGACGTCACAGGCGGGGTTCCTGAGTCAGAACACAGCGAGTCCAAGCCTTATATACACTGTCTGGTCCAACCTTGAACAGCATCTTGAGGATCCAACACACAACAGCATCTTCTCAATATACCAATACGAATCTATTGAAAAATGGCAACAGATAGAACAGGTGTCGTCCAGAACGGCCGGAGAACAGGCTCGAGGATACAAGGTATTTAAAGAAAATACTGCACAACAAAATATCTGTGTAACCATTACATGAATGTACCATTTGCTTATTGTAACTTTTCAAAATGAAACTTTATTTTTTATATTTTTCAACACTGAATCTAATACTATGCATATTTAACTATTCAAAATGTGTATTGTTGTTCAATCTCAGGCAACTTTATTTAATTTTTACAAGGTTTCTAAGCAAAAGATGGACGCATGTTTTCTCAGTCCTGTTACCGAAACTCATTTATTTCTGTTGTGTTGTGGCTTATTTCGTTTTATTGTGAAGACCGACTCGATAAGGGAACGGCCCTTAACCGCCCTTAGATATTACACAAAGTGTAATATCTAAAATATTAGATAAAATATTTAAAAACATAGATTGGATATAAAGTCAAACAACAATGCAAAACAAATCTGATTTCTGATAGATTTTAATCATTATATTTCATGGTAAAGTTTAGAGATAGAGAGTGGGGACATGCAGAAAATGCTATTTTTTAGTGTTCTATGTAGTTTTTATTTATGTTTTTAATTATACATTTTAAATTTGTAGTTAGCTTAATGTGCAGGACATTTTGCTTAATAATAAAATGTATTTTAGAGTTAATTTTCATGCAATTTTATACATATAATGACCTGGGGACAGAAATGTCACCCTTTCGGTGGAATGGCTTTTATAATAACTTGGAAATATGTTGTCTAATGCATACAGTTGTGAGTTGGGAGATGGAAAAACCCGAAGCAGACCGAGTGTTGTCCAGATCTGAATGGCAGCGCGTCCAGGACCGTGTGAACGGAGTGAATCGTCACAGCAGAAGTGTAATAGCAGCGGCTGAACAGCGGGAGGCGCTGCACATGCGCTCTAAAGAGCTCGTCAAACACTGGCCCAACACCATAGCTGTGAGTGACAGCATCGCACTGGAGTTACTGCATTTGTAGCTCTCTTATTGTGCGGGGCTCCGTACTTCCTAAAACTATATATGCGTAAACATCATGCTTTTTAATGACCTAATCACTTTTAAGGAAGAAAATAGGCCTTTTTATGAGTCTTTATTAAGAAATAAGAATAATTTATTTAAATTATAAATTATTATGATTATTAAAGTAAAGACGTCTGTCTATAGAAACATTGTCAGACACTTTTATTGTTTTTATATAGCCTTATTTAGACTTCTCGCTGTCTAATTTTCTTTTTGTGTCTGTGCCCCTATTATAATACTAAGTTTGTTACAATTTGGTATAATGTTAAATTGTAATTTGAATGTCATCTTGATGTGATATTTTAGTTTTTCTTCATTAAAAATAAATAAATAAAAGAATACCTGGGTCTCTGAGGGTTATAATATGAGACTGGATGTTTACAGTAACAAAGTACAACAAACAAATCTGATTTTGTCCTTACAGGGAGAACGACTGAAAAAACTGGAGGCGAAATCAATTCGAGAGGCGATGGAAGAGGAGGAGAAGAAACGTATCGACTTGGAAGCAGCAAGATATCAGGCCCAGATACGAAAGGAGATAATTGAGGAAACTAAAACCCAGCAGTACCACCAGACGGACAGAGTCAAAGGCCTCCATGTGTGTGTCTTACGTTATTAGACCACAAGTGTTTTTCTGTGGTGAAATGTTAGTAGAAACGATCCTCTTGTTGTTCTAGAGCGCTCTGAGGCTGGCGGAGGTCCTGAAGGAAAGAGAGGCTCAGATCGAGCTCAAGCGCATGAGGCAGAACGCCAGCAGAGCCGTGGACAGAGAGATCTTGGCCCGAATGGCTTGCAGAGAAGAGCAGGCGGTCCAGCAGGAGCGACAGAAAGCACTGCAGAGAAAACGAGACCAACTGGCCATTTCTGAGTGCTTGAAACTACAGTAAGGAGAAATTAAAGTGCATTTATGCTTCAGTGCATACACAGCTAACACAAATATGCTCTAAGGACTTTTTGATAACGTTCCAATTAAGATATAAATGTTATTTCTGAATGTTCCCTAAACGTTCAAAGTGTCAACAACATTTAAAATGTTTTTATTTATTTTTATTCTTCAAACACTGTGGGAATGTTACTTTTGAACAGTGTTGGGGAAAGTTACTTTTAAAAGTAATACATTACAATATTGTGTTACGTTAAAATTAACTAATTGTATTACTTAGTTAGTTTAATGGAAAGTAGTGTTATGTTAATGTTGTTACTTTTTCTGTAAAAAAAAAACACTCCACGAATTATGTATAAGTTCTGTTTTGTGTTAATGTTTTGAGAACATGATTAAAGACCAGATAACTTTGAACAAACATAATGTTACTAGAAGAACGTTTGTTCGTAACTTTGAGAGAACCGTATCTAAAGTTCTGAGAACATTCCCTGTTAGCTGGGAATCACCTTAATGTGTCAATGTGTCTGACGTTTCCTCCTTTATTAGGGTTAAGGAGCATGACATGAAGAAGGAGCAGGAGAGGAGAAGGGAGGCTGAAGAGATGAAGCAACTCCGAGATCTTCATCTGAGGGAACAGGCCATCAAAGAGCGCCAGAATCGAGAAGTGAAGAGAAAAAGAATGATTGCTTTTCGTGTAAGCCGGTTGTTGGACAACATTCACACTGTAAAAGCAGATCGAATCAGATGCGGTTTTGAAATCCCTTCTTCTGTCTTCCATCAGGACCATTTGACCAACAGAGAGCTGACAAAAGCAGCGGAGGCTCGGAGGCAAGAGGAAGAGGAGGAGAAGAGAAAGCAGATCGCCAGCCAGAGCGAAAAAGTGACGAGAATGAGGAGAGAAAAACAGGAGGAAACATTTAGGTATTGTACATTTAGGTATTGTACATAAGACAATGGAAATGCGTCCTGTGGTGGATATTAATCACACTCATTAGTGTCAGAAATTAACTTCTTTATTTTCAGGAGCATTTTTGCACATTTATGAGGGCTAACACGCATCAAAAACACAGCATGCTGATTAATTATGTTAAACACTTCCAACCCATACTAACATTTATATATTAAATGCTTAGACAACAGATAAAATAACTTTGGGTGCATTTTAGGCATTTTTGTTACTTTAAAACTGTGAATCTCTAGAGATCATGGGCTTCCAGTGATATTTTAGTATTATTTATAGTATACAGTATTTAGCAATGTTTTGAATGACCTTTTATTATTATTTTCAGAATTGTGTGCTTTTGTCATTTTTCCCCCTGTTTTTTTTATTTTATTTCTTTTGAGTTTTATTTTATATTTACTTCAGTTTTAGTAATTTTAGTACTTCAACTTGCAAAGTGAAATGTTATTTCAATTAGTTGCCAAGGCAACATTTCTAAGTTCAAGGTTAAAGTTTCTCATCTAATATTTTTATTTTTAGCTTCCTAACACTGTAAAACCTAACGCTCAAAATAATCCATTGTTTTGAGTAGAGCCAACTCACATTATACAAATTAGTTCCATCAAATTAACATACGATACTTACAATTTTATGAATATTTTAACATTTATTTTTTCTTTTGAGTTCACAAAACTGACACATTTTAAGTAAGTTGAATTGTTTCGTTGTTTTGAGTTCTATGAACTTGTTTCTTTTAATTTTGACAAACTTAAATTTAACTGAAACTGGGCTGGGATTTTTATTTCCCAGCATGCTTTGCAATGACACTCAAAAGGGAGAGTAAATGCTAAAATTAAGTGTCATATAATGGTTTTTGTGCCAGATTAATGTTAAGTGGGAGATTTAGTAGTGTTTAATGTTTTGTTATGCTAGTTTAGAAGAGTTTCTGTTATGTTGGGTTTTTTGGGGAGTTACCATCATGGCCGGTGACGAGTTTGGTTTGAGAACAGTGTGTGTTAAATGTTTTAAGTTGATGTACTCATTCCGCAAGGGCTATGATATGCTGATACTATAGGTAGCACTTATTGAATTAGCTGGTTAAATCCAGCCAAGTTTCCACTACTAAAAATATTGAAGTTGAGATTACATGAGAATTTTAAGTTGTGTATGAATTATCTTACTCAAATATTTCAAGTTAAAAGCAATTAAAATATATTATTACAAAACAAAAATCTGCAAGCTCTGCTTACTTACACATTCAATTTCTTAACTTAAACAATTTGATGTAACTGATTACCTCAAATTATTTGAGTTTTGCTAACTTAGTTATTCGGGTGTATTTAATCAACTAGAAACTGCTCTAAGTGTTTGTTTCAAATTCAAACGTGCTTGCAAACCAGTTCCAATCTTTAATTTGTCTGTGAAAGGTATTTTGGGAACATTGACATATCATTTGACATCCACATTCTTACAACTTGCTCATTCATGAATCACATCTAACTGGGAAGGTTATTGAATTAATGGAAGTTCACTGAGTGGGAAGCCTGGAGAAAGTATAATTCTTTCCACTGTCTCAGAACTGGGCTTGTATTTGTCTTTATTTTTGCCTTTTAGAGCGTCAAAGACATAGAGAGACTGTTATACAGAAGTTAGCCGTGCAGAAGCAGGAAAAAATCAGCAATGAGGAAGATATCATCGCAAAAGCAGTCGCTGAACGTGAGGCCAGACGGGCCCGAGTGCAGCGCGAGAAAGAAGAAAAACATGCAGCCATGTTGAAATCTATCTCTGCACACAGAGAATCCAGGGTAAATGACCTATTCCTAATGTTTTTATACATCGTTAGTCTCATAGCATAATAGCTATGAGGCTAACGACATGTAAACATTTTTAAATCTCCGCTCCGCGTCATGCCTAACAACGGCCCTCAGCTGTTCCACTGTAAAACACGGCTTCGCGGGGCTTATTGCTTAATTTTACCACAGTGATGCTGGGTTTATGAGCATCACACGGTTTATATATAGAATTTGAAATGCATTTATTGAAATAAACATTTTTCTCAACTCTATATCAGAGGCAAGAGCTGGAACGAAAGGCAGAGGAAGAAAAACAGAAAGCTCTGGAGATGCTGAATGCAAAGAAGGAAGCAGATCAAATCTTCATGGAGAAGCAAAAACTTCAAGCTCAAAAAGCTAAAGAAGAAGGAAAAGCACTCCAATACACATACATACAACAAATGAAAGAAAGTGCGTTCAGCTTTTAAAAAAAATACTATTAAGCATCCACCCTAGACAACGCATCTGCGATAATATTGTCTATTCCCCGGACATGCACAATTTGGAGGTTAAAAGGTTGAAGCAATCAGCGCATTAACCTACGATTTGAATTGTATATGCGACTGAGGAATTTGAGTGGGTCATGGTCAGTATAGACCTTAACTGGATGTACCGTAGAACCTAAATACACTTTCGAAGTGTTGAATAGCCAGGACTAAAGCCAAAGTCTCTTGCTTGATAGTGGAGTACTTTCGCTGGGCAGAATTACATTTCTTAGAGAAGAAACTCACGGGATGGTTTACGTTGTCTACGCCTGATTGCAAAAGTACGGCACCGGCGCCTACGCTGCTGGCGTCCACAGCAAGCTGAAGGCGAGTGTAATAAGACTTTAGCCATGAAAATGTCACAAGTAACAGAAATAAGCGCAAATGTTAGAGCATGTCAGAACACCTCAGGGACCCAGAAAACCCCTCAGACCCCAGAGGGTTAAAATGTCAACAGCCTTAGATAGAACAGGTGTCGTCCAGAACGGTCGGAGAAAAGGCTCGAGAAAACAAGGTTTTTAAAGAATTCAAAATACTGCACAACAGGGGGGCGCTGCCGAGCATCAATGGAGTAGGACGTGAGTTTGTTAGCTCCTGCCGATTTCAGTTAATATTGTTATTTTTCTGCGCTTTTTCGTTACATATTTAGTATAGTTTTACTCCTCAACATTTTTTACTAAAAAGTCTAACTCCGGACTGCATAAGATGGCTGGAAAGATTTCTAAAACTCGCAAAACTATTTAGACACAACTGCGGCCTGGTCTGCAAGTTGCGACCGCGTCTTCGAGTGGATCATCTGTTACCTCAGAGGTCGAGGGCACCTCGACGGATGCCAACCTTGACATCGCTGCACTCAAGCTCGAGTTATTGGCCTCGGTGAGGAAAGATATTGCTGATATTTTTAAAAAGGAACTCCAGGATACTCTCGGGGATGCTTTGCCTACTATTAAGCTTGACCTGCAAGCGGTGAAGTCACAGCTGGCGAATGATAAAGCTGCTACCGATGCTACCATGTCTGAGCTAAAAGGTACGGTCGGAGAGATGGAGCACGCACTCTGAGTGCTCAGATGACATCGCCGAGATGAAAACAACTATCGAGCGCTTCACAGCTAACATAGCCATGCTGGAAAATAAATGTGAAGACTTGGAGTCCAGATCACGGCGTAACAACATCAGGATAGTGGGAGTACCGGAGGGCCCTGACACCTGTACCACGGCTGCTGTGGCCGCCTTACTGAAGGAAGCGTTCAATCTGGAAAAGGAGCCGCTTTTGGACCGGTTCCACCGGACCCTCCAACCCAAACCCAAGCCTGGTGATCGTCCACGAGCCATTGTGTGCAGATTTCATTATTACAGTGACTGTGTTGACATTCTGCGCCGCGCGAGAGAGCTCCGGCAGATTAAAGTCAGAGACGCGACCGTCTCAGTTTTCCCTGACCACACTGTCAAGATAGCTCGGGCTCGGGCTGCATTCAACGAGGTCAGACGTCAACTTCGTGGCATTGACGGTGCTCGATATGGTCTGTTTCATCCAGCGCGTCTTCGCATCACATACAACGGTGTTGAGAAGGATTTCGTTTCTGCGGAGGAAGCCAGCGACTTTGTCAAAACTTTGGTTCCTGGGTGAGCTCCAACAGCGTTTCTGATCTATGTTCTAGTAGGCCTATTCCTTAGAGGTTGTGAATACAGCAGTCTTAATTTGTTTAGTATTAGGTGGTTTTCTAGCTTGCTGCACTTACTAGATCTGATCAACATTACCTCATTTTATGCTTTCTGCATCTATTTGCACAGGACTGAGGGCCCACTGTTATTTGTATTTTCGCGTGCTTTACTGTATTCATGCGCATATGTTTAACGTTAAATAGTGTTGAGATCAGCGGGAGTTTTTTTCTCTTTTTTTCTTCTCTTACTTTTGTTTGGTTTGCATGGTCTCCGAGTTGTTCAACGGTGTTGTGGACAACTTTTGTTTACTGTGGGAAGCACTGCTGTCTCCTTTGTTCTGTGGTTATATGGGGACTTTGGGTGCATTTGTGTTTAGGGGTATGTTGGGAGGGGAGGGGGGCCCACCTCGGCTCTATATGATCATTTTCAAAAATAAATTCTTTTTTTTTTCAAATGGTTAATGGCAATATAGATCCCAGCATTGCTGGGTCAGGCACACCTCTCAGATTCATCAGTTGGAATATCAGAGGTATGGGTAATCCTGCTAAGAGATCTAAGGTTTTTGCACACTTGAAACGTTTAAACTCTGATTTAGTTTTTTTGCAGGAGACTCATCTTCGTGTTAAAGACCATGTTAGGTTAGATTGCCCTTGGGTAGGTCAAGTCTTTCACTCAAACTTGAATTCAAAAGCTAGGGGAGTCGCTATTCTAATTAACAAAAAAGTCCAGTTCTCATCCACTGACGTTATTGCTGATAGGAATGGCAGATACCTCATGGTTGCTGGTACCCTGATGCAAAAAAAGGTTTTGTTGGTGAATGTATATGCCCCGAACTTCGATGATGTTGAATTCGCTAACAGATTGCTGAGTAACATCCCCTTCTTGAATACACACCTGCTGATTTTCGGTGGGGATTTAAATTGTGTTTTCGACCCAATCTTAGATCGGTCTAATCCTCGAAATGTATCTCAATCTGCTATGTCTAAAACTTTCTCTGATTTTATGAAACAGTATGGTCTTATTGATCCATGGAGATCTCGTAACCCCTCTATTAAAAAATTCTCTTTCTTTTCCCAGGTGCACCATTCATATTCTAGGATTGATTATTTTTTTATTGACAGTACGCTTAATTCATGTGTTAATTCTTCGGACTATTTAGGTATTGTAATCTCTGACCATTCACCTTTACTATTAGATATTCAACTTTCTACCTATAAACGTAGCCCACCACTTTGGAGATTTAACATTTAATATTCAATAATATTATTGATCTGCCAATTTCTTTTAGAAACAAACTTTGTTATATTGTTTTCATGTTATCACTGTGAAGCGCTTTGATACAATCTGTATTGTAAAAAGCGCTATATAAATAAAGGTGACTTGACTTGACTTGAATTTAACTCTCTCCTTTTGGCAGACCAAGAATTCTGCAAATTCATTTCAAACTCTATTGATGAGTTCTTGTCTTTCAATCATAATGAATCATCTTCATATTCATTGCTGTGGGAGACACTTAAATGTTACCTGAGAGGTCAAATTATTTCTTATTCTGCTCTTTCTAATAAAAAGATTAATGCCAGGCTTAATGCACTTACATCTGTGATTGGGGACCTTGATCAAAGATTCGCGCTGAACCCTTCTCCAGAACTTCTTAAGCAGCGTCTTGATCTGCAAGCAGAATTTGATCTCATCTCAACTAAAGAGGCAGAGCGCTTGCTATTACGCAGCCGTGGCTCATACTACGAATATGGCGACAAGGCAAGTCGTTTACTGGCACATCAGTTACGACGGCAGGCCACTTCCCGTCTGATACCTACTATTAAAAACACGTATGACACTATTACTACAGACCCCTTGGAAATTAATGCTATTTTTAAATCATTTTACTCTTTATTATATAAATCTGAATTTCCTACTGACAACACTAAAATGAATACATTTCTTCAGAATCTTTCGAACCCTGTCATTGATACAAATACTGCCACGCAAATGGACTCTCCACTCTCTCTTGAAGAAGTATTAATAGCAATTAATGCTATGCAATCTAATAAAGCCCCAGGCCCCGATGGGTTTCCGATTGAATTTTTAAAAAAAATTATTGGCAAATTGGCACCGTTACTTTTATCCGTATTCAATGAATCCCTAGAAAGTGGTTCATTACCACCAACCTTGACACAAGCCACTATCGCTCTCCTTCTCAAAAAGGACAAAGATTCGACCTCCTGTGGGTCTTACAGACCATTGTCTTTGCTTAATGCTGACGTCAAGGTATTGGCTAAAGTAATTGCATCCCGCTTAGAGAATGTGCTTCCTCATATTATATCTGATGAGCAAAATGGTTTTATAAAGGGACGTCAACTGTTTTTTAGTACCCGTACACTTTTCAATATAATTTATTCAAAACACTCGGCTGAACTTCCTGAGCTTGTGATTTCTTTAGACGCAGAAAAGGCATTCGATAGGGTAGAGTGGGAATACTTGTTTGCAGTTCTGAAAAAATTTGGATTTGGTGAAAAATGTATTTCTTGGATTCGCCTCCTTTACTCATCCCCCAAGGCTAGTGTTCATACTAATGATGTTTATTCTGATTATTTTGCCCTTGGACGTGGAACTCGCCAAGGTTGTCCTTTATCACCTTTGCTCTTTGCTATTGCTATCGAGCCTCTGTCAATTACATTAAGATCTTCCCCTTTATTCAAAGGTATCACCCGTAATGGATTCGAATATAAATTATCACTTTATGCGGATGATTTGTTATTGTATATAACTGATCCTACACTTTCCATCCCTGCGGTTTTGGGTATTCTGGAGAACTTCAGCGCTTTTTCAGGTTACAAATTAAATTTGGAGAAAATTGAGTGTTTTCCCATTAATACTGCAGCATGTCAGTTGCAACAGTCAGATTTGCCTTTTCGATTTAGTCCATCAGGGTTCCAAATACCTAGGTGTTAATGTGACTCGTTCTTTATCTAGCCTTGCGTCTGCGAATTTCACTCCCCTTATCTCTAGGATTACATCTAATATTCAAAGATGGGGTAACCTCCCCCTTTCACTAATCGGCAAGATTAATGTTGTTAAAATTAATATTTTACCGAAATTTCTTTTTTTATTCCAGTCAATTCCTCTTTTTTTGCCAAAACATTTCTTTGACTCATTTGATAAGATAATTTGTTCTTTTATTTGGGGCGGAAAATCACCTAGTATTCGTAAAACTCTACTGCAGAGATGCAGACTTAATGGAGGACTGGCATTACCTAATTTTTTAACTTACTATTGGGCAGCTCACATCCATAAACTTTGCTACTGGTTAAAATCCCCTGGATCCTCTTGGTGTAAACTAGAACTATCATCCTGTAGGGGATCTTCTATACCTGCTCTACTTTATTCCTCTTTACCTACGAAACCTTCTCTATACACTGATAATCAAGTGGTTCTTAACACACTCAAAATCTGGTATCAATTTAGACGACACTAAATTTGTAGATGCATCTTCCTTGGGTCCTATCAATAACAACCATTTATTTCCTCCATCACTTTCGGACTCGACATTTTTACTGTGGTATGACAAGGGTGTTTTGCAATTCAGAGATTTATATGTAGATGGTGTCTTTGATAGCTTTACCAATCTGTCATCTCGCTTTGAACTCCCTGTTACTCATCTGTTTCGCAATTTTCAAACTCGCAACTTTGTGGCTAAGTGTTTCCCTAATTTCCCTTCTTTACCTCCAGTGCATCGGTGGGAAACCATGCTTTCATTTGTCCCTCATCACAGGGGAATCATTTCAAAGCTATATGACATTATCTTAGCTTTTAGCGACCATTCAAATGACAAACTTAAGGGTACATGGGAAAGGGAACTGGGAATACAAATACAGGAGGAGTCTTGGGAACAGGCCATAGAGAGGATACGTTCTACCACCTCTTGTGCTCGTCTTGGACTTATTCAATTCAAGGTTTTACATAGGGTACATTTCTCTAAGCTTAGACTATCTGAAATATATCCGGAAGTGGAAGACAAATGTGATAAATGCCATGGCTCCCCTTGTCATCTTAGCCACATGATTTTTTTTTTGTCCTGATTTGGTAGATTTCTGGGTGGCTTATTTTAATATTATGTCCTCTGTTCTTGGGGTAAATCTCCAACCTTGTCCTCTGATTGCTATATTTGGGATTCCTGACCCCTCAATGGCACTTAACCGTACACAAAAGGACATCATAGCTTTCACATCCTTACTAGCAAGACGCTCCTTATTGCTACATTCTAAGTCTGCTAAATATCCTTCTATCTCCCGTTGGCTCAGAGACATCATGTATTTTTTTAAACTTGAGAAAATTAAATATACATTGAGAGGATGTATTCAAGAAACCAATTTGAAATGATTAGAGCTTTGTGACATGGTGGAAGTAGCCATCAGAGGATGGGTACATGGTGGCCATAAAGGGATGGACATGGTCAGAAACAATGCTCAGGTAGGCCGTGGCATTTAAACGATGCCCAATTGGCACTAAGGGGCCTAAAGTGTGCCAGGAAAACATCCCCCACACCATTACACCACCACCACCAGCCTACACAGTGGTAACAAGGCATGATGGTTCCATGTTCTCATTCGGTTTACGCCAAATTCTGACTCTAACATCTGAATGTCTCAACAGAAATCGAGACTCGTCAGACCAGGCAACATTTTTCCAGTCTTCAACTGTTCAATTTTAGTGAGCTCTTGCAAATTGTAGCCTCTTTTTCCTATTTGTAGTGGAGATGAGTGGTACCCGGTGGAGTCTTCTGCTGTTGTAGCCCATCTGCCTCAAGGTTGTGCGTGTTGTGGCTTCACAAATGCTTTGCTGCATACCTCGGTTGTAACGAGTGGTTATTTCTGTCACGGGATGGGTAAATCAGGAAGCGAGGATCCAAGTGCAGGAAGGATATTTATTAAACAAACAAAACAAACTACAAACCAAAACTATCCCATAGGGGAAAACAAGAGAGAACTCGGGTATGCACTGAAAACACAAGGGAAACATAGATAACGAACCAGCACAGGACTGCAAACACAGGGAGACTAAATAGGGAACAAACAAAGGAACATAACGAGGCAGGCAGGTAAGGGACATTAAACAATAACGAGATAACAAGATGGGCGGGGTTTGACAATTGACAGGAGAGCACATGGCACAAGGAAATAACATGACAGCCATGTGCTCACAACAGACCAGACTAACACAAACACATGACAAACCGGGAGTGTCACAGCTCTGTCACTATACCAAGAGAAAACCCAGACAAGGGTGACAGAACTGTGACACTACCCCCCCTCAAATGAACGCCACCTGGCGTTCCCAAGGAGGGACACCAAAAACAAGACAAGAACATCAAACGTGCAAGACCAAAGAGCAGACAAGACAAGCAGATCAGAACACTTACACAGAGAGGGGAGGGAGGGATGGCAGCCAGGGAGGGACGGGAGGGTTGAGCCAGGGGGGGAAGGGCGGGTCCCGACTCCAGGCTGAAGACCAGGGTGGCTCAGACAGCCCATCGGGCGGCCAGGGTGGATCCGGCTGTGCAGGCGGCAAGGGCGGATCCGGCTGTGCAGGCGGCAAGGGCGGATCCGGCTGTGCAGGCGGCAAGGGCGGAGAAGGCTGTGCAGGCGACCAGGGCGGAGCAGGCTGTGCAGGCGACCAGGGCGGAGCAGGCTGTGCAGGCGACCAGGGCGGAGCAGGCTGTGCAGGCGACCAGGGCGGAGCAGGCTGTGCAGGCGACCAGGGCGGAGCAGGCTGTGCAGGCGACCAGGGCGGAGCAGGCTGTGCAGGCGACCAGGGCAGTGAAGCCCGTTCAGACGGCCATGGCGGTGAACCCCATTCGGACAGCCATGGTGGAGAGAACCCTTCGAGTGGCCATGGTGGAGAGAACCCTTTGGGCGGCCATGGAGCAGGAACAGACACCGGCTCAGAAACAGAAGCAGACACCAGCTCAGGATCAGAAGCAGACACCGGCTCGGCGACAGCCATCTTGTCCGGAGACACTGGCTCGGCGTGAACAGTCTCTGGATCGGCAGACGTGACGTGAACAGTCTCTGGATCGGCAGACGTGACGTGTTTGGGCGGCGCCGGCGGGACAAGGCGTCTGGGTGGCGCCGTCAGGGCGAGACGCTTGGGTGGCGCCGTCAGGGCGAGACGCTTGGGTGGCGCCGTCAGGGCGAGACGCTTGGGTGGCGCCGTCAGGGCGAGACGCTTGGGTGGCGCCGGCAGGGCGAGACGCTTGGGTGGCGCCGGCAGGGCGAGACGCTTGGGTGGCGCCGGGAGGGCGAGACGCTTGGGTGGCGCCGGCAGGGCGAGACGCTTGGGTGGCGCCGGCAGGGCGAGACGCTTGGGGATGGCTTCCAAGCCCTGTGGAATCGCCGACGACCCTCTCCTCCTCCTCCGTTTACGAGATCTCGGCGGTGCAAAAGGAAGAGTGGACTTTGGAATCGCCGAAGTCAGAACCTCCAGGACGACAGCAGGCTGCTCGGGGACGGCCTCCGGGACGACAGCAGGCTGCTCGAAGACGGCCTCCGGGGCGACAGCAGGCTGCTCGAAGACGGCCTCCGGGGCGACAGCAATAGTTGGCACCTGCTTCCTCCTCCTCCGCCGTGTCTGATGGCGAGGTGGGGGCGCCAAGCCTTCCGCCTCTGGAACCGCTGCAGGTTCTCCGAGGTCCACTGGGACCGCTGTAGTCTGCCTCACTGCGGGGCTCCTTAGTCGGTCCAGACAGTCAACGAACCCCCAGAACGTTAAGCGGTCCAGTCCCGCCATTGTCCACACATCGATGGGCTCATCAAGGGCATAGTTAAAAAGGTCCTTAAGGGCTGTCTCACCTAGCCCCAGCCCCTCTGCAGCGGAACTAAATTTAAGCGCAAAGTCTCTCACATTCGTTCCCTTTTGACGAAGGGAACTCAAGGCGGTGAATTTAACGATGCGCTCGTACTGCGGGCAAAAAATAGGAGGGACTGGTCGCTGGTGTGAATCCTTCCGCTGAATCCTCATCTTTGGCTGGTTCGTTCTGTCACGGGATGGGTAAATCAGGAAGCGAGGATCCAAGTGCAGGAAGGATATTTATTAAACAAACAAAACAAACTACAAACCAAAACTATCCCATAGGGGAAAACAAGAGAGAACTCGGGTATGCACTGAAAACACAAGGGAAACATAGATAACGAATCTGTTACCTTATCGACTACAGTAAAAGACCTGGGTGTTATACTAGACCGCAACTTGTCTTTCGAAAATCATATTTCGTATGTTACAAGAACAGCTTTTTTCCACCTTAGAAACATTGCTAAATTACGTAACATGCTATCTGTTTCTGATGCAGAAAAGTTAGTTCATTCATTCATGACCTCGAGACTAGATTACTGTAATGCTTTATTAGCTGGTTGTCCTGCATCCACAATAAACAAGCTACAGTTAGTCCAAAATGCAGCCGCTAGAGTTCTTACTAGGTCGAGAAAATATGATCATATAACACCGATTCTATCATCTCTGCACTGGTTACCTATTAAGTTCCGTATCAATTACAAAGTACTACTACTGACCTATAAAGCCCTAAATGGTTTAGCTCCTGTGTATTTAATGGATCTTCTATCGCCCTACAATCCATCGCGTTCTTTAAGATCCCGAAATTCGAGGCTTCTGGTCATTCCTAGGATATCTAAGTCCACTAAAGGAGGGAGGGCGTTCTCATATTTAGCTCCTAAACTCTGGAATAGCCTTCCTGATATTGTTCGTGGCTCAGACTCGCTCTCCCAGTTCAAAACTAGATTAAAGACGCATCTCTTCAGCCAAGCATTCACATAATGCTTACCTTTTATACCACTGTTGAATCAGATCGACTGCATTAATATTATGAACAGCAGCTACGCTAATTATCTCCCATCTGCTTTTCTGCTGTTATCTCGGGACGCTAGTCCCGAGGTAAATAGCGTTCGTCAGCTCCAGTTTGTATCCAGCCTCTCACGGAGACTTCAGATGCTCCAACACCTGCGATGAGACGACTCGACGCCTGTGAAGAGACGACTCAACGCCGGCGATATGTTATGCCCTAAATTAATACATGATGATTAACTAACTATATTCTTCTATGTACATTTCTGAAATGCACTTTCTGTAAAGCTGCTTTGAAACAATATGTATTGTGAAAAGCGCTATACAAATAAATTTGAATTGAATTGAATTGAATTAATTGGGGAAGAGACATTGCGCTCAAACACATGTATAGGAACAAACACCAGAGCTGGGGGACGTAATACCCCCACCCCGAAATGGTGACCTGTCGCCATACCTGGAACATGAGAACACTCATTTTTACTCACGAATTCTGTGTTTCAGCTCAATGTTTGAGCCAACCCAGACAATAGAGTTCCAGCTATAAATAATCACTACCTCGTTCAAGGCGTATCTGCATGCGAAAAGAAGTTAGAATTACACAGGAATGTATTATTTTGGCGTATATGGTTAAGTCACAGGCAAATCGCAACTATGCGCGACGCAATACCTAGTATTGCTACAGACTTACATTAGGTTAGCAAGCCCAATAAATTAAAATAAATCCCAAAACAATCTATATATATATATATATACATATAGTGTTGTTTTATTATTATTAACTATAACCTAAATGTATAGACCATATTCAGTAAATAAGGACACATGCAAGTTCATTTTCACAATAAACAAAACGTTTTTGTTTTTTTCCAAGTAAATTTTTTTTTTAATACTATTAAGCATCCACCCTAGACAACGCATCTGCGATAATATTGTCTATTCCCCGGATATGCACAATTTGGAGGTTAAAAGGTTGAAGCAATAGACTCCAGCGCATTAACCTACGATTTGAATTGTACATGCGACTGAGGAATTTGAGTGGCTCATGGTCAGTATAGACCTTAACTGGATGTACCGTAGAGCCTAAATACACTTCGAAGTGTTGAATAGCCAGGACTAAAGCCAAAGTCTCTTGCTTGATAGTGGAGTACTTTCGCTTGGCAGAATTACATTTCTTAGAGAAGAAACTCACGGGATGGTTTACGTTGTCTACGCCTGATTGCAAAAGTACGGCACCGGCGCCTACGCTGCTGGCGTCCACAGCAAGCTGAAGGCGATCGAAGAAGAGGAGAAGAAACGTCTCGACATAGAAGAAGAGAAATACCAGGCCCAGATACGAAAGGAGGCCATTGAGAAAGCAGAAACCAAGCAGTATACCAGACCGACAGAGTGAAAGGCCTCCATGTTCGTGTCTTACGTTATTAGACCACAAATCGTCGTGCGAAAAAAGAACTGAAAGACTCTGTGGCAAAGAACACCGCTCTCATTGTTGAGGAGGAAACCCAGTTCCAGAAATACGCCAATCAAGTCATCGAAACAGCCGAGAAGGCAGGGAGAAACATCTACCCACTCCTAAAGAACAAGCGGTCAGTCCGTAGATACGGCAAGAGCGTGCAAGCGTTTTTATAATTAATATCCAGTTCTCCTGTTGCTCAGTTTACTATTTGACACAAGGCAAGGCTATTTCGATTCTTTGCATTGAGTGAAATTAAAGTTAAAGACATCAAAATAAAAATGGAATTCACTTGAACAATATTTTGATGAGAACAAAAAGTGCCACATCAACTGTAGTTTCGTAGGTATAACCGGACAAAATATGAACAATAGCTAGGAAAAAAACAAGTGGCGATGAAAAACAAATTAATTTATTTTTTAACAAGCATGTAAACAGAACACCTTATCTCAAAGTTGAGAGAACTCAGCTTGGCGGAAAGATCTCTTTTTTCTCCACGAAGGCCCGACCAGCTACAAAGTAGGCAACCTTTCCTGCTTTCCGTGCCTCGTCGACTAACGGCCACAACTTCATTCTACCATCTCTGTCGGCCTTGCAAAGATCCTCTCTAAAACGCAGACCATTTTCCCGTAGATAAGCGGAGTTTTTGGCTGCCGCCCGTACTGCTGCTCTGTGTATACGCGAAGAGAACTGGATGATTACACCGCGGGCAGAATTTTCTTCACACCAACACGATGCACTGTGTCGATCACATCCGGAAGATGGTCAGCGTGCTCTGGCAGTAATTTCTGACAAATGCCAACCACTTCTCTCCTTACATTTTTTTCATCGATATTATCTGACAGGCAGTGTAATTTCAAATTCCAACGTCTGGAATACCGCTCCAATTCAGTGATGCGTGACTCCAATGCGCCGATCCGATTGTTCTCTTTCAACAGTGATGACTCGACTTGGGAAACTTTGGTCTTCACCTCATTCACATCATCACACACGGCGTTAAGCTTTTCTCTCAATCCGGCAATATGAGAGGTGTTGACCGCAACCATCGACTCCAGCTTATCAGGAATGGCTTTTATAATAACTTGGAAATTTGTTGTCTAATGCATACAGTTGTGAGTTGGGAGATAGAGAAATACGAAGCAGACCTAGTTTTGTCCAAATCTGATTGGCAGCGCATGCAGGACAGTGTGAACGGAGTGAATCGTCACAGCAGAAGTGTCATAGCAGCGGCTGAACAGCGGGAGGCGCTGCACATGCGCTCTAAAGAGCTTGTCAAACCCAACACCATAGCTGTGAGTGACAGCATCGCACTGGAGTTACTGCATTTGTAGCTCTCTTATTGTGCGGGGCTCCGTACTTCTTATGCCGGGCGTACACCAAAGGATTTTCACAGTCCCAGACTAAAGACCGGCAGTCTTTAGGAATCTTACTGGAGTCTCGGCGCGCTCCCGTCGTCTCGATCGTTAATTGTGAGGTGATAATCTGCAGTCGGCGACCCTATTTATGCCAGTCTTTCTCTAGTCTTTCATATTAAACATGTTTGATATTATCGCAAGTCCTAGCGTAGTCATAGTGACGTAAAACAATCAACAACCAAAAAAATCGTTCTCAGAAAACCGGAAACAGGAAGCCATCAGTCACAACAAAGAAACACTTATATCCATAATTTCAACACAGCATTTAAAATTATACCCTTTCAAGACATTTAGTTCAAACTATTGTTCTCATCATATAATGATATAGATTCATAACCCCCGGTCATGTGAAAAAGTTAGGTCATCCCATTAAATAGTCAACTCTTTATTAACTCTTTCCCCGCCAGCATTTTTAAAAAAAAGTTGCCAGCCACCGCCAGGGTTTTTGACGATTTTCACTAAACTTTAATGGCCCGCAGAATATTTTCTTCTATGAATATTGTCAGGGTCTTGCTCTGGCAGCTTTGTCTGTGTTGTCTTTGTTTCATGTCTCTATGTTTGTGTTGTGCTTTAACATATGGTTTTGTTTGTGTTGGCCATGTGCTCCTCTGTTCCTGCCTCCTTGTTTCCCTGTACCACACCCTCTTGTCTAGTTGAGTCCTCTTTTGTCTGAGTGTTGTCACCTGTTCCTTGTCTGAGTGTGCTCACCTGTTCCTCTTGTTCTTAGCTCCCTTGTAGCCACATCGAGATGTGCCTTAATTAGCTCAAATTATGCATAGGGAATTTTAATAATTAATCATGAATATGATTAATATATTGCATATTACAGTTAAATTATCGAAATTGAAAATAGATCGATTGTATATATGAATGGTAAATCATAACGAATTATAATTCCTCATTCATATATCAATGGTCTCATTACAGATCGATTATATGAGACAACTTTAAGGGAATTAATTTAGTTTATCAAACAATCGGTTTGTCCAGCAAACAGCCGTAAGATTAACTTACCAACTTCTCAACAAAGTTATCCCTTTTTATAAACTCCAAGAAATCTCAATGTTCCGGCCGTGAACATTAATTTTTCTCGTGTTTATAAAATTTACGTTACTGATATAGTAACAACTTGTAAAGCTTTGTAGCTATGATATATTCATTTCATTGACTTGTAAATGAGCACTTCAGGATCAATCAAGAATATGGTTTTAATAATTGAAACTACGGATACAGAATTCTACATTTGAACACAGGATACATGTATGTACAGTTAAACAGTAAAACTAACGATACAGACGAGTAACAAACAGGAGTGAGAGAGAGAGAGATTGCGAGGGAGAAAGATGGGGAGGGAGAGAGAGAGAAAGAAGATGAGAGATCTTCTGGTTTGGCAAAATTCATCACAGACACAGAACCTCTGAGTTAGAACAAGACTCAACAGATCTTAAACCTTGAAAGAATGGTAAACGGTTACTTGCACAGGTAACGCTCTCTGGCGTGATGTGAAGAAAGCATGTGTCTGTGTCTCTGTCCTTGCGTCACGCGTTCACGTGGTCTTTCAGAGCGGGCAAAGCGCGTTAGTTTGAAGGAAGGCTTAAAGGTCTTTGGTTCTCCTGGTGTTGCTGAGGAAAACTGTGTCTTGCGTGTGTGTCCTTAGGAGCGGGTGCGTGCTTTCTCAGCCTTTCCGGGCGAGCGTGGTCACTGCAGATTCAAAGAGTCTCCTTCAGGTTGAAGTTGCCGATTACGTTCATTTCACTGAAACTAAACGTAAGAAAAGTCCGAAGACGAAAATAAAGAAAGATTAAAGAAAACGGAGAAAGCCCCCCCTAAGGGGGCCATGGATCCAGAAACCTCTCACAGGAAAAAGCTCTCGTGTTCTCCGAAAGAAACTTCTGTGTCTCTTATGGAGAGGAGGGTTCACGCCTCTGTTTGCGCGAACCACACATGACCGTCCGCGGATCTGAAGCGGACACAGTTCTCTTTGTCCTGTGGGGGATGCCCACTTCATGAGGAGATTGTATTTGAGCCGTTTGGCTCCTGAAGTATGAAATGTGTAAAATAATGCACCTTACTTCATCATGCTATCGGAATTCGGCTCCGTTAGATTGAGCGAATTACAGACATATCAGACACGTCACATGAAGATTATCGGAATATAGAGTTACATTCATATGCAGAATTACAAGCATCTTTAAAGTTTGCTTAACACACAATAAAATTGTCAGTACTTCCAGTATGGCATGTGACGACATCTAAGCACAAAAATGAATACATTTAAAACATGTAGAGGTACTTTTCTCTGAAAAGTTCCATGGCTGGTGTTTGTGTGTTGGAACATTCTTTTGATGAACTCTTAGACTTCAGAGCTATACACTAGCAAACCACACTTCTATTATAAAGCAAAGCTAATAAGATATGCATGCGTACAGGAAGGTTGGATACAATTTCTGTGTTATATACATTTATAGGACATTCTTATCCTAAGTTATGCACAAAGACGTCTGTGTTCGTGCATCTGTATGTGTGGCGTGCATCTGTCCATCCGTGGTGTGTCTGTGTGTGTGGAATGGGCAATTGTCTGTCAGCACTCAGGCAGCATTGTGAATTGACTTACTCATTGCACAATGCTCTGTTGTGAGGTGGTCAAACCAAGGAGACCCTAAGGGGTCGCATGGTCTTCGGCCGGACTCGTGATCTCATCTCGAGTCACATGTCCAGAGCTGACTCAACTCGTAAGCAAAGCATTCCGTTGTTCATTCATTAGAGAAAGATGCTGCATGTGCGAGTCAGAGTCAATGATTTAATCAATTCAAAACACTATCCCCTTTGTTTCACGAATGGAAGTTAAGGGGAACTTAACTAAATTAGAATCTAGTTAATTCACTCCCCATACCAGAGCTGGCTCGATTACCTATCTGATTATCACTACACCCTTTATATGTGTTCTCTTGCCCTCATGTGTTGCCAGTTCGTTAGATGTTGTTCTTCTGTATAGACGTTGTGCTACATTGTTTGTTTGACAGTCTAGTAATTTCTAGTCAGAGCTAACTTAAATCTCCTCGTCTAGTCTCGTTGTTTCTTGTGCTTTCTGTGTCTTTTGTCTTCCCTAGTTTGTCCTCCAAGCTGAGCTTCCCTGGCCGCTTATACCATCAGCCAAGCAGCAAGACAGTCTCTTGCGTGCCTTCTGTGTCTACCCTCCCTAGTGATGGCAAAATGAGGCTTCCTGAACCACTGAGACCTCGCAGCCCATTGCTTCACCCAAAGGTTCATTACTCGAAGCTTCATTCAGCATTGCTCACTAGTGACACCTAGCTACTGTGCAAAGAAATAGCAGGCAAATTAATTCATTCTGAACCAATGACCCACCCCCTCCCGCTCTGTTTTATTTATTTATCTTCTTCTCACTGTTAATTTCTCTGTAACCTTTCATTTGCAATAATAAAGAGATCTGTGCAGACATTTGTCCATTGCCTGGGTATGAAATAAAACGTGTATCTTTCTCTGTCTGCATTTACTTGTACAGAGACAACTGTCACACACACAGTTAATTAATTTATTCAAAAAAAAAAAATGGATAGTGACAGTATGAACAACAAAAGGGACTGTGTTGAGTGCAGTGCTTATGGTGGAGGGACTCGAGGGAGTGTAATAAAGTAAACTGCTGTAAACACCACAGTTTGGGGTGGATGAAGGAAGGATTGCAATAGATTTTTATTGAGAAAATGAATTTTTTGGAAGTGTGTTGGGGTTTAGACAATTCCTCTTCTTGGACAAAACCTCTCCAGCCTTGGAAAAATATCCTTTCACAAGGAACAGAGGATGCAGGGGAACATAAAATGTCAGTGCCAGCGGGTATAAATGAAGATACTGATGCTTCTGTTGAGCCCAGACAGGGGAGGATCTCCTCTTTCTTGCTGGCTCCATTACCAGGATAAAGGAAGATGTCATAAAAAGCAAACAAATCCAAAAGGGCAATCCAAATGAAAAAGCAGTCCAGATCCAAAAATCTAAGCTACCAAAAATACAAAGCAATCCAAATAATCTTATCTAATTAATATAACAAGACTATAATATAGCTTCTATAATTAATAATAACAATTATTATTAATAATAACTATTCTAACCTGATATAATGTAATAATATACAGCCCTAACACGTATATGACACAATAACAACAATGAGAGATCTCTGACTCTCTGACACTACAACTGCTTCTAGCTTCTACTACCCCTGACAACACCCACAAGGTGGCGCGAGTTTCGAACCCCTTTATCCGGAAGCGACACTCAGACCGAACCGATGACGTATCCACACAAACCGAGGCCTCGTTTGTCATCAGTCACGTGATTTTCACGTTAACAACACAAGCCTCGAATCGCGGCTTCATCTGGCACGCCCATTTTTTCTCGACACAAGCTCCGATGCCTCGGTTCAAATGTCACATCACTAACCCTCCCTCCTACTATCATCCTGGGTTGGATTCAGCGCTCTCTCAGCCTGCCTGTCTTTGTGCCTCATCCCTGCCTACTGTTTGGACTATTCACCTCCTCACCCACCACCATCTCTCGTCTTGTCTACTGTCTTTCAATAAAACCTGTTAACACATTTCTGCATTTGAGTCCTCCATCATAGACTCGTGACAAATATATGAAGATGCTATATATCAAAATAAAGATCTGAGCCTCTGCTTTTAAACAAAAAAACGATTTTATTTTATCTTCATTTGTTCTTTTTTTATTGCCACTTGAACAGAGGTAGGTTTTGTCATGGGCGTCGGAACCATTGTATATGGGTGGGACAAGACCCACCCACTTTTTAAGACCAATGATATTGGACCCACTCACTTTTACATTCAGTGCATATGTCTGTTCGCTTTCTAGAGCGCTGTCAGTGAAATCCATTACACTTGAGGAATGCCCTAATGAATTAAACTCCATTTCCGCTGAATCGCTACATTATATTTCTCAACGAGCCGCAACTCACGAAAATAACCGCCCGTTGTACCCGTCCAGTCAAATATTGCGCTGCAAACATCAATAACAGCTTTAAGTTGTCAATGCTGGCAAATGACCATGGTATCAGCAGCGGGATAATCCACGGATAGCTGTGCATTTAATGCACGACGTGGAGGCGAGTTTAGTTTACTTGTTTAATTAAAAGGCATCAGAATACATGAAATGGCATTAGTACATTTTTTCTGGGGGAGGACCCACCCACTTTTTTTTGCTTACTACGCCCATGGGTTTTGTCAAAAACACAACATTTTTGACAAAAAGCTGAGAAAAAGGCATTTTTATCAAACAAGTGCATTTTCAAGCAGAATACATTCAGATGTCGTTTCCTTCATATATAAAACCTTTCAAAATAAATTAAATTTATAAATAAATGTAAAATATATCAAATTTAGGCAGTGTAATTTGCTTTTGAGTGGTACACGGAGTAACATTTCCCAGGATGTAAGGGGACACCACAACTTTTGCAGTAGAACGAGGTCTCCTTCCGCAACCCCTTACGTACACAAACTCTGCATCCTCTGGTTGGGTGTTGCTTTTTGGGAGTGGGCAGGATTGGAACAAGTTCATGAACAGCAAAACTGACATTCAGCCGGTTGGTTGGGTCAGTGTTGTATGGTGCTCTTGGAGTGTTTTCAGTTGGGGGCTCAACACTTTCCTCCCCACCACCAGCATACTGTTGGCTGGTCCATGATTTTATAACACTCTGGATGAATGAGAGAAGAGTGTTACAATTACCCTGTGGGTTTTTCGCTTTGTAAATGACAAAAGCGTTGAACAAACTGATCTGAAACAGATACATGACAAATTTCTTCGTCCACTTGTGTGACTTCCTGATAAAAGGGTAGTACACAATGTTTTGGTCTGTTCACCTCTGTTTTTCCTAATTGTACCACGTACATGGGTTTTCATATCAAGTAGGCGCTTACACAGTCGTACAGAGTTGTATAAGTTGTCCATAAACAATCTGTAGCCGTGACCTACTAGGCGATCAAGAAGAGAGACAACCGTGTCTCCCAGGGCAGCGCTTTCCCCACAATAGGGCTTCATGTTAAAACAGTACCCTGTATCAGAATCGCACAAGATGTAGGATTTTACTCCATATTTGATGGGTTTATGGGGATTGTACACCCTGAAAGCTAGGCGCCCACGCCACAGAAACATCCCCTCATCAATGCAAATGTTTGACTTGGGCTGATACATTTCGCGGAATTTGGACACAAGGTGATCCAAGACAGGGCGGATTTTGTACAGTCTGTCAGTACAATTGTCTGGCCTTGTTGTATTATCATTGAAGTGAAGAAATCTCCATATGATTTCAAACCTGTTGCGAGGCATGACCTTGTTGAAGTAGGGGGTAGCTAACATGTCATCTGTACACCAATACATATCAAGTTCAGGCTTATGAATGATACCAGTGAGAAAAAGGAGCCCCATGAAAGTTTTCATTTCTGAAACTGTGACAGGCTTCCATGCATGATATCTAGCATGTTGTGAAGTGTCATCCATAGCCTGAATACACTGATCTGCATACAGGTTGGTCTGATCAACAATGTTCTGAATCAGTACATTAGAAATGAACAACTCAGTAAAGTCTACAGGTTGTTCTGACTCAAGAGCAGCAGCATCACCGATAGGCCCAGGATTCTCAGTGAAGGGAATGTTTTTTGGCTGCCAGTTAATTTCATGCCACTCAGGATCATCAGGTTCATCATCTTCAGCTGGATCAGGATGGTTCACAGTGGCCCTTGTTTGGTCACCAGCAGCACCGTGTTGATGTACTTGACGCATCAGGCCTCTGCCTCGCTGTGTTCTACCTGTAAATAATTATATGAGTAATTGGAATTACTTTCAATAAACAGACCTAGATACACACACACATATATAAATACATATTACAATGTGGTAAATGTGCACAAAGAGAGATACAATTTGGCCATTATACGCTCATATTTACAGACACAGCCACACATAAATGCATGCACACTCACACACAAATATTATAGTGTTTATATATATATATATATATATTTTATCCCATAAAGATATAACACTTTCTCAGATATTTTGTTTTCTTACCTCTATGCGTTCTGCCTCTGCCTCGCTGTGTTCTACCTGTGAATAATGATATAAATAATTGGAATTACTTTCAATAAACAGACCTAGATACACACACATATATATATATAAACATATATTACAATGTGTTAAATGTGCACAAAGAGAGAAACAATTGGGCCATTACACGCTCATATTTACAGACACAGCCACACATAAATGCATGCACACTCACACACAAATATTATAGTGTTATATATATATATATATATATCCCATAAAGATATAACACTTTCTCAGATATTTTCTTATCTTGTCTTACCTCTATGCGTTCTGGCACCTTGGAACGACGAATTAGATCTTGACCTTGAATGCGTCCACTCACTGTCCGAAGTATCACAGTCTGTAATGTCACAGTCTGAATTGTCACTGTCCAATCTTCGACACACAGGTGAACTTTGTCTTCGTCCAAATCGACGGGTGAACGATCTATCTGCGGCACGTCCATGGCTAGAACTTTCTGTGACAACATGTGCATCTCTCTCACTGACTACTTCGTCCCGATCAGATTCAGAATGATCAAATAAAGAGTGATCGGACTCCGAGTCCATCAACACCTCCAGCACTTGATCAGCCGTATACCTCTGCATTTGTCTGTCTGATATTTTGAGCTACATTCTCACTACTCCACTTCTTCACGTTAGAGACGATCGCAGTCTGTTGCTTTGATCTTTGAGTTGTGTACTCTTTCAAAACATGCGCGTGGGTCTTCCTTACCGTATACCACCTAAAACACGGATACCCGGAAAATTCCGTGTTTGGCGGGGAAGCGTTTTTTTATAAAACCCGGAAAATTTCGTGTTTGGCGGGGAAAGAGTTAAGAAATGTTCACATAATGTCAAATTTGATTTTTTTTATTCCTGGAAAAGAAAGTGATTTATTGTAATTAAACAATATAAATTAACATATTTTTACTCATCAAACAAAAAATATGCATAAAAATGCCTATTTTAATGGAGGAAAAAATTAGGACCCCTAATAACTAGTGATACCCCCCTTTGTTGAAATTAATTCAGTGAGGTAAAATGGTGGAATGGCTGGTGTCAAAGTCCTTTGATATCTTTTAAAATCCTTTTCCACACTCATAAGCAGTGTGGGGGAAATATATGGGGGGTGTCCTAATTTATTCCTCCTCAAAAATTGCATTCTTTTAAAATTACAGTTCACAGAGAGTCTTAAAAAGGACTTTCTTATTTTTAAATAGTTTATATAAATCACTGGGTCCTTCAGTATTGTTATGTTATTACATGTCCGTATGTTGAAAAATAGACAGGCTTTCATGGTGTCCTATTTTTTCACATGACTGTATGGTTGCCTTTATATAATTTAATAATGATAATTTATTATTATTATTATTTAATGATAGCTAACTGTAGCTGCTTCTCCTCCATTTTTGTTAAATCACTGCTGAGCATGATGGGAGGAATTTGGTGGGAATAAAAAGCTAAAATAATCTTGTTGTAGTCTTGTAAATAGTGTCACTACAAGATTCAGTGTATGTAAAATCTTTAGTCTGAGACTAAAAACACTGAACCCAAAATCTTTAGATGTGAGCTGATAATCTTATAAAGTCTTTTCTAAATCTTTTCAAAGTATTTAGGTGTACAGAAAGCATTAGTCTCACTGACTGAGCAATAATACTTGCTTGAAAACCCCCAAATTTAGCCTAAAACTATATATGCGTAAACATCATACTTTTTAATGACCTAATCACTTTTAAGGAAGAAAATAGGCCTTTTTATGAGTCTTTATTAAGAAATAAGAATAATTTATTTAAATTATAAATTATTATTACTATGGTTATTAAAGACGTCTGTCTATAGAACCTGTCAGACACTTTTATTGTTTTTATATAGCCTTATTTAGACTTCTCGCTGTCTAATTTTCTTTTTGTGTCTGTAAATGGACTGCATTTATATAGCGCTTTCACAGACCCAATGGCCACCAAAGCGCTTTACAATTTGCCTCACATTCACCCATTCACTCACTCATTCATACACCGACGGACGACGGCAGCCATGCAAGGCGCCATCCAGCTCGTCGGGAGCAGCTGGGGTTAGGTGTCTTGCTCATGGACACCTCGACACTTGGTCAGGTGGAACCGAGGATTGAGCCACCAACCTTCCGGTTTGTAGACAACCAACATGAACCACTGAGCCACTGCCGCCCCGCCGTCTGTGCCCCTATTATAATACTAAGTTTGTTACAATTTGGTAATGTTAAATTGTAATTTGAATGTCATCTTGATGTGATATTTTAGTTTTTCTTCATTAAAAATAAATAAATAAAAGAATACCTTGGTCTCTGAGGGTTATAATATGAGACTTGATGTTTACAGTAACAAAGTACAACAAACTAATCTGATTTTGTCCTTACAGGGAAAACGATGGAAAAAAACTGGAGGCGAAATCCATTCGAGAGGCGATGAAAGAGGAGGAGAAGAAACGTATCTACTTGGAAGAAGCAAGATAACAGGCCCAGAAAAGAAAGGAGGCTATTGAAAAAACTAAAACCCAGCAGCACCACCAGACTGACAGAGTCAAAGGCCTCCATGTGTGTGTCTTACCTTATTAGACCACAAGTCAAGTCAAGTCACCTTTATTTATATAGCGCTTTTTACAATACAGATTGTATCAAAGCAGCTTCACAGTGATAACATGAAAATAATAATAAAAAATTGGATCATCGTCCACCTTAAGGCAGATCTATGATATTGTTGAATATTAAATGCAACTGTTTTTCTGTGGTGAAATGTTAGTAGAAACGATCCTCTTGTTGTTCTAGAGCGCTCTGAGGCTGGCGGAGGTCCTGAAGGAAAGAGAGGCTCAGATCGAGCTCAAGCGCATGAGGCAGAACGCCAGCAGAGCCGTGGACAGAGAGATCTTGGCCCGAATGGCTGACATCATGACTTTGCGTAAACATACACGCCACTTTCAATTCAAGTGGCGTGTTATCTATACGCATTTTGAGATATCCGCGTGTATGTCCACGCCGAAATCTTTTGCGTGTATGTGTACGCCGTTAAATGTCCGAGTGATTCCGCGTGTATGTGTACGCCGTTAAATGTCCGAGCGAAACGAAGCAAAATCTATATCTACATCTGTGGAGCGATATTTCTTTTCCTAGGATGGTAGGAGAAAACTCATAAATGGTATTAACCCCAGTGACGGGTAGGTTTAGGGACGGGGTTGGGGTAGGTCATATATTTATATATACATAATACAGTAATATAACGTTAAGTCAAAGGCGTTGATAAACACGCTGAAAAGCGATTATGCGTGTTGATAGCACGCCAAAAATGGAAATACGAATTGGCGTGTCATACATACGCCATTTCATGAGATCAGTCTGGCAGAGAAGAGCAGGCGGTCCAGCAGGAGCGACAGAAAGCACTGCAGAGAAAACGAGACCAACTGGCCATTTCTGAGTGCTTGAAACTACAGTAAGGAGAAATTAAAGTGCATTTATGCTTCAGTGCATACACAGCTAACACAAATATGCTCTAATGACTTTTTGATAACGTTCCAATTAAGATATAAATGTTATTTCTGAATGTACTTAGTTAGTTTAATGGAAAGTAGTGTTATGTTAACCCTCTGGGGATCAGAGTGTTTTTGGGGCCCTTGGGATGTTTTGACATGCACTGACATTTGTGCTTTTTTCAGTTATTTATAAACATGTTAATGGCAAAGGTTTAAATTCACTCTATATAGCACAGACGGGACTACCATGATAAGTGAGCAACATGTATGTACATGTTTGTATTTTTAAGAGAACAATGTTTATGCGAGGTTATTGAAAAAAATAAAAATGAAAGTTGCTGAAATAAGACCACAAAACACATATTGATTATTTCTTCACAAGACTTTTGAAAATTGTATCACATAGTCTAGAATATTTGCTCCAAAACTATGTGAGAATCATCCTGACTACTCATTCAGATAAGTCAATAAAGTATTTTACATTTTTAATGACGTGTTTTGTTTGAGAAAGCTTTATGCGTGGAGGCATGATCTCTCATTAATATGTATGGCATTTCACACCTGAGAAAGACAAAGACCCTCCCATAAAATGGCCCTATTAGGTGCTATCAGGCCATATCATTACAGGAGCCTTGCACAAAGAATGAGGAGATTTAAAAAAGAATGGCTTTTAGATTGTTTGGATTTATATAAGGAAAATACAGGGTGCATACGTCTGGACACTTCTATCACACACCCTTCACCATATAGACATGTTTTTTTTTCAGTTCAAAGTTAGAGTTGAAAACATCTTGAAAAGAAAATTGTCTTTTTCCATAAATGTCTTAGTTTGATCATACATATTTCAAAGTTGAGGATTCATTATTTTGATATAGCTTGAACAAACACTATAACATCTTAGTTGATTAGTTTATTGACAAAACATACTATATATTTAACATATGAGCAGAAACTCCTAACAAAAGCTTATTTGATGTCTATTTTAGAGTCTTTAACAGTAAGTATCTGTGCGTTCATTCATTCATTCATTCACACACACACACACACACACACACACACACACACACACACACACACACACACACACACACACACACACACAAACATGATTTACATTTAAACAGTATGCTATTTTTCCGTTTACAGACACTAACGTTATTCTATATCGCGATTAGAACAAAGCACTTGCATAAAACACTTACTTCTCAGCTGAATCTGTTGCTCCTCGAAGTGAAAATAAACCAGCACTTGTTCTGTGGTAAATTGTCCCAGGATTGTTCCTCATATAGCCGTGCAAGACGACAGTAGATTAATCTGACTAAAAAATAATGTGTGTTTTCAGAGTTTATGGGCGTTAACGCGTCTCAATGTGTTGCTTCACATATTTGCGTTTGAATAGCGCGTGCTCTCCGTGGGCGTGTCACAGAGATAATCAGCTGAGAGAACGGTAATGAGACGGGCTGACACGTCTCTCTTTTTATATAGATGACATAAACGGAGAATATTAATTTTAGTTTTGAATCGGATCATTTAAAAGTACAAACTCAAATGATTTAAAAGATATATTGCTTATGGCTGGGTGAATAGTATTTGCTGGGGTTTTTTTATGTTTAGAGACGTGCTCCAGAAAAAAAGTTCACGGTGACTGAGAGGCAGAACGCACACCCTGTTTATTTTCTTTATTTAACAAAAGCACAATATTTTATTTCGATTGTATGTGGGCACATAAAAAAGTAGACATTTAACAGATTATTTTCTCATATTTCTTAACTCTATAGGCCTATGAACAGAAATGATGGTAGTACTTTAAGTCTATTTTTCTGCTATGTGAAAAAACTAGCAAAACGCGCCGGCACGTTTCTGGTCCCCAGAGGGTTAATGTTGTTACTTTTTCTGTAAAAAAAAACACTCCACGAATTATAACAGAAGTATAAGAAGAAGTATATATATAATATAACAGAATATAAATATAACAGAAGTATAAGTTCTGTTTTGTGTTAATGATTTGAGAACATGATTAAAGACCAGATAACTTTGAACAAACATAATGTTACTAGAAGAACGTTTGTTCGTAACTTTGAGAGAACCGTATCTAAAGTTCTGAGAACATTCCCTGTTAGCTGGGAATCACCTTAATGTGTCAATGTGTCTGACGTTTCCTCCTTTATTAGGGTTAAGGAGCATGACATGAAGAAGGAGCAGGAGAGGAGAAGGGAGGCTGAAGAGATGAAGCAACTCCGAGATCTTCATCTGAGGGAACAGGCCATCAAAGAGCGCCAGAATCGAGAAGTGAAGAGAAAAAGAATGAATGCTTTTCGTGTAAGCCGGTTGTTGGACAACATTCACACTTGTAAGGACTGGGCGAGGGTGAATCTGAATAACTAAGTACATCCTGCTAAAGACCCAAAAAGCCTGGAATGTAAATTTACACACACACACACACACACACACACACACACACACACACACACACACACACACACACACACACACACACACACACACACACACACGCATCCCCCACAAGTGAAGCCCGCTCAGGACAGAGCGTGGTGTCCAGTTACGAGACATTTTTATGACTGACTTGGAATTTGATGCTCAAGAGAAAGAAACTTCTCTTTTTAAAAGACATTTAACCAGATATATTCAATGTGTTTTATATGTGTTTGTTGTCCGGGTTACATTGGAATAACTGTGACTTTATCATTATGCATTTTACATATAACTGTCAATCCCCAGAATTGTTGTGTCTCACTCTCTCTGGATTTAACTAAGAAGGAGAAATGAATTCTGCATTCATGGATATATTCTATTATATATCCCCTTGAGAATTGTATGAACAAATGTATCTAAGTTCCCTATTTCATGAGTTGCCTTTCTGTGGTTTGGTCTATGTTTCTCAACAACTCTAATGGGATAATGTTTCAAACTTTGCCAACTAAGGTTTAACCAAATCCATTTGTGGCAAGTTTGGTCTCGATAAACTCCAATCTTCGTTCCCCATTTGTTAATTGACATTACATTTTGCTAAACTTTGTGACACATTAGTATTATAAGAATTGTGAAGATTCTTCTCTTGAACACCCAATGAAACTAGAGATTTAAATGCCTGGTTATAACACAAAGGGTCATAAAATCTCCCTCCAAAGGGACAGCTCCTGATTGGACCCTCTTCCAAAAGAAGGCGGAAATGTCAGGTCTTCAAAAGGACAAACCGCAGGCTTAACTCCCTCTTCCTTCGCTTGTCCTCGTGTCATAATGTAACATCTCGCCACCAGGCGAGCTCTTCGCCTTTCTTTAATTTGTTTCTAGTTTAGTTTGTGTTTGTCAGTTTTAGATTAGTCTCAGTGTTTACTTCCACGAAGTGAAAGCAACACCGCGTGACAAATCTCTTCAGCAAATCCAACTACAAGCCTTTAAAAACGAGCGCGCCTCGCTATGAAGGAGAAACACGCGCACGTGACGCGACGGACCGAGAGATGCACACGCGCTTCTTCGCCAGCCATGCAAAGATGTAACGTTAACTCCGCGTGATTTCCCCGTAGAGATCTTTATTTCTTTTTTGTTAGTCAAAGTTTTGTTTTCCGTAGTTGACTCAGTTCACTTCCACGAAGTGAAACGAATTTAGCCGAACTATTTCCCTTTGGTAATGTTACCCCTAAGACTTTGAACCTCCGTTCAACACGCGCGCCAAGCAACCCACGTGACGCTTCCTTACACACAAAGGACTCAGCTCACGCGGCCAGACAGGGCCGTACAGGAATGCCTCGACACAGAGAGACCATAACATAACTTGTGCAAGTATAATCTCTTTATAGAGCTTCTAAGAAGCTTTAAGATTATGTTTTGTCTTGTAATCAGAGAGGGGAATGTCTTAGGAGGAATTCTGCTAATGTTCTCTCTCTCTCCCCCTCCCTCTCTCTCTCCCTCTTACTCGCTCACGCCTGTAAGTTATCCATTGTCCAAACTTTACGCATTTCTCGTTCATTGATGTCTTATTATCGTGTTTTGTTTGTTTATTATGTTTGTAAATACATACAGAGGGTACTCAACCAGAATAATACTTTTACCGCCGCAGAAGATTCGGGTGTGTATTTCCTGCCTTTTACCGCTAAGAGGCGCTACAATCACAGACTGTGAAAAGTGTCAGTTTATTCTCTCTATTGCGTAATCGCCTTGCGTAATCGCCGCAGTGCCGCGCAGCCATTGAAAGCTCGTAAGTAACTGATGAATTCAAGTGAAACATTGTATAAACGAATTCATTATCACACTACTGAAATTAAATTGAATAAATAGTGAAAACATTTCAACATAAAACATTGCAACAGAAACATATTAGGCTATACCTGAGGCTTTGGAATACAAAATTTAATAGCATTCAGACGGTAGGTCTAGCTCAGTGGTTAACGCAACAACATGAACCTCACGGAGCTTTAAGCGATCCGAGATCGAATCTCACTATAGCGTATGCTGTTGGCCGACTTCGTTTATTTGTTACCGTTCTTAATGCTTACACATGGATAATTGTTTATTAGTGAGTTCATTAACTGTTTATTTATTTAAAGTCAAGCGTTTTGTTTAATATTATTAATGGCACATTACAACATGAATTTGCTACATTCCAGTAGAGCCGCTGCATGACAAAACTGATGAGGGAAGATTAGCTGATCGCGTCAGAAAATGAAAATAATGAAGCTCGTCTTTAATCTGCTAAATTATTGTTTTGTCAATCAGTCATGAAATTAAGATAACACTGATAGGCTACCCGGCCATAGCAACGGAAGAACTTTTTTAAAACATTGAACAAATCAGAAAAGACTGATTTTGTTGACTTGGCTACACAAAATAACAAAATAATACTAAATAGTATTGCTTTCAATATAAAAACAAATGAAAATGTAAAACACTAAAAGTTTGAAACCCCATAAGTGTCGGAACAATTTATTCATTTAAACAGGGTTGCATTGAGTTTAGAGTTTATTTCCTTTGCGATGCAAAATAAGAAACACAGCATCTTATTCTTGCAACATTTTAAATCTGTATTGCCAAAGAAATTGCAGCTAAATTAAACAATTAAAACAGTACAAAACGATAATAGTCCTAAGCGACATAAATTAAGAACATGCGTTTTTCTTTGCCTCTCTCTCGCGCTGGATCTCTTTTTGGCAAGTTAATTTTGTCTCCCTCCCTCCAAAAAAACTGTAACAAATTATTTAGCCTTTGTTACTTCAATGACACAGCATGCCTTGTTGAATTCACCTTACAATAAAACGAGGTTGATCGCGAATTAAAGAGCTCTGTATCTGTTGTGGCATGAACGCGTTTCGTCAACAGTTCATGTTTTGATGATGCCAGATTGTTGACAATCATTCATACACACTGCAAACATTCTAAAACTCTACAAAACCAGTTGAAACAACTAGATTGAACACTTTAATTTAAATTTTGTGTGAAAAAACTTTAAATACAAAAAAATTAACTACAATTATAGGCCTATTTATAATTAATTAAAATATAGGGCATTGGACACATCGAGAGATGTATCCTTAAAAGAATTGTGCCTTTGCCTGCTCATCGGGCTGGCTATCCGACATCTCCATATGAAAGACGAACATTAACACCTTTTGTCCATGCGCACGATAAAGCCACTGTCCCTCCAAACCCCCACAGGCTCTCTGAGTCTGAGACTGACTTAAAGAGAAGTCGCAATTCACACTTAAACCGCTATTGAGGCATTAGGCTATTAAAGTGTTGATAATGAAGGAATTAAATAATGTAAGCTACATGTAGTGATATTTCTGTCATGAAACTTATTACTAAATATATCATTTCAATAATTTGTTCAATTTCAATACGTTTTTCTTTTTCTTTTTTATTCAAATAAATCTCGAACCACAGTGGTCCTGCTGTTAAACTAAATAACATTTATAGAATAATTATGAACTTAACAGAAACATTTCGACAAATAAATTATTTGATCTGTTTTTACATTTTATTTCAGGGCGATTTAGCCTATTAATTAGAGCGAGATTTTCCCCCTTGCCTTGTCCTTTCCTCATTGGGAAGCGCTCACATAGCATGTTTAAGTAGATCCTCTGTACCTCTCAGTTTCAGATGGATTACATAATCAGATAACATTTAGACATTTAAATGCTTTAGATAGCCTATAGCCGATTTCTTATCGTGACTGAGCTGAGGCAAGTGGCTTTCGGTTCATTTTTGTGACGCGCAGTTCCCGGAGACAGAGACGAGAGACGGAGACGACAGCTAAAATTTAGTTGTTAGCCTAATATGAATAAAAGTTTACAGTTTTGAACGATGTAGGCAAAAAAATACGGAGTAGCCTATTAACTTATTTTAGCTGTTATGAGAAAAATAAATCCAAGTGAAAGCACCGCCGCGTTTGTCGAACTGAAACGCTGGTTTTGATTTTATTGTTTGTCGTTTAAACGTGCCTGTTGCATATCTTTATTTTATATATTGTAATTTGTATATGGTCTATTGGTGAAGTAGCCTATTAGCATTGATTACTGTGGAGGAAGGGGGTGGGGGATTCAAATAATTCAGCAGAAGCAGGGATGTTTAGACCAGAAGGAGATCCCCCCCAAATCGCTTAAAACCATGTTTTAAAAACTCCATGTAGGGAATCCAAAAATATATATATAGTAGGCTATATATATTTATTTTTTTACAGAACTGCTTTTGAAATGACGACTGGTATTATTATATAGATGTAAAGTCATTCTGGTGGATACTATATGTTCCAATGTAAAATGGAAATGCATGGAATTTTATTTGATAAATAGCCTATAAGCAAAAACTATAGGCTATGGTGTAACAGAGTTTTAGAACTAGACAAATCTCTCTGCATTACTAATAGGATATAAAATGCATTAATAGGCTAATATAAAATTTACAAAAGTCCAAGATTGTTCGAGATTTGAACCCGTGTCATCTTAATGATCAAACCGCAAGTTCTACCACTCGGCCATGAATTTACTCACTGAAAAGCCCAAACGTTTGTTTCTCCAGTGTGTGTTCGCTCACACGAGCGAGAAAACGTTTGATCGTTAGCCTATTGTAGACCTTTTACAGTTTTAAAAGATGATATTTTATCTGTATGACCGAAAATTACGGAGTAGGCTATAGCCTTTTAAGTTTTTTAGCTCTTATGAGAAAAAATAAATTCAAGTGAAAGCGCCGCCGCGTTTGTCGACCTCTAATCCAACATGCCAGAATAAAACCCGATTTTAGAATAATGTGTGCCAAAACACTTAATTATAAACTTCAATATTTCGTTCAAAAACATCTCAAAACGCTTTGTGACATTTTGAAAAGCCGTGGTGAATGTATTAAGCCAAGGCCACTGGAACCAGGATCGTCACTGAAACGCGCTGCAGGTTATCTCTCAATAGAGGAGCAGAAGCGCCGGTTCAGATTGTAGGCCTATTGTTTGTTGTTCAAACGTGCGTGTTGCATATTTAAAAATATTTGAAATGGTCTATTGGTGAATTAGGCTATAGCATTGATTACTGTGGAGGGGGGAATCCCCCACCAGCAAATCGCACCTTGTTACACAACCATGTTTTTAAAAACTCTTTCTATAGCCTATATAAAATCCCATGAAGTTTTTTTTTTTTTCTATTTTTTTAACAGAACTTCTTTTAAAATTACGATTGGAATTATTATACAGATTGATATAAATTCAGTCAATCTGTTGATAGCCTATTTGTTCATTTGTGTAAAACGGAAATTGTATTTTATAAATACCGTGTTTATTCGGGATTTGAACCCGTATCATCTCAATGATTGAAACCTAAGTTCTACCACTCGACCACGACTTTTCTCACTGACAATTGCCCAGAAGTTCGGTAGTTCAGCAGTCAGTGTGCGCGCACACGAGAGAAGCGATCTTCACTCCTCTCATTCCTCAAAAGTTTAGCGACATTGCACCTAATTTATTTTCACTGACTGCGAGATAGGCCTATTTTAACTTTTGATTAATAAAATGTTCTGCTCTAAAAGTTTGTTATATTCTGTTTAGAATGTACTTTTACTTAATTACGTTTTGCTTTCGTTAAATTTAACTGACTCTGTTAGCCTAGGCTAAATTATTTTTATTTTTATTCTTTTTTTTGTTCTAAAAGTTTGTTCTATTCTGTTTCGTTTGTTTATTTTTATTTTATTTTCTACATATTCAATCAGTCTCATTCTTGTTTTTTTACAAGACCTTAAACAGATAGCCTACAGAGATATATAGGCCTAATAGTTCGTACAAATAAACGTCTATAGCCTAGCTACTACTACTATGCAGGCTATACTATAAATTGTATGATCGTATGTTTAAATAACATTAACCAAATTGTCTGTCTTTAATTAATAATACAATTATTACTTTAACATGCAGTTTCAACTTATTAGCCCCGCACTTACGTTTCAAAATGCGGCTGTTTTGCTAAATGCCCCTTTGCGCCACCTGGTGGTCATTTCGCGAACAACTTTGAAATGCGACTAGTTTATTTTTGCCGCGGTGAATTTGCCGCGGCACGAGTCGCGGCGGTAATAGGCATTCTGGTTGAGTACCTACTGTATATCCCCTGTAACCGTAGTAAATACATAAGTAGTCATGCCTCTATTAAATTAATTATATATTCATTTGATTGATGTACTGTCTCTTTGCTCAGCTTCAAGTCCCTTAAGTGCCAAAGATCTTGCTACAAGCTTACTAAAATTAAATATACCTTAAAGGCCATGGTGCAGGTTTTTTTTTTTTTTTTTTTGCCAGTTTTCTAGTTGGTAATAAACATTTAAACAGTTATCCATTGTATTTTATGTTGTAGGGGATTACAAAAAAGAAATATAATACGGAAAAGTCGGTGATGTGTTAGCATTTACCAATAGCCTAGCGAGGATTCTAATTTCTCCCACAATGCATTGCATGACGTCACATGAGGTACTCGCTGTTGGACAACAGACGAAAGCCCGCGAGTAACGTTAGTAGCTAACGGTAGCTAGTGAAAGAGTGACAGTGTCAGATAAGTAAATATATCGAGATAGATAGATAGATATCATAAGCATAACATAGATAGATAGTGAGAGATAGCATAGCATAACAGCTTAGAGATAGAGAAGAGTAAGCTAGATAATAAGTAGACAAAATGGTTTATTACTGTGTTTGTGGCGGGTGCAAAACTTTATCAAAACTGGACATAGGGTCCATTGTTTCCCCAAGGTCAAAGGGATCTTCCGAAACTGGGTGCAATTTGTCAAGATTAGGCGAGCAGATTTTTCAGCTAAATTAGCTCTGTCGCCGCCTACTCGAGAATATGCAGCGCGCATTTCAAAGAGGAGGATTAATTTACCACGCAGGGGATGCCAAGATGGTCTCACTTAGTTTAAAGAGTGAGAGGATGGCTAAGTTACTTCCTACCGCCGTGCCGTCTGTGAATGCAAACATCTCTGCTTGCCCTGTCCCGAGGTCGAGAGACACCGTCTGCCGCAAGCGAGATATTGCCACGGTAAGTTCATGCTAATGTTAATGTTTACAAGCTGCGTGTTAGCAAGCTCTGTGTGTATTTTGTATAGCTACCGTGTTCCCTTTGACACAGCCTCCACTACAAGGACGATCACTCTGACATTAGAAGAGCATTTTTCGTGATTCACGAATTTGAGCCAAAACAAAATTGCCCTGAAGTAAAAGTCCATATCGTCATGAAAGCTTCATGGCTAGTGTTTGGATCAGTGGTGATGATCATTAAGCGGCTTTCGCAATCGTGTGTTTGCTTTTTGTGTTAGACTGCTACGGTTCTCTTTCACATTTGACCGTGACCGTGTCGTCAGGGCTGTAGTGGAGGCTAAACGCAGTTTACCCACCGCTGAAATTATGTCAGAAACAGTTTATCCACTTCTCACTTCAGAGTTTAGCTACCTCTCAGTAAATTCACTACCTCGTAGAGTTTATGTAACTTTACCACATGTATTACCACTAGTATTGGTGTAAACATTTAATAGTAACATTCAAATCATCAAATATGTTCTGAATTTCTTTTATGTATTTTTTAAAACATTTAGTAGCGCATATCAGGGTCCACTGTACTGTAATCTCCCTGGCAATCTCGTAACATTCAGTTTACTGTTTATGTTTGCTATAATTCATATGCAGGACAATTTCATGTGTTTCCATTAGTGGCAATGATCTTTATACAATATTATTATTATGTCTGCAGGTTATGCAACATCATTAATGAAGGCCCTTCGGGAAAGCTACACCAATTCACCTGCAGCTCTTCCAGAGGTTAGCGCCAGTTTGTCCTGATGCACCCGCCCCCATCGCCAAATCCTTCAAACAGGTTCCTGAGGAGGCCGTCAGCCTCTACCTAGCCCGGCAGTCACGCTACAAGAACCTAATTTCACATTATTTTCTTTCCACAGACAAGTCCAATGATTTAGTTGTAAGTATTCATTTAGTGGTGGTTTCCTGCATTCTGCATGTTTTTTTTTTCTTTGTGTGCTGTTGCTTTGGTTTTACTTTGCACAAAATCATTACTTTTTTTCTTAGGCTATTGATTCCCGTGATCTTGCTTATAAATTCCGATTCCGCCATTAGCCTACCTTCGTGATCACGCAAAGAGGTCTGGAGAAGCGGTCCGTTCAGAATTACAACCAACAAAAAATATAAGTGCATGTACAAATTTGCAGTAATGTTCGGTAAATATAAACTCTATATATATATATACACACACACACAATTCATTTATTTAAATGGGTTAGGGTTATGTGTGTATATATGCATAGGCGTACAAACATACATACATGCATATATATTATAAATAATATAATATATACTTCAGGTTACCAGAAGTTAGCTAACTTTAATGAAGAGTTGGTCATGTGAGCTATAGCTAGCTGCAAGTAACCCATTATCTTCCAAATAAGCATTAACTAAAACTGGCTACATAAAATATACTGACTAGATTCACGAGAGGTCGGCTAATGTGTGTAAAAGTAAAAAAAAAAATACAGTAATTTCATTATTTTACCAGCGAGCGTACTTCGGAAGCACTGAAAATGAATGGGGTTCAATGCTGGAACTATCAGTGTTTGGAACTATTGGCTGCTCCACGACACGCGTTACTTGCGCATTTTTAAGTTCCTATGGCGGTCTATGGGAGTGTCGCAACTCTCTCTCTCTATGGCTCTGGACCACACTATTGCAGGCAAAAGAAACAATGTGCAAACGTTTCAGGTCTAGCCCTTCATCAGTGGGCTTTTTTTTATATAGATTTGTTTACTTGCAACCTGTGTCTTTGTTCAGTAATCTTTGTCCTTGTTCAGTAAATGTTTAGTAACCATTACAAGCAATGCCAATAAACAGTTTTTTTTTTCTTATAGAAATTCATGTGTTCTGTGTACTTTATAACATTTTGAGGGCAAATTGGGCAATCACAACAGAATAAGCAATTATTATTTTTATACATTTTCATCCAAACGAGGCGATTGAAAGCCCTGATAGGTCTGGTCACGACTTTGGAATTGTTGTCTGATGGTTGAAACCACACGAGAGGCTTCTTATACTCCTGCCTAAAACTCCATAAGCCCAGGCCAGCGTATAGCCTGCCTGTACGCAGTGTAGCGGTATTGCCTAGGGATAAGTAGGAAAGATTCTTAAGTTTTAAACTCTGTTAGTAGGTTGGAAACGTCTCTGATGCATGTTTATTGTGTATGCAACACATCTCCTGTCACCTATAGCTGTTGTTCAAAGGACTCGGTGTAAAAAATAAAAAGGTAAAGTAAACATAAACCATGAACATACTCGTGCGTGCTGGCTTGAAGGGGAGCATTATCCTGCATGAAGTGTGAGTATGCTATGTGTAGCACAAACGGATTCAGGCATTATATCCAGGATGCTGCGTTAGGCACGTTACAACTGCTGGCCGCGGGGTGAGGTCCTCGACCAGCAACCAAAACGCGCTCACCTCCCTACAACACAAGCTCTCCACCACAGTTTCCATGGGACGACACCGCCCAGAACTCACTCCCTCTCCCGGTAAGCCTGACGGTGTCAATGACAGTCACGGGGAAAACTAGTTAGCACTATCAATCACACTGACTGAAGACATGACCAGCCTACTCGTCGTCAGCTACGTTTGCAAACAACATTTTCACTGGAGATAGAGGTGAAAGCAGGACACTCGGCCTGGCAAACAGATACTCAAATTATACTCGAAATTTACTCAATGATGCCTTATTAATTTCAGTATATTTAAAGTAGCCTATGCCTCCTCTGTAGAAAATGGTTATATTACAAGACACAAATTCAGATAGCCTTCTCAGAGCCTGTTTTATTAAAGGTTTGAATGAATGAAATGTCTCTTCTGTATTAGAAAAATAAATATATAATTATTACAGGTTTGAATGAATGAAATAATGTCTCTTCTGTATTAGAAAAATAAATATATAAATAAGAAATAACTAAAAGAAATACCTCCAAATTTAACAAAAATAGCTCTCACAAGCTTACAAAAACAAACTAACAAAATGTATCTTTAGTCTTCCTCTTTATCCTGTTTTTCTTCCTCATCCTCCTTGTTTGCCCATCTATGTTTTGCTTTAGAGCTGATCTTTCCCAGAAGTTTTGAAAACCAGGAAATTTTCATAATTTAAAAAAAAAAACCCAGCCAGGACAGGACGTGAAAACAGGACTGTTGGTCACCCTAACCTAGTCTAAAGTCTAGGTCTAGCGCGTACATTCAGATGCTATTTTAAGCGCGCATGCTTGGCCATACAGAATGAACAACGCGCATACACTGTAGATGATTCTCTCATCTACACAGATGCATTTTACTTTTTGCAAATGATACATTATTATAAGGAAAACTATTTAAACACGAGTGAAATCACTGTTGTGTTCATGACGATAGGAAAAATAGGCATAAAGCGTACACATTTACCCAAATTATTATGTGCATGTTTAACCGAAGCTAATTTGGGTGGGTTTGTCCCATCCCCGGCCCAATGTCACTTCTCTTTATTTTACGGCCCTGACGAGAACATCGATCTCCTCGGCTGTGAACCATCAGAACTGTAACTAAACCAAGCGCGCCGCTGCCTGCGTCTACCTCATGTGACGTCATCGCCGAGTCGCGTAAAAAAATAACCGTTACTAACCAAAAACGTAAAAAACTGGACTTTAACACCATTTTGGAGACATTTCTAACTTTATATACATATCTTAACTGCTTTATGTACCCATTAATCGACAGTGGTGTTTAACCTGCACCATGGCCTTTAAAGAGTATGTGTTTATAGGGCGGGAAACCCAATTCTTCTGGCCAGAGAATTGCGTTTCCTGAAATCCTATAAAGTACGATGATATTGTGGATCCCCACAAATATTATACTGACAATTGAGCTAATTCATTATACCTGTTTTGTGAAACGTGGTCCGTGTAATTAATTGCAATCAACTTGTGGTTAATTTCAAGGATTCACATGCATACATGCAGGTAAAATGACAGATCCTCCCTTATCGGGAGATTTATTAACATGTAAGACTGATCTAATCCAAACATGCATGAATAATTATTAATTACCAATTATTAATTATGATATGCAAATTCCCCACGGATTAGATCCGCCCTTGAGTCCTTACACACTGTAAAAGCAGATCGAATCAGATGCAGTTTTGAAATCCCTTCTTCTGTCTTCCATCAGGACCATTTGACCAACAGAGAGCTGACAAAAGCAGCGGAGGCTCGGAGGCAAGAGGAAGAGGAGGAGAAGAGAAAGCAGATCGCCAGCCAGAGCGAAAAAAGTGACGAGAATGAGGAGAGAAAAACAGGAGGAAACATTTAGGTATTGTACATAAGACAATGGAAATGCGTCCTGTGGTGGATATTAATCACACTCATTAGTGTCAGAAATTAACTTCTTTATTTTCAGGAGCATTTTTGCACATTCATGAGGGCTAACACGCATCAAAAACACAGCATGCTGATTAATTATGTTAAACACTTCCAACCCATACTAACATTTATATATTAAATGCTTAGACAACAGATAAAATAACTTTGGGCGCATTTTAGGCATTTTTGTTACTTTAAAACTGTGAATCTCTAGAGATCATGGGCTTCCAGTGATATTTTAGTATTATTTATAGTATACAGTATTTAGCAATGTTTTGAATGACCTTTTATTATTATTTTCAGAATTGTGTGCTTTTGTCATTTTTTTGTCAGTAGGGCCAACTCACATTATACAAATTAGTTCCATCAAATTAATATACGATACTTACAATTTTATGAATATTTTAACATTTATTTTTTCTTTTGAGCTCACAAAACTGACACATTTTAAGTAAGTTGAATTGTTTCGTTGTTTTGAGTTCTATGAACTTGTTTCTTTTAATTTTGACAAACTTAAATTTAGCTGAATCTGGGCTGGGATTTTTATTTCCCAGCATGCTTTGCAATGACACTCAAAAGGGAGAGTAAATGCTAAAATTAAGTCTCATATAATGGTTTTTGTGCCAGATTAATGTTAAGTGGGAGATTTAGTAGTGTTTAATGTTTTGTTATGCTAGTTTAGAAGAGTTTCTGTTATGTTGGGTTTTTTGGGGAGTTACCATCATGGCCGGTGACGAGTTTGGTTTGAGAACAGTGTGTGTTAAATGTTTAAAGTTGATGTACTCATTCCGCAAGGGCTATGATATGCTGATACTATAGGTAGCACTTATTGAATTGGCTTGTTAAATCTAGCCAAGTTTCCACTACTAAAAATATTGAAGTTGAGATTACATGAGAGTTTTAAGTTGTGTATGAATTATCTTACTCAGATATTTCAAGTTAAAAGCAATTAAAATATATGATTACAAAACAAAAATCTGCAAGCTCTGCTTACTTACACATTCAATTTCTTAACTTAAACAATTTGATGTAACTGATTACCTCAAATTATTTGAGTTTTGCTAACTTAGTTATTCGGGTGTATTTAATCAACTAGAAACTGCTCTAAGTGTTTGTTTCAAATTCAAACGTGCTTGCAAACCAGTTCCAATCTTTAATTTGTCTGTGAAAGGTATTTTGGGAACATTGACATATCATTTGACATCCACATTCTTACAACTTGCTCATTCATGAATCACATCTAACTGGGAAGGTTATTGAATTAATGGAAGTTCACTGAGTGGGAAGCCTGGAGAAAGTATAATTCTTTCCACTGTCTCAGAACTGGGCTTGTATTTGTCTTTATTTTTTGCCTTTTAGAGCGTCAAAGACATAGAGAGACTGTTATACAGCAGTTAGCCGTGCAGAAGCAGGAAAAAATCAGCAATGAGGAAGATATCATCGCAAAAGCAGTCGCTGAACGTGAGGCCAGACGGGCCCGAGTGCAGCGCGAGAAAGAAGAAAAACATGAAGCCATGTTGAAATCTATCTCTGCACACAGAGAATCCAGGGTAAATTATTCCTAATGTTTTTATACATCGTTAGTCTCATAGCATAATAGCTATGAGGCTAACGACATGTAAACATTTTTAAATCTCCGCTCCGCGTCATGCCTAACAACGTCCCTCAGCTGTTCCACTGTAAAACACGGCTTCGCGGGGCTTATTGCTTAATTTTACCACAGTGATGCTGGGTTTATGAGCATCACACGGTTTATATATAGAATTTGAAATGCATTTATTGAAATAAACATTTTTCTCAACTCTATATCAGAGGCAAGAGCTGGAACAGAAAGCTCTGAAGATGCTGAATGCAAAGAAGGAAGCAGATCAAATCTTCATGGAGAAGCAAAAACTTTAAGCTCAAAAAGCTAAAGAAGAAGGAAAAGCACTCCAATACACATACATACAACAAATGAAAGAAAGTGCGTTCAGCTTTTAAAAAAAATACTATTAAGCATCCACCCTAGACAATGCATCTGCGATAATATTGTCTATTCCCCGGACATGCACAATTTGGAGGTTAAAAGGTTGAAGCAATCAGCGCATTAACCTACGATTTGAATTGTATATGCGACTGAGGAATTTGAGTGGGTCATGGTCAGTATAGACCTTAACTGGATGTACCGTAGAACCTAAATACACTTTCGAAGTGTTGAATAGCCAGGACTAAAGCCAAAGTCTCTTGCTTGATAGTGGAGTACTTTCGCTGGGCAGAATTACATTTCTTAGAGAAGAAACTCACGGGATGGTTTACGTTGTCTACGCCTGATTGCAAAAGTACGGCACCGGCGCCTACGCTGCTGGCGTCCACAGCAAGCTGAAGGCGAGTGTAATAAGACTTTAGCCATGAAAATGTCACAAGTAACAGAAATAAGCGCAAATGTTAGAGCATGTCAGAACACCTCAGGGACCCAGAAAACCCCTCAGACCCCAGAGGGTTAAAATGTCAACAGCCTTAGATAGAACAGGTGTCGTCCAGAACGGTCGGAGAAAAGGCTCGAGAAAACAAGGTTTTTAAAGAATTCAAAATACTGCACAACAGGGGGGCGCTGCCGAGCATCAATGGAGTAGGACGTGAGTTTGTTAGCTCCTGCCGATTTCAGTTAATATTGTTATTTTTCTGCGCTTTTTCGTTACATATTTAGTATAGTTTTACTCCGCAACATTTTTTACTAAAAAGTCTAACTCCGGACTGCATAAGATGGCTGGAAAGAATTCTAAAACTCGCAAAACTATTCAGACACAACTGCGGCCTGGTCTGCAAGTTGCGACCGCGTCTTCGAGTGGATCATCTGTTACCTCAGAGGTCGAGGGCACCTCGACGGATGCCAACCTTGACATCGCTGCACTCAAGCTTGAGTTATTGGCCTCGGTGAGGAAAGATATTGCTGATATTTTTAAAAAGGAACTCCAGGATACTCTCGGGGATGCTTTGCCTACTATTAAGCTTGACCTGCAAGCGGTGAAGTCACAGCTGGCGAATGATAAAGCTGCTACCGATGCTACCATGTCTGAGCTAAAAGGTACGGTCGGAGAGATGGAGCACGCACTCACCGAGTGCTCAGATGACATCGCCGAGATGAAAACAACTATCGAGCGCCTCACAGCTAACATAGCCATGCTGGAAAATAAATGTGAAGACTTGGAGTCCAGATCACGGCGTAACAACATCAGGATAGTGGGAGTACCGGAGGGCCCTGACACCTGTACCACGGCTGCTGTGGCCGCCTTACTGAAGGAAGCGTTCAATCTGGAAAAGGAGCCGCTTTTGGACCGGTCCCACCGGACCCTCCAACCCAAACCCAAGCCTGGTGATCGTCCACGAGCCATTGTGTGCAGATTTCATTATTACAGTGACTGTGTTGACATTCTGCGCCGCGCGAGAGAGCTCCGGCAGATTAAAGTCAGAGACGCGACCGTCTCAGTTTTCCCTGACCACACTGTCAAGATAGCTCGGGCTCGGGCTGCATTCAACGAGGTCAGACGTCAACTTCGTGGCATTGACGGTGCTCGATATGGTCTGTTTCATCCAACGCTTCTTCGCATCACATACAACGGTGTTGAGAAGGATTTCGTTTCTGCGGAGGAAGCCAGCGACTTTGTCAAAACTTTGGTTCCTGGGTGAGCTCCAACAGCGTTTCTGATCTATGTTCTAGTAGGCCTATTCCTTAGAGGTTGTGAATACACCAGTCTTAATTTGTTTAGTATTAGGTGGTTTTCTAGCTTGCTGCACTTACTAGATCTGATCAACATTACCTCATTTTATGCTTTCTGCATCTATTTGCACAGGACTGAGGGCCCACTGTTATTTGTATTTTCGCGTGCTTTACTGTATTCATGCGCATATGTTTAACGTTAAATAGTGTTGAGATCAGCGGGAGTTTTTTTCTCTTTTTTTCTTCTCTTACTTTTGTTTGGTTTGCATGGTCTCCGAGTTGTTCAACGGTGTTGTGGACAACTTTTGTTTACTGTGGGAAGCACTGCTGTCTCCTTTGTTCTGTGGTTATATGGGGACTTTGGGTGCATTTGTGTTTAGGGGTATGTTGGGAGGGGAGGGGGGCCCACCTCGGCTCTATATGATCATTTTCAAAAATAAATTTATAAATAAAATAAATAAATTTTAATTTTTTCAAATGGTTAATGGCAATATAGATCCCAGCATTGCTGGGTCAGGCACACCTCTCAGATTCATCAGTTGGAATATCAGAGGTATGGGTAATCCTGTTAAGAGATCTAAGGTTTTTGCACACTTGAAACGTTTAAACTCTGATTTAGTTTTTTGCAGGAGACTCATCTTCGTGTTAAAGACCATGTTAGGTTAGATTGCCCTTGGGTAGGTCAAGTCTTTCACTCAAACTTGAATTCAAAAGCTAGGGGAGTCGCTATTCTAATTAACAAAAAAGTCCAGTTCTCATCCACTGACGTTATTGCTGATAGGAATGGCAGATACCTCATGGTTGCTGGTACCCTGATGCAAAAAAAGGTTTTGTTGGTGAATGTATATGCCCCGAACTTCGATGATGTTGAATTCGCTAACAGATTGCTGAGTAACATCCCCTTCTTGAATACACACCTGCTGATTTTCGGTGGGGATTTAAATTGTGTTTTCGACCCAATCTTAGATCGGTCTAATCCTCGAAATCTATCTCAATCTGCTATGTCTAAAACTTTCTCTGATTTTATGAAACAGTATGGTCTTATTGATCCATGGAGATCTCGTAACCCCTCTATTAAAAAATTCTCTTTCTTTTCCCAGGTGCACCATTCATATTCTAGGATTGATTATTTTTTTATTGACCGTACGCTTAATTAATGTGTTAATTCTTCGGACTATTTAGGTATTGTAATCTCCGACCATTCACCTTTACTATTAGATATTCAACTTTCTACCTATAAACGTAGCCCACCACTTTGGAGATTTAACTCTCTCCTTTTGGCAGACCAAGAATTCTGCAAATTCATTTCAAACTCTATTGATGAGTTCTTGTCTTTCAATCATAATGACTCATCTTCATATTCATTGCTGTGGGAGACACTTAAATGTTACCTGAGAGGTCAAATTATTTCTTATTCTGCTCTTTCTAATAAAAAGATTAATGCCAGGCTTAATGCACTTACATCTGTGATTGGGGACCTTGATCAAAGATTCGCGCTGAACCCTTCTCCAGAACTTCTTAAGCAGCGTCTTGATCTGCAAGCAGAATTTGATCTCATCTCAACTAAAGAGGCAGAGCGCTTGCTATTACGCAGCCGTGGCTCATACTACGAATATGGCGACAAGGCAAGTCGTTTACTGGCACATCAGTTACGACGGCAGGCCACTTCCCGTCTGATACCTACTATTAAAAACACGTATGACACTATTACTACAGACCCCTTGGAAATTAAGGCTATTTTTAAATCATTTTACTCTTTATTATATAAATCTGAATTTCCTACTGACAACACTAAAATGAATACATTTCTTCAGAATCTTTCGAACCCTGTCATTGATACAAATACTGCCACGCAAATGGACTCTCCACTCTCTCTTGAAGAAGTATTAATAGCAATTAATGCTATGCAATCTAATAAAGCTCCAGGCCCCGATGGGTTTCCGATTGAATTTTTTAAAACATTTATTGGCAAATTGGCACCGTTACTTTTATCCGTATTCAATGAATCCCTAGAAAGTGGTTCATTACCACCAACCTTGACACAAGCCAATATCACTCTCCTTCTCAAAAAGGACAAAGATTCGACCTCCTGTGGGTCTTACAGACCATTGTCTTTGCTTAATGCTGACGTCAAGGTATTGGCTAAAGTAATTGCATCCCGCTTAGAGAATGTGCTTCCTCATATTATATCTGAAGAGCAAAATGGTTTTATAAAGGGACGTCAACTGTTTTTTAATACCCGTACACTTTTCAATATAATTTACTCAAAACACTCGGCTGAACTTCCTGAGCTTGTGATTTCTTTAGACGCCGAAAAAGCATTCGATATGGTAGAGTGGGAATACTTGTTTGCAGTTCTGAAAAAATTTGGATTTGGTGAAAATTTTATTTCTTGGATTCGCCTCCTTTACTCATCCCCCAAGGCTAGTGTTCATACTAATGATGTTTATTCTGATTATTTTGCCCTTGGACGTGGAACTCGCCAAGGTTGTCCTTTATTACCTTTGCTCTTTGCTATTGCTATCGAGCCTCTGTCAATTACATTAAGATCTTCCCCTTTATTCAAAGGTATCACCCGTAATGGATTCGAATATAAATTATCACTTTATGCGGATGATTTGTTATTGTATATAACTGATCCTACACTTTCCATCCCTGCGGTTTTGGGTATTCTGGAGAACTTCAGCGCTTTTTCAGGTTACAAATTAAATTTGGAGAAAAGTGAGTGTTTTCCCATTAATACTGCAGCATGTCAGTTGCAACAGTCAGATTTGCCTTTTCGATTTAATCCATCAGGGTTCAAATACCTAGGTGTTAACGTGACTCGTTCTTTATCTAGCCTTGCGTCTGCGAATTTCACTCCCCTTATCTCTAGGATTACATCTAATATTCAAAGATGGGGTAACCTCCCCCTTTCACTAATCGGCAAGATTAATGTTGTTAAAATGAATATTTTACCGAAATTTCTTTTTTTATTCCAGTCAATTCCTCTTTTTCTGCCAAAACATTTCTTTGACTCATTTGATAAGATAATTTGTTCTTTTATTTGGGGCGGAAAATCACCTAGGATTCGTAAAACTCTACTGCAGAGATGCAGACTTAATGGAGGACTGGCATTACCTAATTTTTTAACTTACTATTGGGCGGCTCACATCCATAAACTTTGCTACTGGTTAAAATCCCCTGGATCCTCTTGGTGTAAACTAGAACTATCATCCTCTAGGGGATCTTCTATACCTGCTCTACTTTATTCCTCTTTACCTACGAAACCTTCTCTATACACTGATAATCAAGTGGTTCTTAACACACTCAAAATCTGGTATCAATTTAGACGACACTTTAAATTTGTAGATGCATCTTCCTTGGGTCCTATCAATAACAACCATTTATTTCCTCCATCACTTTCGGACTCGACATTTTCACTGTGGTATGACAAGGGTGTTTTGCAATTCAGAGATTTATATGTAGATGGTGTCTTTGATAGCTTTACCAATCTCTCATCTCGCTTTGAACTCCCTGTTACTCATCTGTTTCGCTATTTTCAAACTCGCAACTTTGTGGCTAAGTGTTTCCCTAATTTCCCTTCTTTACCTCCAGTGCATCGGTGGGAAACCATGCTTTCATTTGTCCCTCATCACAGGGGAATAATTTCAAAGCTATATGACATTATCTTAGCTTTTAGCGACTTTTCAAATGCCAAACTTAAGGGTACATGGAAAAGGGAACTGGGAATACAAATACAGGAGGAGTCTTGGGAACAGGCCATAGAGAGGATACGTTCTACCACCTCTTGTGCTCGTCTTGGACTTATTCAATTCAAGGTTTTACATAGGGTACATTTCTCTAAGCTTAGACTATCTGAAATATATCCGGAAGTGGAAGACAAATGTGATAAATGCCATGGCTCCCCTTGTCATCTTAGCCACACTTTTTTTTTTTTTGTCCTGATTTGGTAGATTTCTGGGTGGCTTATTTTAATATTATGTCCTCTGTTCTTGGGGTAAATCTCCAACCTTGTCCTCTGATTGCTATATTTGGGATTCCTGACCCCTCAATGGCACTTAACCGTACACAAAAGGACATCATAGCTTTCACATCCTTACTAGCAAGACGCTCCTTATTGCTACATTGGAAGTCTGCTAAATATCCTTCTATCTCCCGTTGGCTCAGAGACATCATGTATTTTTTAAAACTTGAGAAAATGAAATATACATTGAGAGGATGTACAGTCAAATGTTTCCTTAAATGGCAACCCTTTATTTCCTATTTCACAAATTTAAAGGTACTACCCAATTGAATGTGTGCCTGTTATTATTGTACTGTTTGTATTGCATAATTAACCAGTAATATGTGTGTTGGTCATGGTGAGCTGAGTGGGTGGGGAGTTGTTTATTATTTCTAACACGACACTCTGTGATCTAATTTACTTATTTCTAATAATTCTTATTAGAGTGTTTTGTTTTAGGTTTTTTTTATTTTTTTTGTAATGTGTATATGTGTCCGTGTACATGTACATATATGTTTAAAAAGTGGGTGGAAAAAAACAAAAAAGGGGGGAAAGGATAAATTGTATCTGTGAATGGAAATTCTGTATTGTGTTATTGTTGTATTGTTTTCCTTTTCCTTCAATAAAAAAAAATTAACAAAAAAAATAAAAAATACTGCACAACAAAATATCTGAAAATAATGTATAATAATCAGAGCTTTTTTTAATAACTTGGTGTTACGGGCAGACGGACACCACCCTTAACATAAAGGAGAGACGCACACAGATCAGCTCGTATCAAAAGTAGGGGTATGTTTATTTAACAGAAGGGTTGTCAAATAATAGGTAGCTTCCTCTGTTGCCATTTATAACGCGAAAAGACGCTTAAAGCGCACCAAAATCAAGTAGAAAAGCACAATATAGGCTACAAACGACCACGAATTTTAATGTCCACCCACAAATTTAACCAATACGCTAGTACATACAGAGTACCAGCGCTCACTAAATAGGCGATATGCCACAATATATCACAAGCTATACAACTAAACTAAAAGGTATTCTGATAGGCAAAATGTTGTCCAACTTCTCTAACTAACTACACATAAAACCCCCCAAAAAAATCCTAAATACCTACGCAATCTTCAGTGGCTTACTCAGCTCGAGGCGTCCCACGTGCCCCCTCCTGAGATATCCACCAAAATAAAATAAACAGTCGACTAAACAAAGGAACAGACAATCAAAATTGCCCACCAGAATACTCACCAAAATGTTGTAGCGTTCAAAAGTTCCGCAATTAACACTAAACACTAAAGTCCGACTTAAACTATTGATCTCGGACGAGCCTCCACTATGTTACGGGCAGACGGACACCACCCCTTAACAAAGGAGAGACGCACACAGATCAGCTCGTATCAAAAGTAGGGGTATGTTTATTTAACAGAATTGTTATCAAATAATAGGTAGGTTAACAAAAAAAATACAAAGGCGGAACGCTTTCTACTGCCGGGTGGACGGCTGGACGGTAGTCACTCAAAAGACAGAAAGCACGGCTGTGCATCGACTCTGTTCTCAGGCTCTGTGTGCGCGCTCAGGTGTGGTCCCAGGAGCCTTTTTTAGCGCAAGTAGGCTTCGCTCAGGTGTGGCTCATCTGTAATTGGGGAAGAGACATTGCGCTCAAACACATGTATAGGAACAAACACCAGAGCTGGGGGACGTAATACCCCCACCCCGAAATGGTGACCTGTCGCCATACCTGGAACATGAGAACACTCATTTTTACTCACGAATTCTGTGTTTCAGCTCAATGTTTGAGCCAACCCAGACAATAGAGTTCCAGCTATAAATAATCACTACCTCGTTCAAGGCGTATCTGCATGCGAAAAGAAGTTAGAATTACACAGGAATGTATTATTTTGGCGTATATGGTTAAGTCACAGGCAAATCGCAACTATGCGCGACGCAATACCTAGTATTGCTACAGACTTACATTAGGTTAGCAAGCCCAATAAATTAAAATAAATCCCAAAACAATCTATATATATATATACATATAGTGTTGTTTTATTATTATTAACTATAACCTAAATGTATAGACCATATTCAGTAAATAAGGACACATGCAAGTTCATTTTCACAATAAACAAAACGTTTTTGTTTTTTTCCAAGTAATTTTTTTTTTAAATACTATTAAGCATCCACCCTAGACAACGCATCTGCGATAATATTGTCTATTCCCCGGACATGCACAATTTGGAGGTTAAAAGGCTGAAGCAATAGACTCCAGCGGATTAACCTACGATTTGAATTGTACATGCGACTGAGGAATTTGAGTGGCTCATGGTCAGTATAGACCTTAACTGGATGTACCGTAGAGCCTAAATACACTTCGAAGTGTTGAATAGCCAGGACTAAAGCCAAAGTCTCTTGCTTGATAGTGGAGTACTTTCGCTTGGCAGAATTACATTTCTTAGAGAAGAAACTCAAGGGATGGTTTACGTTGTCTACGCCTGATTGCAAAAGTACGGCACCGGCGCCTACGCTGCTGGCGTCCACAGCAAGCTGAAGGCGATCGAAGAAGAGGAGAAGAAACGTCTCAACATAGAAGAAGAGAAATACCAGGCCCAGATACGAAAGGAGGCTATTGAGAAAGCAGAAACCAAGCAGTATACCAGACCGACAGAGTGAAAGGCCTCCATGTTCGTGTCTTACGTTATTAGACCACAAATCGTCGTGCGAAAAAAGAACTGAAAGACTTTGTGGCAAAGAACACCGCTCTCATTGTTGAGGAGGAAACCCAGTTCCTGAAATACGCCAATCAAGTCATCGAAACAGCCGAGAAGGCAGGGAGAAACATCTACCCGCTCCTAAAGAACAAGCGGTCAGTCCGTAGATACGGCAAGAGCGTGCAAGCGTTTTTATAATTAATATCCAGTTCTCCTGTTGCTCAGTTTACTATTTGACACAAGGTAAGGCTATTTCGATTCTTTGCATTGAGTGAAATTAAAGTTAAAGACATCAAAATAAAAATTGAATTCACTTGAACAATATTTTGATGAGAACAAAAAGTGCCACATCAACTGTAGTTTCGTAGGTATAACCGGACAAAATATGAACAATAGCTAGGAAAAAAACAAGTGGCGATGAAAAACAAATTAATTTATTTTTTAACAAGCATGTAAACAGAACACCTTATCTCAAAGTTGAGAGAACTCAGCTTGGCGGAAAGATCTCTTTTTTCTCCACGAAGGCCCGACCAGCTACAAAGTAGGCAACCTTTCCTGCTTTCCGTGCCTCGTCGACTAACGGCCACAACTTCATTCTACCATCTCTGTCGGCCTTGCAAAGATCCTCTCTAAAACGCAGACCATTTTCCCGTAGATAAGCGGAGTTTTTGGCTGCCGCCCGTACTGCTGCTCTGTGTATACACGAAGAGAACTGGATGATTACACCGCGGGCAGAATTTTCTTCACACCAACACGATGCACTGTGTCGATCACATCCGGAAGATGGTCAGCGTGCTCTGGCAGTAATTTCTGACAAATGCCAACCAGTTCTCTCCTTACATTTTTTTCATCGATATTATCTGACAGGCAGTGTAATTTCAAATTCCAACGTCTGGAATACCGCTCCAATTCAGTGATGCGTGACTCCAATGCGCCGATCCGATTGTTCTCTTTCAACAGTGATGACTCGACTTGGGAAACTTTGGTCTTCACCTCATTCACATCATCACACACGGCGTTAAGCTTTTCTCTCAATCCGGCAATATGAGAGGTGTTGACCGCAACCATCGACTCCAGCTTATCAGGAATGGCTTTTATAATAACTTGGAAATTTGTTGTCTAATGCATACAGTTGTGAGTTGGGAGATAGAGAAATACGAAGCAGACCTAGTTTTGTCCAAATCTGATTGGCAGCGCATGCAGGACAGTGTGAACGGAGTGAATCGTCTCAGCAGAAGTGTCATAGCAGCGGCTGAACAGCGGGAGGCGCTGCACATGCGCTCTAAAGAGCTCGTCAAACCCAACACCATAGCTGTGAGTGACAGCATCGCACTGGAGTTACTGCATTTGTAGCTCTCTTATTGTGCGGGGCTCCGTACTTCTTATGCCGGGCGTACACCAAAGGATTTTCACAGTCCCAGACTAAAGACCGGCAGTCTTTAGGAATCTTACTGGAGTCTCGGCGCGCTCCCGTCGTCTCGATCGTTAATTGTGAGGTGATAATCTGCAGTCGGCGACCCGATTTATGCCAGTCTTTTTCTAGTCTTTCATATTAAACATGTTTGATATTATCGCAAGTCCTAGCGTAGTCATAGTGACGTAAAACAATCAACAACCAATAAAATCGTTCTCAGAAAACCGGAAACAGGAAGCCATCAGTCACAACAAAGAAACACTTATATTCATAATTTCAACACAGCATTTAAAATTATACCCTTTCAAGACATTTAGTTCAAACTATTGTTCTCATCATATAATGATATAGATTCATAACCCCCGGTCATGTGAAAAAGTTAGGTCATCCCATTAAATAGTCAACTCTTTATTAACTCTTTCCCCGCCAGCAATTTTAAAAAAAGTTGCCAGCCACCGCCAGGGTTTTTGACGATTTTCGCTAAACTTTAATGGCCCGCAGAATATTTTCTTCTATGAATATTGTCAGGGTCTTGCTCTGGCAGCTTTGTCTGTGTTGTCTTTGTTTCATGTCTCTATGTTTGTGTTGTGCTTTAACATATGGTTTTGTTTGTGTTGGCCATGTGCTCCTCTGTTCCTGCCTCCTTGTTTCCCTGTACCACACCCTCTTGTCTAGTTGAGTCCTCTTTTGTCTGAGTGTTGTCACCTGTTCCTCATGTTCTCTGCTCCCTTGTTTGAGTCCTCGTTTACCTGAGTGTGGTCACCTGTTCCTTGTCTGAGTGTGCTCACCTGTTCCTCTTGTTCTTAGCTCCCTTTATATGTGTTCTCTTGCCCTCATGTGTTGCCAGTTCGTTAGATGTTGTTCTTCTGTATAGACGTTGTGCTACATTGTTTGTTTGACAGTCTAGTAATTTCTAGTCAGAGCTAACTTAAATCTCCTCGTCTAGTCTCGTCGTTTCTTGTGCTTTCTGTGTCTTTTGTCTTCCCTAGTTTGTCCTCCAAGCTGAGCTTCCCTGGCCGCTTATACCATCAGCAAAGCAGCAAGACAGTCTCTTGCTGGCCTTCTGTGTCTACCCTCCCTAGTGATGGCAAAATGAGGCTTCCTGAACCACTGAGACCTCGCAGCCCATTGCTTCACCCAAAGGTTCATTACTCGAAGCTTCATTCAGCATTACTCACTAGTGACACCTAGCTACTGTGCAAAGAAATAGCAGGCAAATTAATTCATTCTGAACCAATGACCCGCCCCCCTCCCGCTCTGTTTTATTTATTTATCTTCTTCTCACTGTTAATTTCTCTGTAACCTTTCATTTGCAATAATAAAGAGATCTGTGCAGACATTTGTCCATTGCCTGGGTATGAAATAAAACATGTATCTTTCTCTGTCTGCATTTACTTGTACAGAGACAACTGTCACACACACAGTTAATTAATTTATTCAAAAAAAAAAAAATTGGATAGTGACAGTATGAACAACAAAAGGGACTGTGTTGAGTGCAGTGCTTATGGTGGAGGGACTCGAAGGAGTGTAATAAAGTAAACTGCTGTAAACACCACAGTTTGGGGTGGATGAAGGAAGGATTTCAATAGATTTTTATTGAGAAAATGAATTTTTTTGAAGTGTGTTGGGGTTTAGACAATTCCTCTTCTTGGACAAAACCTGTCCAGCCTTGGAAAAATATCCTTTCACAAGGACCAGAGGATGCAGGGGAACATAAAATGTCAGTGCCAGCGGGTATAAATGAAGATACTGATGCTTCTGTTGAGCCCAGACAGGGGAGGATCTCCTCTTTCTTGCTGGCTCCATTACCAGGATAAAGGAAGATGTCATAAAAAGCAAACAAATCCAAAAGGGCAATCCAAATGAAAAAGCAGTCCAGATCCAAAAATCTAAGCTACCAAAAATACAAAGCAATCCAAATAATCTTATCTAATTAATATAACAAGACTATAATATAGCTACTATAATTAATAATAACAATTATTATTAATAATAACTATTCTAACCTGATATAATGTAATAATATACAGCCCTAACACATATATGAGACAATAACGACAATGAGAGATCTCTGACTTTCTGACACTACAACTGCTTCTAGCTTCTACTACTCCTGACAACACCCACAAGGTGGCGCGAGTTTCGAACCCCTTTATCCGGAAGCGACACTCAGACCGAACCGATGACGTATCCACACAAACCGAGGCCTCGTTTGTCATCAGTCACGTGATTTTCACGTTAACAACACAAGCCTCGAATCGCGGCTTCATCTGGCACGCCCATTTTTTCTCGACACAAGCTCCGATGCCTCGGTTCAAATGTCACATCACTAACCCTCCCTCCTACTATCATCCTGGGTTGGATTCAGCGCTCTCTCAGCCTGCCTGTCTTTGTGCCTCATCCCTGCCTACTGTTTGGACTATTCACCTCCTCACCCCACCACCATCTCTCGTCTTGTCTACTGTCTTTCAATAAAACCAGTTAACACATTTCTGCATTTGAGTCCTCCATCATAGACTCGTGACAAATATATGAAGATGCTATATATCAAAATAAAGATCTGAGCCTCTGCTTTTAAACAAAAAAACGATTTTATTTTATCTTCATTTGTTCTTTTTTTATTGCCACTTGAACAGAGGTAGGTTTTGTCATGGGCGTCGGAACCATTGTATATGGGTGGGACAAGACCCACCCACTTTTTAAGACCAATGATATTGGACCAACTCACTTTTACATTCAGCGCATATGTCTGTTCGCTTTCTAGAGCGCTGTCAGTGAAATCCATTACACTTGAGGAATGCCCTAATGAATTAAACTCCATTTCCGCTGAATCGCTACATTATATTTCTCAACGAGCCGAAACTCACGAAAATAACCGCCCGTTGTACCCGTCCAGTCAAATATTGCGCTGCAAACATCAATAACAGCTTTAAGTTGTCAATGCTGGCAAATGACCATGGTATCAGCAGCGGGATAATCCACGGATAGCTGTGCATTTAATGCACGACGTGGAGGCGAGTTTAGTTTACTTGTTTAATTAAAAGGCATCAGAATACATGAAATGGCATTAGTACATTTTTTCTGGGGGAGGACCCACCCACTTTTTTTTTTGCTTACTACGCCCATGGGTTTTGTCAAAAACACAACATTTTTGACAAAAAGCTGAGAAAAAGGCATTTTTATCAAACAAGTGCATTTTCAAGCAGAATACATTCAGATGTCGTTTCCTTCATATATAAAACCTTCCAAAATAAATTAAATTTATAAATAAATGTAAAATATATCAAATTTAGGCAGTGTAATTTGCTTTTGAGTGGTACACGGAGTAACATTTCCCAGGATGTAAGGGGACACCACAACTTTTGCAGTAGAACGAGGTCTCCTTCCGCAACCCCTTACGTACACAAACTCTGCATCCTCTGGTTGGGTGTTGCTTTTTGGGAGTGGGCAGGATTGGAACAAGTTCATGAACAGCAAAACTGACATTCAGCCAGTTGGTTGGGTCAGTGTTGTATGGTGCTCTTGGAGTGTTTTCAGTTGGGGGCTCAACACTTTCCGCCCCACCACCAGCATACTGTTGGCTGGTCCATGATTTTATAACACTCTGGATGAATGAGAGAAGAGTGTTACAATTACCCTGTGGGTTTTTCGCTTTGTAAATGACAAAAGCGTTGAACAAACTGATCTGAAACAGATACATGACAAATTTCTTCGTCCACTTGTGTGACTTCCTGATAAAAGGGTAGTACACAATGTTTTGATCTGTTCACCTCTGTTTTTCCTAATTGTACCACGTACATGGGTTTTCATATCAAGTAGGCGCTTACACAGTCGTACAGAGTTGTATAAGTTGTCCATAAACAATCGTCTCGGTTACGTATGTAACCCTCGTTCCCTGAAGGAGGGAACGGAGACGTAGTCGACGTGTCGACTGATTGGGATCTCACTTAGACAGCCTGACATCTTCGAGTACTATTAAAACGAGCCAATGAGCCAACGATCCTAACTAGCGAAGCACAACTGCCTTATCTTAACCCTTTATAGGGCACTCATTGAAATACTTGGAAATTCTAAATTTCAACCATAGAGTGTTATTGGAGGATATTATAAGACTTCTAAACATTTGTGAGTTTTTAAAAAAATATATTTTTTTAGGTTGGAAATCAAGGGCAATGAAGTTACCATATATGGTTCCTCGCCAGTCTAGGGTAATTATTTTTTTCCTTAAAAAGTGTATATATAAAAATATAATAAAAACACATAAACTTGTTACAAACATAAAAATATTTATTTAGGAACATTTTAAATTATTATTAGGAACATTTTAAATTAAATTACACCTCTTAGCAGAGGGGCCTATATCACTCTGGCCTGGAGTGTCTAGGTTGTGGATGGGTGGGAGCAAGTCAGGGTCTGCCACATCATCATCTTCCTCCTCAGAGCCCTCATCATCACTGATGCTGGGGTGGGCTGGCACAACTGTCTCCCTCTTGCCGTAAAATATTCGCGTAGATAGCTGCAAAAAACAGAGAGTACATTTTTGAGTGAATATCAAGCCCATTTTGAGTTATTTGTTGAGTAACAGTGAAGTGCAGATCTACTGAAATATAAATAATAAGAAAAATAAGTGAGTAACATTGGACTGGTTTGTCATAATATATGTAAATATATAATAAGAAGTGCAAAATATCATTATAAGTATCAAAAACTGTTATAAAGGTCATAAAACTGACCAAAACCACACATATTTCAATATCTAATATGGCTCGAAAATGTCTATAAATGTGTTACGTTTCCCACTGGATCACTTTAAAATGTTATTCAAACCTCTGATAACATCCAATGCACTAGTAAATACTATTGTCCTACATTATAATCATAGACTGTGGTTATAATGCATTATTTGTAGAAAAAATACCCTAGTACGGCTTTTCTATACGCATAGGGCGTATGTCTAAATATGGTCTTCCTATCACTTGCGCTAATCTTACGTGAACAGGGCGTATGATCAAATATGGTCTCACCATTTTTCATGCCACAAATGTCACTACTTTCAAGAAATCTATGCAAACAACACCTATCTCAACATGTTGCACAACTATTCAACCAAAGAATGTGTGAGTTTCATCAACTTACCATTTTTTGTTTTGAAGTTATTAGCGCTGATGTGGGAGTAGGTAGTAGCGCATAACCTCACTTTCCAATATCCGGAACGACACTGAAGTTTGAAATGCTCCGCGCAACTTCTGATTGGTCAGATGCCATGGTGTGACTATCAGTGACGTAGCCTGATCTTCGCTGATTGGCTAGGAGAAATATATGCGCTCATACGACAACGCAAACAGGCAGGGGAGAGTCAGTTTGAATGCGCGATTAAGTTACCAAATATGGTTCCTCGCCCGATAAAGGGTTAAGGGGGTGCTTGCAGAAGTGATGGTCACTACCACATATCCTTGTGATAGCGACCTGAACCTCCCCGTCCAGTTCTTTGAACGCGGGTGCCATCATGCCCCGTCCCTGAAGTATTCAGGGGAAGTCAAGAAGGCTGTCGAGGGAACTAGATCTGGTTGGGCCAAAAAAAGGGCAACTATCAAGACCTGTTCCTCCTGACTAGCACAGTAGGTGCTTTCTTTCAAGCGACATGCACGCACAAGACAGGAGCACTGCTCAACACTAGATGTGATAATTCACTGAGCTTCAGGAGCAACTCTGCTCAACACCTAAGTGTGATAATTCACTGAGCTTCAGGAGCAACTCTGCTCAACACCTAAGTGTGATAATTCACTGAGCTTCAGGAGCAACTCTGCTCAACACCTAAGTGTGATAATTCACTGAGCTTCAGGAGCATTTCTGCTCAACACCTGAGTGTGATGAACATCACTGAACTTGAGCAGCGCCAAGCGATAATGAATCGCATAGCCGCTTTCTTAGAAGGCTCACTGGGGAACGCATTTCTGCTGGGCCCCGGGGTCAGCTGAAAGCCAGAGTCTATCCAAGGGATGTCCGCTCAGACAGAAACACAACTGGTAGAGGGACGAGTCCGGAGGGCAACAGATGCAACTGTGCGGCCCCGAAGTGGTCCCTGCCCAGCTGGACCGCCAGGGGATTGGAGTCTCCCTGGCCATAGCTGTCGTGAGGCTCGTTGGCGGCACGATTGAGCAGGCTGGAAGAATTTTATAGTGGAATGAAGCGACCTCAGAAGCTTCTGACTCCAAGGAGGAGGTGACGGGCGAGTTGTGACATGCGAGGGAAGCTTAGCGCAACGGTCGCGATGTTATCCTTTCAGACCAGTACCAGCTCGCTGAGCAGCGGTTGCTCAAAGCGAGGTGAACTGCCAACTCGAGGTAACAAATACCAATGCAGTCGGAGGTCGCCCAGGCCTCCGTTAAAGCATGCCCTTTGTACATGGCTCCTCAGTCGGTGTTAGTGAACCTGAAGGTCTGAACACGGGCTGAGAGTTTGGCGGCAGGCCGGAGTGATCTTTTATCACACAGGGCGTGCCGCTCTGCCACGGTCACCTCGGGACTCGATCATAAAACTAGTGCTGAAGCGGTCTTCATATGGAGGAAGCCAAGCGGCTGCGTCTGCCATATGCCCCAGGAGCCTCTGAATTTTCAGTGGGACCCTTTCTCACTTCTAGCACTAGCCTAACACACTCTTCTTGAAGAGACGTGTTGGACCGAGTCCTTCTCCTGAACTGAAACAGAGATACTCAGCCCGAGGGCGAGATTACTCTCTTCCAGTTGACCTGAAGACCCAACTGGCTATGGAGCACTCGAAGGGTAGGACTTGTACTGATACTTCGTACCCTCGACGTCAGCACACAGAATGGTCTGTGGATCGGAAGGATAAAGATCTGAAGTACTGTCCTTCAGGTCGAATGCTGCAGGCCAACCTTGGGGACGGAGCATTTGAAGATGCATCTCTGTGTAGTAATTGAATAGAGGCTTCCGAAAAAGGGCCCGTTTCAATTGACACAGGTCCAAGATGGCCATAACCCACCACCTATCTAGGGTACAAGAATTACGGGACTATAGAACCCGACCTTCATATCGGCCGGAGGAGAGGCAACATCACGTCCTTCGCCAGTAGGACTGCGACGTACGCACACAGGACAGGAGCAGCGCTCAACACGTAGGTGTGATAAATATCACTAACTTAGGAGCATCTCAGCTCAACACCTAGGTATGATGAAAATCACTGAGCCAGGGCGAAGCCAAGCGAAATGAATCGCAAGCCGAGTCTGCTGGAAGTTTCAGGGCCAGCTGGAGCGGTAGGAAGCCTCTTCAGGCTACACAGACCGTGCCAGGGGCCAGGAAACCACAGACGTACCCAAGGTGGGGCAGCACGGTGGAGGACAGGGACCCGACTCGGAAGGCCCGGAGGCGGCCCGAAGCAGGGTCTGAGTGTGGTGTATGACACTTACCTGTCTCCACGAGACGGCCAGGGATGCGTGAGAAGGCGGATGACCGGGTCCTCGAACTGCACCCGAGTGCCGGCTGGCGAACAAGAGGAAGCTGAAGGGTGCAAGGCTTTGCAGGGTCACACACCGTCAACTAGCCCTCTTGGGGCCCAGGAAGGGAGAAATTGCTCTTTCTTTGAAAATGTGGGTACCGCTGGTTCCACTTTTATGGAAACCAACGGCGGAACAATACACACACAAAAACAAAAACTTCACTCGGTCCTCTTACGAGTGAAGGGAGTGGCCGGTGACCATCTCCAAGAGCTTTCCCTCCATCCCTGGGTGGCCCGCCTCAGGTTCAACGCCTTCGTCGTCGCTTGCCACCTGGCTTGGCAGCGCCTGAAGCGGGCGGGGCGCCCCTTCTGCGGCCGGCTCCACGCTGAGACCTAGGTGGAGGCTGCTGCGATGGTCCAGCAGGAGCAGAGGCGGCTGCAGGTGGGCGCCCTCGGCGACGAGCAGGCGGAGGATCTGCCACCTACGAACAGGTGGAGGCAGCAGCAGGTCGTCGGGGCAGGATGTGCCGGATAGCCTCCGTCTGCTTCTGGGCGGCCGAGAACTGCTGGGCAAAGTTCTCAACCGCGTCGCCGAACAGCCCAACCTGGGAAATGGGAGAGTCCAGGAACCGAACCTTGTCCGCTTCTCTCATGTCCGCCAGGTTGAGCCAGAGATGGCGCTCCTGGACCACCAGAGTGGACATCGCCAGACCGACTGCGCGAGCTGCAACCTTCGTGCCCCGGAGGGCGAGGTCAGTTGCAGTGCGGAGCTCATCCACGAGCTCACGGTCTGGGCTACCCTCGTGCATATTCATGAGTGCCTGGGCCTGGTGGACCTGAAGCAACGCCATGGCATGCAGAGAGGAAGCGGCTTGCCCACAGGCTTTGTAAGCTCTGCCCGTGAGAACGGACGAGAACTTACAGGCCCTAGAGGGGAGACGAGGATCCCCCTTCCATGAGGTAGCGGTCGCTGGACACAGTTGCATCGCAACAGACCGCTCCACTGGAGGGATAGCCTCGTAACCCTTCGCCGCTCCCCCATCAAGGGTAGTGAGGGGGGAGGAGTTACTCAGGCGGTTTCTGGCAGAGAAAGGTGCCATCCATGCCCTTGTCAACTCCTCATGCACTTCAGGAAAGAAAGGTACCAGAGCGGCGGGCTGAGAACCAGACCGGCCCGCTCCGATAAACCAATCATCCAACCGAGACGGTTCGGGACACGGTGGAGGGTTCCACTCGAGCCCTACCGCCTCGGCGGCCTTCTTTAGCATAGCTGCCATTTCTGGATCCGGCTCGGGCAACGCCGGTCTCCCAGAGGGAGGCGGCGCAGCCAAGTCATCATTTCCAGAGCCCAGCTCCCCGTCCGATGCTGCAATGGACATCCTGTCCTCTGGAGGGGCCCCGAACGAGACAGCTGGTCGGTCCACCACAGAGGGACCAGCAGTCTCGTCGGGGAGCTCCACCGGCTGCGGTGCAAAAGAGGAGTGAGGGACCCACGGGGCTTTGCCGGGCGGATTACCCGTCACAGTAATCCTCAGATCACCCAGCCCAGACGGCGCTCCCTGCCTCTTCTGGGAAGGTAACCCAGAAGAACCAGTAGAACGGGGCCTGGGGGTGGGGACTCCACCTTCGCGAACGAAGGCGAGTCTTGATCTTAGCACCGAGATGATCATGTTCCCACAGTGAGAACATGAATCATCCACAAGAGCTGCTTCAGCGTGCTCTAAGCCCAAACACGTGATACAACTCTTGTGACCGTCAGAGGGGGACAGAGCCCTACCGCACCCAGAAACGCACGGATGGAATGGCATCTTGAAAAAGACACAAAACTCACCCGTGTTGCTCTTTCCGAAATGGGACCCGTCACCAGTGCCGGAGCCAGAGGTGGGTAGAGTATCCAAAAACTGTACTCAAGTAAAAGTACAAGTACTTATAGAAATATTTACTCAAAGTAAAAGTAAAAGTAATAATCTTAAAAGTTACTTGAGTAAGAGTAAAAAAGTATCCAATGAAAAAACTACTCAAGTAGTTAGTTACTAGTTACTTTGGATCACATAGGCCTATATATATATATATATATATATAACATGATATTATTTAGATATTTTTTCATTTTAATGACTAAAATTATCATAATTAGATAAGCTATCTTTGCAACAAAAACAGAAGAGACAAACTATTTCTGTATCTGTATATTATATCTATAGCCCGAAAACCATTGCCTGTCCTTTGGTTTGTATAATAGTATAATAATTTATACAACTACATTTGGATTATTAGACAATGTCGGAATAAAGTGACTCTATGGAGTTTTGCATTCATATGTAAAGGGAAGGGAACCATTGACACAGATTAGAAAGTGTTAAAACTCTGCACATGTGCCCGCAGTCATGTCATGCCAAACACAAACAACGATCAAATGCACGGATCTTCTTCTGTCTGTTCTCCAAAATGTATTTAAATGTAGGCTATATTTATGAAAGCATCTTTAAACTGGTTAACTGTGTCTAATAAGGCAGGCAAAGGCATTCGTTTTCAAGTCGAGTTCGCACGCCACTGCGCAACACACATTGGGCCCTATCTTGCACTCGGCGCAAATGACTTTGTACACTGACGCATGTATCATTCCTATTTTGCACCCGCGCATAGCGGACTTTTCCCTCCACAGACGCACGTCGGTTAACTAAGAAATACACTTGCGCTCCCCGGGGCGGTTCAGCGCAAAGAGGAGGCGTGTTCCGGCGCAAACTTTCCCTCATGCTATTTTGCTGTTCTATAAAACAATTGCGCCACTGACCAGAAAAAAACTAGTCTAAAGTCAGTGGCGCGTTGCGCGTTGTTCATTATGCTATTTTAAGGGCGCATGCTTGGCCATAATCAATGTAGCGTGTGCACAACGCGCATACACGTTGATTCTCTCATCTAAGCAGCAGTTTTCATTTTTGCAAATCATACATTATTACGATAGATAGATAGATAGATAGATAGATAGATAGATAGATAGATAGATAGAGACAATTTATTATAAAAGCATGTAGCTTACACATTTACCCAAATTATCATACGCCTGTTTAACAGAAGTTAATTTGGGTGGGTTTCTCCCAGGGGCGATTCTAGGATTTTTTCAACTGGGGGGCACAAGAGGGGCCACAATTATTACAGAGGGGCCATTCTTATGTTGAAGACTATACTGTAGACTGTGGACCGCCACAATACAACGCTCTTGATGTTCTTAAATCTTCCTGTTACGACTCCGAGACGATTCGTGCGTGCAGGAAACTGAACAGATCATTCAAACTGATTCGCGAACCGATTTAGACAGATCTGCCCAACTTGTTTGATGAAGTATTTGAACAGAATCGACTCAAAAGAGTGATTCATTTGTGAATTGAGCATCGCTCATGCCCAGAAAAAAGAGAGAGCGCGTGCTTAGAATAAACTACGCTTTTAACAACATATTGCATTAAAATAAAGTAACGAGAGGAACGTCGCCCAACGTAACGAAGTAAAAGTACCGTTTTTTCATTAGAAATGTACTCGAGTTAAAGTAAAAGTACCCACAATTAAATCTACTCTTAAAAGTAAAAAATTTCCAAAAAAATACTCAAGTAAATGTAACGAAGTAAATGTACTTCGTTACTACCCACCTCTGGCCGGAGCACACAGGGAATGACCGCGGCAACACTGAATTCAGCGAACTAAAAACAGTGAAGCACTCACTTTTCCACCCTCAACCAACCGTGAACACACACACAAATACAGTGAAATTTGCTTGCTGTTAAAACAGCAGTTGAGAGCTCAAAGCTCGCGATCACCGCTGTACTCGCGCTGTAGAACCACCAGCACCGGGAGAGTCTTCCAGAAAGAACACCGACACACTCGCTCGTTGAAACAACAGCACTCTTCAGAGACATCAAAGACGATCGGCTCCGAAGTGAAAGACACTAGTGCGTTCATCCACTTCCGTATTTATACCCGCGGGCGGGGGCGGAGTGTGTGATGCATTTCACGCACGCCAATTTCATTGGCTCGTTTTAATAGTACTCGAAGATGTCAGGTTCTCTAAGTGAGATCCCAATCAGTCGACACGTCGACTACGTCAAACGTGAACGACTGAAAGGGAACTGTAGCCGTGACCTACTAGGCGATCAAGAAGAGAGACAACCGTGTCTCCCAGGGCAGCGCTTTCCCCACAATAGGGCTTCATGTTAAAACAGTACCCTGTATCAGAATCGCACAAGATGTAGGATTTTACTCCATATTTGATGGGTTTATGGGGATTGTACACCCTGAAAGCTAGGCGCCCACGCCACAGAAACATCCCCTCATCAATGCAAATGTTTGACTTGGGCTGATACATTTCGCGGAATTTGGACACAAGGTGATCCAAGACAGGGCGGATTTTGTACAGCCTGTCAGTACAATTGTCTGGCCTTGTTGTATTATCATTGAAGTGAAGAAATCTCCATATGATTTCAAACCTGTTGCGAGGCATGACCTTGTTGAAGTAGGGGGTAGCTAACATGTCATCTGTACACCAATACATATCAAGTTCAGGCTTATGAATGATACCAGTGAGAAAAAGGAGCCCCATGAAAGTTTTCATTTCTGAAACTGGGACAGGCTTCCATGCATGATATCTAGCATTAGAAATGAACAACTCAGTAAAGTCTACAGGTTGTTCTGACTCAAGAGCAGCAGCATCACCGATAGGCCCAGGATTCTCAGTGTAGGGAATGTTTTTTGGCTGCCAGTTAATTTCATGCCACTCAGGATCATCAGGTTCATCATCTTCAGCTGGATCAGGATGGTTCACAGTGGCCCTTGTTTGGTCACCAGCAGCACCGTGTTGATGTACTTGACGCATCCGGCCTCTGCCTCGCTGTGTTCTACCTGTAAATAATTATATGAGTAATTGGAATTACTTTCAATAAACAGACCTAGATACACACACATATATAAATACATATTACAATGTGGTAAATGTGCACAAAGAGAGATACAATTTGGCCATTATACGCTCATATTTACAGACACAGCCACACATAAATGCATGCACACTTACACACAAATATTATAGTGTTTATATATATATATATATATATATTTTATCCCATAAAGATATAACACTTTCTCGGATATTTTGTTTTCTTACCTCTATGCGTTCTGCCTCTGCCTCGCTGTGTTCTACCTGTGAATAATGATATAAATAATTGGAATTACTTTCAATAAACAGACCTTGATACACACACATATATATATAAAAACATATATTACAATGTGTTAAATGTGCACAAAGAGAGAAACAATTGGGCCATTACACGCTCATATTTACAGACACAGCCACACATAAATGCATGCACACTCACACACAAATATTATAGTGTTATATATATATATATATATATATATCCCATAAAGATATAACACTTTCTCAGATATTTTCTTATCTTGTCTTACCTCTATGCGTTCTGGCACCTTGGAACGACGAATTAGATCTTGACCTTGAATGCGTCCACTCACTGTCCGAAGTGTCACAGTCTGTAATGTCACAGTCTGAATTGTCACTGTCCAATCTTCGACACACAGGTGAACTTTGTCTTCGTCCAGATCGACGGGTGAACGATCTATCTGCGGCACGTCCATGGCTAGAACTTTCTGTGACAACATGTGCATCTCTCTCACTGACTACTTCGTCCCGATCAGATTCAGAATGATCAAATAAAGAGTGATCGGACTCCGAGTCCATCAACACCTCCAGCACTTGATCAGCCGTATACCTCTGCATTTGTCTGTCTGATATTTTGAGCTACATTCTCACTACTCCACTTCTTCACGTTAGAGACGATCGCAGTCTGTTGCTTTGATCTTTGAGTTGCGTACTCTTTCAAAACATGCGCGTGGGTCTTCCTTACCGTATATACCACCTAAAACACGGATACCCGGAAAATTCCGTGTTTGGCGGGGAAGCGTTTTTTTATAAAACCCGGAAAATTTCGTGTTTGGCGGGGAAAGAGTTAAGAAATGTTCACATTATGTCAAATTTGATTTTTTTTATTCCTGGAAAAGAAAGTGATTTATTGTAATTAAACAATATAAATTAACATATTTTTACTCATCAAACAAAAAATATGCATAAAAATGCCTATTTTAATGGAGGAAAAAATTAGGACCTCGACACTAGGATTAGGACACTTGGTCAGGTGGAACCGAGGATTGAACCACCAACCTTCCGGTTTGTAGACAACCAACATGAACCACTGAGCCACTGCCGCCCCGCCGTCTGTGCCCCTATTATAATACTAAGTTTGTTACAATTTGGTAATGTTAAATTGTAATTTGAATGTCATCTTGATGTGATATTTTAGTTTTTCTTCATTAAAAATAAATAAATAAAAGAATACCTGGGTCTCTGAGGGTTATAATATGAGACTTGATGTTTACAGTAACAAAGTACAACAAACAAATCTGATTTTGTCCTTACAGGGAGAACGAGGGAAAAAACTGGAGGCGAAATCCATTCGAGAGGCGATGAAAGAGGAGGAGAAGAAACGTATCTACTAAGGAGGCTATTGAAAAAACTAAAACCCAGCAGTACCACCAGACTGACAGAGTCAAAGGCCTCCATGTGTGTGTGTCTTACGTTATTAGACCACAAGTCAAGTCAAGTCACCTTTATTTATATTACGCTTTTTACAATACAGATTGTATCAAAGCAGCTTCACAGTGATAACATGAAAATAATAATAAAAAATTGGATCATCGTCCACCTTAAGGCAGATCTATGATATTGTTGAATATTAAATGCAACTGTTTTTCTGTGGTGAAATGTTAGTAGAAACGATCCTCTTGTTGTTCTAGAGCGCTCTGAGGCTGGCGGAGGTCCTGAAGGAAAGAGAGGCTCAGATCGAGCTCAAGCGCATGAGGCAGAACGCCAGCAGAGCCGTGGACAGAGAGATCTTGGCCCGAATGGCTTGCAGAGAAGAGCAGGCGGTCCAGCAGTAGCGACAGAAAGCACTGCAGAGAAAACGAGACCAACTGGCCATTTCTGAGTGCTTGAAACTACAGTAAGGAGAAATTAAAGTGCATTTATGCTTCAGTGCATACACAGCTAACACAAATATGCTCTAATGACTTTTTGATAACGTTCCAATTAAGATATAAATGTTATTTCTGAATGTTCCCTAAACGTTCAAAGTGTCAACAACATTTAAAATATTTTTATTTATTTTTATTCTTCAAACACTGTGGGAATGTTACTTTTGAACAGTGTTGGGGAAAGTTACTTTTAAAAGTAATACATTACAATATTGTGTTACGTTAAAATTAACTAATTGTATTACTTAGTTAGTTTAATGGAAAGTAGTGTTATGTTAACCCTCTGGGGATCAGAGTGTTTTTGGGGCCCTTGGGATGTTTTGACATGCACTGACATTTGTGCTTTTTTCAGTTATTTATAAACATGTTAATGGCAAAGGTTTAAATTCACTCTATATAGCACAGACGGGACTACCATGATAAGTGAGCAACATGTATGTACATGTTTGTATTTTTAAGAGAATAATGTTTATGCGTGGTTATTGAAAAAAATAAAAATGAAAGTTGCTGAAATAAGACCACAAAACACATATTGATTATTTCTTCACAAGACTTTTGAAAATTGTATCATATAGTCTAGAATATTTGCTCCAAAACTATGTGAGAATCATCCTGACTACTCATTCAGATAAGTCAATAAAGTATTTTACATTTTTAATGACGTGTTTTGTTTGAGAAAGCTTTATGCGAGGAGGCATGATCTCTCATTAATATGTATGGCATTTCACACCTGAGAAAGACAAAGACCCTCCCATAATATGGCCCTATTAGGTGCTATCAGGCCATATCATTACAGGAGCCTTGCACAAAGAATGAGGAGATTTAAAAAAGAATGGCTTTTAGATTGTTTGGATTTATATAAGGAAAATACAGGGTGCATACGTCTGGACACTTCTATCACACACCCTTCACCATATAGACATGTTTTTTTTTCAGTTCAAAGTTAGAGTTGGAAACATCTTGAAAAGAAAATTGTCTTTTTCCATAAATGTCTTAGTTTGATCATACATATTTCAAAGTTGAGGATTCATTATTATGATATAGCTTGAACAAACACTATAACATCTTAGTTGATTAGTTTATTGACAAAACATACTATATATTTAACAGTATTCATACTGCTCATGAGCAGAAACTCCTAACAAAAGCTTATTTGATGTCTATTTTAGAGTCTGTAACAGTACGTATCTGTGCGTTCATTCATTCATTCATTCATTCATTCATTCATTCTCACACACACACACACACACACACACACACACACACACACACACACACACACACACACAAACATGATTTACATTTAAACAGTATGCTATTTTTCCGTTTACAGACACTAACGTTATTCTATATCGCGATTAGACCAAAGCACTTGCATAAAACACTTACTTCTCAGCTGAATCTGTTGCTCCTCGAAGTGAAAATAAACCAGCACTTGTTCTGTGGTAAATTGTCCCAGGATTGTTCCTCATATAGCCGCGCAAGACGACAGTAGATTAATCTGACTAAAAAATAATGTGTGTTTTCAGAGTTTATGGGCGTTAACGCGTCTCAATGTGTTGCTTCACATATTTGCGTTTGAATAGCGCGTGCTCTCCGTGGGCGTGTCACATTACCAGAGATAATCAGCTGAGAGAACGGTAATGAGACGGGCTGACACGTCTCTCTTTTTATATAGATGACATAAACGGAGAATATTAATTTTAGTTTTGAATCGGATCATTTAAAAGTACAAACTCAAATGATTTAAAAGATATATTGCTTATGGCTGGGTGAATAGTATTTGCTGGTTTTTTTTTATGTTTAGAGACGTGCTCCAGAAAAAAAGTTCACGGTGACTGAGAGGCAGAACGCACACCCTGTTTATTTTCTTTATTTTACAAAAGCACAATATTTTATTTCGATTGTATGTGGGCACATAAAAAAGTAGACATTTAACAGATTATTTTCTCATATTTCTTACAGTTTTTTCTGAATGCTTAAGCGCTAATCGTGATTATTGTAGCACAATTTCTAAAACTATTAATACGTATAGCAAAACCACTCACTGAGTTTGCAAAACTAAAAGCACAAACACTGCTTTGCACTCAGTTTGCAATTTTGTAACACACACTTTGCAAAACTGTAGGCACAATTCACTGCACAACACTCTTTTTGCAGAACTTAAAACACAACTCACTGCATACACTCAATTACCAAATTTCCAACACACTCCTAGCAAAATTATACACATGTATGGCTATCATTAACACTATTTTACCAACTGTCTGGCACACTTTCACATGTGAAAACTGTTTTAGATAATTAGTTCACTTTGCAATCAGCCTAAGCACTATAAATAAGCCACAGGTAAGCTGTCTGTGTGGAGTACAATGGAAGGAGCAGTAAGAGTGAGAAGAGTGAGAATCAGAGGAGGCCGAGGGAGAGGACGTGGAGGTGAAGAAGTTGGAGGAAGAGGACGTGGAGGTGAAGAAGTTGGAGGAAGAGGACGTGGAGGTGAAGAAGTTGGAGGAAGAGGACGTGGAGGTGAAGAAGTTGGAGGAAGAGGACGTGGAGGTGAAGAAGTTGGTGGAAGAGGACGTGGAGTTGAAGAAGCGAGAAGGTTAGAGGAAGTTAGAGGAAGAGGACAAGGAGGAGCAAGAAGAGGACGAGGAGGCCGAAGGAGAGGACGTGGAGTTGAAGAAGCGAGAGGGTTAGAGGAAGTTAGAGGAAGAGGACAAGGAGGAGCAAGAAGAGGATGAGGAGGGGAAAGAGGAAGGGTAAGAAGAGTAAGAAATAGAATAACTGATGACATCAGAGGTACAATAGTGGACCATGTCATCAACCATGGGATGACCCTGAGGGAAGCTGGCCAACGGGTTCAGCCTAATTTGAGCCGCTACACTGTGGCAAGCATCATTAGGTCATTTCGAAATGAGAATCGGTAAGTACTTTGTAGCACTGCCATACTCTAATGAGAAACACAACAGTACCATACATGCAAAAATACTGAAATTGTTACTTTACAGAATTGCTAGACGTCCAGATGTTGGGGGCAGAGGAAGAATGTTCACTCCAGAGCAAGAGACCCATATAGTGAACATGGTGATTGCCAATAATGCAATAAGACTGCGCGAAATACAGCAGCGCATAATTGATAATGACACCATCTTTCAAAATATACACAGTGTAAGCATTTCTGCACTAAGTCGTGTACTTGCGCGCCACAGAATAAGAATGAAGCAAATTTACCGAGTTCCTTTCGAGAGAAACACAGAACGTGTAAAGCAACTGCGATATGACTATGTGCAGGTAAGCTATAGTGTCATTGGTTCTGAATTTGGAAGTGCATACTGTAGTGCTGTGCATGGGCCTGATGTGTTGCATTTGTTTTGTCTTGTCCAGAGAGTGATGGAACTAGAAGCAGATGCCATGGGACATGAGCTACTTTTTGTAGATGAGGCCGGTTTTAACCTCAGTAAAACCAGGAGACGTGGCAGGAACATTATTGGACACCGTGCCATCATCATTGTCCCAGGACAACGTGGTGGTAACATAACCATGTGTGCAGCTATAAGCCAAAATGGTGTTGTTCACCATCATGCAACCATAGGCCCATACAACACTGCACACATTATTGCATTCCTGGACACCTTACATGACATGCTCACTGTTCAGAGACCAGAGCATACCCGATATTTCATCATATGGGACAATGTTAGTTTCCATAGGGCTGCTTTGGTCCGCAACTGGTTTACAGACCACCCATTCTTCATGGCACTCAACCTCCCTCCATACTCTCCATTCTTAAATCCCATCGAGGAGTTCTTCTCTGCCTGGTGCTGGAAAGTGTACGACGGTCATCCTCATCAACAGGTAGCCCTTTTACAGGCAATGGAGGCGGCATGTGGAGATATTGACCAGGCATCATGTCAGGCCTGGATACGGCATTCAAGGAGATATTTTCCCCGGTGCCTAGGACTGGAGGATATCGCATGCGATGTGGACGAAATTTTGTGGCCACATCGCATTCTCGTCACTTTTTTGCTCTGGCTAGCGATCTGCTTTCTCTTCTCCTCCTCTTCCTCTTGCCTCCGAGCCTCCGCTGCTTTTGTCAGCTCTCTGTTGGTCAAATGGTCCTGATGGAAGACAGAAGAAGGGATTTCAAAACCGCATCTGATTCGATCTGCTTTTACAGTGTGTAAGGACTCAAGGGCGGATCTAATCCGTGGGGAATTTGCATATCATAATTAATAATTGGTAATTAATAATTATTCATGCATGTTTGGATTAGATCAGTCTTACATGTTAATAAATCTCCCGATAAGGGAGGATCTGTCATTTTACCTGCATGCATGCATGTGAATCCTTGAAATTAACCACAAGTTGATTGCAATTAATTACACGGACCACGTTTCACAAAACAGGTAAAATGAATTAGCTCAATTGTCAGTATAATATTTGTGGGGATCCACAATATCATCGTACTTTATAGGATTTCAGGAAATGCAATTCTCTGGCCAGAAGAATTGGGTTTCCCGCCCTATAAACACATACTCTTTAAGGTATATTTAATTTTAGTAAGCTTGTAGCAAGATCTTTGGCACTTAAGGGACTTGAAGCTGAGCAAAGAGACAGTACATCAATCAAATGAATATATAATTAATTTAATAGAGGCATGACTACTTATGTATTTACTACGGTTACAGGGGATATATGTATTTACAAACATAATAAACAAACAAAACACGATAATAAGACATCAATGAACGAGAAATGCGTAAAGTTTGGACAATGGATAACTTACAGGCGTGAGCGAGTAAGAGGGAGAGAGAGAGGGAGGGGGAGAGAGAGAGAACATTAGCAGAATTCCTCCTAAGACATTCTCTGATTACAACACAAAACATCATCTTAAAGCTTCTTAGAAGCTCTATAAAGAGATTATACTTGCACAAGTTATGTTATGGTCTCTCTGTGTCGAGGCATTCCTGTACGGCCCTGTCTGGCCGCGTGAGCTGAGTCCTTTGTGTGTGAGGAAGCGTCACGTAGGTTGCTTAGCGCGCGTGTTGAACGGAGGTTCAAAGTCTTTGGGGTAACATTACCAAAGGGAAATAGTTCGGCTAAATTCGTTTCACTTCGTGGAAGTGAACTGAGTCAACTACGGAAAACAAACTTTGACTAACAAAAAATAAATAAAGATCTCTACGGGGAAATCACGCGGAGTTAACGTTACATCTTTGCATGGCTGGTGAAGAAGCGCGTGTGCATCTCTCGGTCCGTCGCGTCACGTGGTCACGTGCGCGTGTTTCTCCTTCATAGCGAGGCGCGCTCGTTTTTAAAGGCTTGTAGTTGGATTTGCTGAAGAGATTTGTCACCCGGTGTTCCTTTCACTTCGTGGAAGTAAACACTGAGACTAATCTAAAACTGAAAAACACAAACTAAACTAGAAACAAATTAAAGAAAGCCGAAGAGCTCGCCTGGAGGCGAGATGTTACATTATGACACGAGGACAAGCGAAGGAAGAGGGAGTTAAGCCTGCGGTTTGTCCTTTTGAAGACCTGACGTTTCCGCCTTCTTTTGGAAGAGGGTCCAATCAGGAGCTGTCCCTTTGGAGGGAGATTTTATGACCCTTTGTGTTATAACCAGGCATTTAAATCTCTAGTTTCATTGGGTGTTCAAGAGAAGAATCTTCACAATTCTTATAATACTAATGTGTCACAAAGTTTAGCAAAATGTAATGTCAATTAAAGGCACATTATGCAGAAATTGTGTTTTAGTCAAACAGTGACCCCTATAGTCGCTGTGGAACACTTACACTGTCGTAAATAGCTATCTAGACATATGTGGACATTTTTGGACTGGTCTAATTATCAACAATGGATGAATGAACAGCATCGTAAAAAAAATGGCATACTACAAGCAAGCGCAACAACATAGAACGCAATCAAGTTTAGAAATAAGAGATTTAGGCTACTTAATCCATCAACAAGATCGCCAGGTCAGCATCGCGGTTGAATCCAGTGCTGCTTTTTAGCTCGCGCCAACTAGTGAAAGCCCGACCGAATGGGACTGTCACAAGGAAATAGTCAAAGGATTCAGTTGCGAGTAAACAGTAATTTATTGAGCACAATAGTAGATATCCGTGTGGGTCAAAATGGAAGCAGACAGAAGAAGACTCAGGCTCGGCAACGCAGGGACGCAGTGGGCAGACACAGACGCAGGAACAGGTAGAAATTCCTCCGGGAAAATCTCAGGAAACCACAGCATGGTACAGGAGTGGAATGCAGGAGAACACGGTGATTAGAACCCTGGTAGCCTCAACAACCAACTGGCAAAGACAGGACGAGGTAACAAACAATATATCGGACATCCTCATTCAAAACAGCTGGCGCTGATCAGCTCATCAGCCGCGCCCGCCCTCGCGCTCACTCACACAACACGCACACACATAGCGAGGGCGAATCAGGGACTCTTTTCCGGTTCCTCACGCGGTCAGATTCTCTTTTCCTTTTCCAAGTCTCTTTCGACCGCGTTTTCTTTGCTTTTTCCATCGTCAAGTATCACGTCTGAAATGCGCACAAGTGTCTTCGTGCTTCATATTTGGTTGTTGATGTGTGTGACGTCTTTGCCGTAAAGCAAGTCGTGATTCTCGCGAGATTTGTCGGGGGCGCTCCTCTCAAACTTGCATTGCTGGTTTTTCCAGCGGCGACCCCGCCAAGCTTTATTACCAGGATGATTCGCCCTACTATGAGTTTGTTTACCACCGAAATGACTTTGAAGCTGTTATATCAAGGTACAATTCTTGCATAGTGTGCCTTTAACAAATGGGGAACGAAGATTGGAGTTTATCGAGACCAAACTTGCCACAAATGGATTTGGTTAAACCTTAGTTGGCAAAGTTTGAAACATTATCCCATTAGAGTTGTCGAGAAACATAGACCAAACCACAGAAAGGCAACTCATGAAATAGGGAACTTAGATACATTTGTTCATACAATTCTCAAGGGGGTATATATAATAGAATATATCCATGAATGCAGAATTCATTTCTCCTTCTTAGTTAAATCCAGAGAGAGTGAGACACAACAATTCTGGGGATCGACAGTTATATGTAAAATGCATAATGATAAAGTCACAGTTATTCCAATGTAACCCGGACAACAAACACATATAAAACACATTGAATATATCTGGTTAAATGTCTTTTAAAAATAGAAGTTTCTTTCTCTTGAGCATCAAATTCCAAGTCAGTCATAAAAATCTCTCGTAACTGGACACCACGCTCTGTCCTAAGCGGGCTTCACTTGTGGGGGATGCGTGTGTGTGTGTGTGTGTGTATAAATTTACATTCCAGGCTTTTTGGGTCTTTAGCAGGATGTACTTAGTTATTCAGATTCACCCTCGCCCAGTCCTTACAAGTGTGAATGTTGTCCAACAACCGTCTTACTCGAAAAGCATTCATTCTTTTTCTCTTCACTTCTCGATTCTGGCGCTCTTTGATGGCCTGTTCCCTCAGATGAAGATCTCGGAGTTGCTTCATCTCTTCAGCCTCCCTTCTCCTCTCCTGCTCCTTCTTCATGTCATGCTCCTTAACCCTAATAAAGGAGGAAACGTCAGACACATTGACACATTAAGGTGATTCCCAGCTAACAGGGAATGTTCTCAGAACTTTAGATACGGTTCTCTCAAAGTTACGAACAAACGTTCTTCTAGTAACATTATGTTTGTTCAAAGTTATCTGGTCTTTAATCATGTTCTCAAATCATTAACACAAAACAGAACTTATACATAATTCGTGGAGTGTTTTTTTTTTACAGAAAAAGTAACAACATTAACCCTCTGGGGACCAGAAACGCGCCGGCGCGTTTTGCTCGTTTTTTTCACATAGCAGAAAAATAGACTTAAAGTACTACCATCATTTCTGTTCATATAGAGTTAAGAAATATGAGAAAATAATCTGTTAAATGTCTACTTTTTTATGTGCCCACATGCAATCGAAATAAAATATTGTGCTTTTGTAAAATAAAGAAAATAAACAGGGTGTGCGTTCTGCCTCTCAGTCACCGTGAACTTTTTTTCTGGAGCACGTCTCTAAACATAAAAAACCCCCAGCAAATACTATTCACCCAGCCATAAGCAATATATCTTTTAAATCATTTGAGTTTGTACTTTTAAATGATCCGATTCAAAACTAAAATTAATATTCTCCGTTTATGTCATCTACAGAGGTGGAAAGTAACGAATCACATTTACTCGCGTTACGTAATTGAGTAGTTTTTTTGTGTACTTCTACTTTTTAAAGTAGTTTTTAAAATCTGTACTTTTACTTAAGTACGTTTTGTTTGAAGTATTGTACTTCGCTACATTTGAAATCATATCCGTTACTGAGTAAAAAATAATACAAGGGAGAAAAAAAAAAATCACACTCCGGAAACTACTGCATTGATTGGTTGAAGGGCGGGAGAACAAACGCGCAAAAAGGTGACGCAGACCCAACTGAGCTGAAAGCGCCCTCGAATTCTTATGAAGCGAATTATGGCCAGTATGGAAATACTTTGTAGAAAAAACGAGTGGTTGTCCTCGGGGATAGATATCCAATTTGAAAAAAATGTGGACGCAAAGTGGCTGCAAAAGGAGGATACATAGGACACCATCCCTCCTGCAGATAAAGGTATGTCCTGATGATTATAACTTAAGGCCGAATGACTTACGTGATGCAGAGGGAATCCCGGAATCCAGTCATGAAAATGGAATTTACATAACGCAGATGTCACGTAAAACACGCAAAATAATGGATGGATGAATACATGGAAAGTAGAACTGTGCAATAAATCCAATCGCGACATGGTCTGTGAATATTTAAGCACAAAAATACTGCTATGTAAATATATAACATACGGTATTTGTTCTGCTGAGCTGTGCCGCTTTGTCTACTAACGTTACATACTCAAGTAGCTACGTGTGACGTTCATGGTGTTTTCAGCGTCTCACAAACAATTTGAGGACATGAATACATTTCCAGAGCTACTCTGAGAGAACGCCTAATGAGCATTTTCATAATTTTATTTGAGAAAAACCATTGTCAAATACACTTTCAAACGGGTCTTCACTACAACCTGTCAAAATAAAAGTTCGGTTTTACTAAGGAGAAATTCTGGGCATACAATAGAACGAACTTCTCAAAATAATGATAACAACAATAAGACATTTTATTTAAACATTATTTAAAGGAATATAAATTTTTTGTCCATGGTTTAATTTAGTAAATCTGTTTTTGCAGCGCTTCCCCCAAAAATAAAAGGACACAAAGTTTAAATTTACATTTGATTACCACCGTTTTTGATAATATATTTGGATTAAATCATAAAAAGAAACATTAATTTTCTGAATAAAATACATTTCATAGGACTATATTATTCTTAAACATTTTAATAAATTATTAATGTTAAAAATAAGTTGTCAATCTAATTCATTATCAATTATTGAATTTAATTGATTAGACATGTTTTATTGAAATTTTAATAAACAAAACAAACAAATGGTTTCAAGTTTGTTATAGTAAAAGCATTTGTTCAACCAAAAAAAACCCTGTTTTTATTAATTTAACTGTCATTTTAACTAATGATAATAATAACCATAATTTAATAATACCGTTTATTTATTTAAAGGTGCTATATGTAACTTTTCTTCTAAAATGAATCCTTTTTTTATTGCCTGTGTGTGAAGGGGTTGTAATCACACATTACAATGATCCACTTGTCGGGTTTAGCTATTACCTCTGAAGGCCAGTATTCTTATTTCTATGTGAAGTCTCCGGGTCGGATTTACTGGTAAATCCATCGGATGTGACGTGCATGCGCGCTCCCGAGCCTCTCTACTGTTTATATACAGTCTATGCGACGGCACTGCAGCTGACCACATGGAGTCTGATAACACCAACAAACGACCTGCCTCCAGCACAACACACACTCCAACACAAACTCCACAAAAATATAAAAAACAAAACAAAACAAAAATGTATCTGCTGAAGCTCGTCAGGCCAAACGTGAATCGGATCGACTTAGGACAAAAACACGGATCAACATCGGCAGAGTGTTTGAATTATGGAGAGACCTCCGCTATTTTTATTGTGATAAATTACAAGTTTTCAGATATGCTGAAATAATGTTAAACTATAATGAAATAGCAAGGTAAACTACAACATACATGAGACATGAAATGAATACAAAAGACTGTTCCAGGATAACAAAAAGTAGGTGCTTTAGGATGTAACTTTTATTTTATGTACTAGATCTACTGTCTAACGTCACTCATCCCACTACTATCATATTGTTTATAATACACATTTCCAGACACGTTCAGTACAGTAATGTTACTTCCTACGATCTTACTGTTACACTGAAATTGTTCAGTCTAGTTCACTAACCGTTTTCGTTATCATACGGTATTATACATTCACCTATGTTGACATTGCTGATTGTGAAAGATACACGAATAGTTAGTGAAATGCCTTATGCTAGATAACACCACAAATGTAACGTTATCATGGTACGAGCATGGAGCATTAGTTCAACGTCAAGCTGATAAAAGTAGCCTATTATTGTAACGTTGCAGTGGGAGTTTACATGAGTTTCCAGCATGTTGTGTGACGCTTTCTCCGGTGTGTTGAAAGTATCAGTGTGGCCGGTACCATGAGTGATCGCTCTTGTGTTCGAGCACGAGCGCTCTTGTAAAAATTGGTTGCAATCTGAAACATCACCGATAGAGGCCGCTAAAAAATACATATAGCATATTTAATAATTGATTAATACTGTAAACAGTGATATTTTCTGAGACGTTATCATACTGTGAAAATCTCATACCATTAATACAACCCTACACGGGGGATTCCCCCACCCGCTGTTAAAAAAGTAACTCAGTAACTTTTACTCTGAGTAAATTTTAAATGAGCAACTTTTTACTTTTACTTGAGTAGATTTTTAGACCGGTACTTTTACTTGTACTTAAGTAAAATTTCATTGAAGTAGTAGTACTTTTACTTGAGTAGAATATTTTATTACTCTTTCCACCTCTGGTCATCTATATAAAAAGAGAGACGTGTCAGCCCGTCTCATTACCGTTCTCTCAGCTGATTATCTCTGGTAATGTGACACGCCCACGGAGAGCACGCGCTATTCAAACGCAAATATGTGAAGCAACACATTGAGACGCGTTAACGCCCATAAACTCTGAAAACACACGTTATTTTTTAGTCAGATTAATCTACTGTCGTCTTGCGCGGCTATATGAGGAACAATCCTGGGACAATTTACCACAGAACAAGTGCTGGTTTATTTTCACTTCGAGGAGCAACAGATTCAGCTGAGAAGTAAGTGTTTTATGCAAGTGCTTTGTTCTAATCGCGATATAGAATAACGTTAGTGTCTGTAAACGGAAAAATAGCATACTGTTTAAATGTAAATCATGTTTGTGTGTGTGTGTGTGTGTGTGTGTGTGTGTGTGTGTGTTTGTTTATGTCCCTTTTGGGTACATTCACCAGGATACACACCAGTAAACTGAGGACCACCTCAAAAATTGAGGACATTTTGTATGTCCTCATTTGTTTGACTATATAATGGCATTCAGCATACTCTAAAATGGTGTCCAGACTTAAAATCTCACTTGTCCCAAAAAATCAGTTTTAAGTGATTTGTGTATGTGAAGTGTGTATGCCCCCCCACTAAAGTGTGTATAACACAGCGCCCTCTAGGAGTACTGCACTTCCGGAAAAGATACACACTTCGGGGATTCTGACCAATCAGAGCGCAGGAAGCCACTATGAGAGCGGGACTTAATGATCTGACCAATCTGAGGCCATCACGTCATCAACAAAAATGGCGGAGCGGAGGCGATATCATTATTATGAATGAATTGACAGATAATCCACATTCAATAATAGATAAATTCGCAATAATTATTATTTAAATAAAAATAGACTAATTTACCCTGAGCAGCAGGAGCTCTCACGATGTATATGGGCATGTTATTAAACTTTAATCCTCGCAGTTTTGCTCTCGCATCGGAGTCTGCTCTGTGTAACGTTATGTGTGTGTGAAGATCGCGCTGCTGCGCGTCACCGAGACTATACAGCTGTACAGTAACTTACATAGGAGTTTATTAATCATGTAGGAACGAGTTTGAAGCGGGGAAGAGACAGAGACATTACGTCATGTGAATTTACAAAGTACATATTTTCTTCCAAAAGCGGAGGAACAGCTGTTTAAATCTGTCAATATGGATGTGATGATTTATTCATCCAAGTTTGTTTAATAAAAACACACAAGCCACCAAAAGATGTGAAAACATGCTAAATCGCTTGCTTTTATGAGTGATTTTATTTGTTTGAAGTGTTTTCTCCTACTTTGCGTTCTGCCGTTTCCTCTCATAATATCAGTGATTTCCCTGAGTGGCCACCGCCCCTCCCCCACCCCCCGCACGAGCAGGACAGGACTCCGTTACCAGTTACCACAGCAACACATTCACTACAGCAAACAAGCTAACTTTTTTCTTTATATATTATATTATATTATATTATATTATATTATATTGAGGAGAGCAGTTACAGCAAACATTATTCTTATTATATTATATTGCATTGTATTATTTTATATTATATAAAGAGGAGAGCAGTTACAGCAAACATTCTCTTTGTAGTATATATTATATTATTTTATATTATATTATATAGAGGAGAGCAGCTGCATGAAACATTCTCATATTATATTATTATATTAATTAAATGTTTACACTAATTACATACGTTTTTTTAAGGCGCTTTGGTGCATTTCTCAAATCACAACTAAAATTCTTGTTCAACCTCCACATCATCTAGTCACTTGTGCACATCATGAAAGCAGTTTATCATTCTTTTGAACAAATTGCAAATGCTTTGGTACATTCATGCAATAAATGTAAGTGTCTGCTGTTTCTTACATTATCAATTGCTTATGTCATGTTGATCAAAATGTATTATACTGGTTCTCTGTTGAATAGTCTTACCCCTCAAAACATATAGGCATTAAATTACTAGTTGTCATAAACTGTCAAACATATTTTCTATACAATTCTATTATACTTTTTTTGTCCTGAATTGCAGATGTGAATTTTGAATTTCACTAATGAAGGGGAATGTAAAGCATTAGATCAATCAATGATCACCAGTTCTCTATAATCGCTCAGAGTGCATCTCATGAAGCTTCCTCTGGAAGCCATATAGACAGAGCACAACACATACACACTCTGAGAATGGAAGAACAACAGGGTAACAGCCGAGAAGAAGAAGAGGAGGAGTAAGGATGTGTGGTGGAAGGATACAGAGGTAAAACAGAGAGATTGTAGGTTTCTGAAGAAATAGGGGCCAATATTGTAGATCATGTTCATGACCTCATGGCCGAGGCGGGTTGAAAGCTGAGCTGAATGTTGGGAGAACAACCGTGTGTGTCCTCAAACATTCAAGTCTTTATAGACAGAACATGCGTGTAATCAGACAGTGTTCACTATACTGTACTGTTCACCATAAGCTGTAGACTTACTGTATTACAGTGGAGTCTACTTGCATTTTACATGAGACAGTAAAAATACGTGATAGAGATCCCTTTCCCACTAATTAGATATCTTAAATGATGTTGTGTGCACTTCTGTATTTGTCTTCATTGTTGTACAGCCTTGATGTTAATATTTTGTTGAAAAATTGTTAAGACCCCAGGAAGAATAGCTGCTGCTTAATGGAGTAGCTAATGGGGATCTAAATAATAAACAATAAACAATAAACTCTACAGATAAAGCGTTGTGAATCTAGTTTCGCGTACCTACCCCGAAGTGATAAAATAAAACAAAATTATGTATCAAATTTATAGACAAGTAATTTGTTCAGGCATGGTTTTCTAGGGAAATACAAACCTACGCACATATATTCAAACGCACATAACTATAGAATCAATTCTTAATGCGCATGTGAACGCCATCAGCGTTAATCACAGGTTCACGTTTAAAGTCTGTTTAGAGACATTCATATACATTTTTACCTTGCAGTTACTGTAAATCCGGCCTCTAGTTCATAAACGCCAGAGGAGAACTGGCCCCCACTGAGCCTGGGTTCTCCCAAGGTTTTTTTCTTCTCCATTGGGTCCCTGATGGAGTTTTAGGACACCATCGGGTCACTTGATGGAGTTTTTCGGTTCCTTGCCACTGTTGCCTTTGGCTTGCTCAGTTGGGGATATTCAAATTAATTAACCAATCATTAATACCATTGATCAGCTCTACCAAACGTGGATGTTTTTCCACTAAGAAACGAACATTGTTATTATGTTTTGATTGATACTGTGAAGCTGCTTTGATGCAATCTATATTGTGAAAAGCGCTATATAAATATACTTGATAGAGACATAATGTAACACACACACATATACAGTATGTGTTTGAATAGTCTGTTCATCGCAATGGCATTGTCATTTTTTAACAGACCAACAGTGTATCTGTGAGTCCAGTCTCATAATGGGTACATGTGTTTATGTGTCATACAGATAATGTGCAGTCTTTTCATTGTCATCAAAATCGTAGCCAGTGTTTACTTCTCAAAATACTGATACAGTTATATTGACAACCATCAAAAGCCTGTAACTTGTTAAAAATCCTTAGTACAATATATATCAATGAACATATCAGTGCCTTGTGTCACAAACAAGAATGTCAAAATGCTGTCATGTAATCCTATTGTGTTCTGCTGTTTGTACGAAATGCACTTTCCTTGTTTGCAAATCTTAAGGATGATTCAAGAAATGTACCAAAGCGACTGATAAGAACTGTTTATAGAGGAGAGCAGTTACAGCATACATTCACTCTCTCTCTCTCTATCTATCTATCTCTCAATATATATATATATAGCCTATATATATATATATATATATATATATATATATATATATATATATACGATAGATAGATAGATAGAGAGAGAGAGAGAGAGAGAGAGAGAGAGAGAGAGGAGAGGGGGGGGGGGGGCAGAGCAGTTACATATAGTCATACAAAAGAAAAAAAGTGTTTAAAAGAATCATGAATCAAGCTGACACGTTTAAATGTTTGTTTACATAATTATTTTGTACTTAATTTGATTTTAAAAGCCATTGGATCTGCACTAACCCTAACCCTAACCCTAGCTCTGCCTGTGACTGTCAGTCTGACTGAGATCTGCTCACACTGTGATCAGCCGCCCTTCCCCCACAGCACTGAGACTGATCGCGCGCGCGCCCTTCCCCCACAGCACTGAGAGAGACTGATCGCGCGCGCGCCCTTCCCCCACAGCACTGAGACTGACTGGAGTGACAGAGAGTTGAACTTGTCTCTGGCTGAACTAACAGACTGACAGTTACAGGTAGATAGCTAAGCAGAAGTGCTGCTCAAAAGATCACAAACTGTCGTGGCTATGCGTTTTTAAAGCACTTTTACAAGGTCTATTAGCTTCTCCGCCCTGTAATGTAAAATACCATTAATTTATGAAAGAAATACAAAGAAGATAATGCTGTTAAAGTACTTGTTAAAGTTTAATTTAGAGCCTCGAAATAATCCACACCCATCCCCCATCTTAACTCGAATAAATTGACAACAACACAGACTCCAAAAGTAGAGACATATTATACCAGCTTGAATATCAGCCCTGCTGTGTATTTGCATACATCAGTTTACTATTTTGATTAATAAATGCTATTAGTAGAAAATAAGATGTCTGTTCAAGATATCTAGGTTGCTCATTTTGCATTTTTTGCTCTTTTAAACCTGTGCTTGTTCGGACATGCGCACTGGTTCCTAGTTCGAGTCGGGTGAGTTCGTTTACAAGTGATCATGTGCTCTGTCCACTAGAAAGACTTGATCCACGACAGTTTTTTTTTTTTTGAAGAAGAAGAAGAAACACTACTGCGATTAAAAAAAAAAAGATTCTTGTCATCAGAGAGTTTTCTATTCGGTCAAATAAATAGTCACAATTGCAACGTGAAATCCAAATACGTAACTACGTCATTTACGCACGTCTGCGACAGTGGATGTATTTTCCCGGGAAATGCAGACACGTGACAATGGGACGCGAAACAGTCAGACGACAGCCCTCCACCCTCCACCACGCAGGAAAGGTGAGATGAAGTCTTGTCCTGAAAATGCATGATAACTAAATACATTGTGAAATATGAAAGTTAGTAAGATGTATGTTTATTTTAGTGGTTTAATTATTTTTTGCTTAGGGTTTTATTTACTTCTCGATTGTATTTTATTTGTTTCTCATTTGATAATTTGTTGCAATAAGGAAAAAAGTATATTGCCTACTTGTAGGCATTGACCAGTAAATATAATTTTGTTATTTCTTATATAATAGTACTTTAGATTCTACAAATTAAAAAAAAAACGAGTCAGTGATAGCCTACTATATCATTGTTTTTCTCAAGTGTTGTCAAATTGCAACTGTGATTTAAAATATTAATTATATATTTTTATATCATTATTATTTGATATATTTTTAATTTTATGTAATACAATATTTGCCCAAAAATCTTTTTTTCAGTGGAATGTTTTTTTCTAGATTTATTATTTATCTTTTTTATCTTTTTTTGCCCAATGATGGTACATAGACACTTTATAGTATTTTTATTGTGTGTTTCAATGTCCAAAGCAGACAAAAAGCACATTAGAAATAGTCCATATAAATCTAGCTGGTTATTGACTGAAAATATCCTGTATGCTGTAGCTAATCAATATAGTAGATTCATGTCAATTGTGGTCACAAGACACACAAGAACCAATGTTTTTTGGCATCATTGACATTGCCTTTTTTTAATCTAAATTCCTGTTGTAGACTGGTCACACGTGCTGTCATTGAATAGAGCTCTGTGATATAATATAAATATATACTTAAGTGTTGAACAGAAAAAACACACGTGTTTGGAACAACATGAGGTTCAATTGGAACACTTAACATAATTGTATGTTAATTACGTATGTTTTTGGGTGAACAATTCCAGTAAGATCAACAAGATTTTTTAAATATGCTTGTTTATTTCATTCACATTATATATATATATATATATATATATATATTTTTTTTTTTCCCAGTCATTTCAAGAAAGTAAGTCGCCATGCTGGGAAATAAAAGACGTAAGAAACCTCTGCAGGACGCTGAGCATCACATTACCTGTGAAACCGACAAGCCTGAGCTTCAAGAGCAGTTCATCAGCAAATATAAAGGCAAGTATTTATGAATAAGCAGTAATAACGTTACTCTACAAAACTGATAATTTAATATATAATTTATTTTTATTGTGCAGTCAAGATTTCTGAATAGAGTTCTGCAGGCATTAGCCCGAAAACAAAAACAGTTGCATTTTTGCATTTCTGGTTCCATCAACCCAAAGTCAGTGTTTATTTGCGCATTCTTAGCCCAATTATGCACAATAAGCCCATAGTGCGTGTGGTCATGTAAACGCAGACTAAGGTCATCATAAACGGCATAAGCATAAACCAATCGACACCGCTAGATTTTTGCCCCTTATTCCAGATTTGCCCAGCATGTAAACACATTAACCTGCGTTCTGTGGCTTATTGAAGTGAGCATGTGTGACTGGAAAGTGTCCTTATTGTGGATTTAAGCACATCCAGACAGAGCGAGCGTTTTCTTGACCCAAGAACATCTTAAAAAGTGTTCTCAAAAAGTGTTCTCATCTCATGCAGAAGTGGTACAGTCAAAATCCTACTAAAACTTCTTTGTCATTGTGGAGAGTGCAGTGCATGGTTGCATAGCAACAACAGACGCCACGGGAAAATCAGACTGTTATTTTACTATTAATAATAAAATATAAGCTAATATGCATTAACACTAGGACTCCCAGAATTCTATAACTACTATAATGGCCATAGCAGTCATTCTGACTGCTCATACATTATTTGCATATCATTTCAAAAAGCTATATCAAATCTAAGAATAAATGGATCTGTTATGTTAGGATAGGTAATAATAAACATCAGAACACTACATTTTAATTATGATGTATGTAAAATTGTATTAGTTAACCAACAACCACTCAGCCTCATCAAGGCTCTGAAGCATGGCTAAAGCCTCTGTGGCAGTCATTCTTCTTGCTGACATTGTTCTGATATTCTCTTTTCAATATTTCAATTTGGTTTTAGCTCGAAGCTAAAGCTAGATTTCAGCTTTGCAATAGACTAAACAAACAACAAGAGAAATTGTTGCTAGTCAACGGTGATGCATCTTCAAGAGCAGGAAAAAGGAGCAACCGACACACGGTCTGTAATGCATACGGTCAGTATGACTGTTATGACCATTCAAGGTAGAAATACTCAAAACTCAGTCTTTTGTGTCTTGTAATTTTAATAAAATAACAATGATAGAATAAAATATAGACACATTTAGGAAAAGTCAGGGTCCTATAGTTACATGGGTTTTATTTCAACAAAGTTATTACATTGCAAAATTTTAAAACAGTCAAAATGACTGCCTTGGGAGTTCTAGTGTTAATGTACATGTCAAGTAATTTGTCTTTTTTTACTCGTATATTTCAGCCTTTAAATCATTTTTATAAAAAGAATGAGGTTTATCTTTTTATAAAACCTTTTTTGTCAACTTTATTCGAATTTAATTTTACTATATGTGCCTATAGGGGTGGGCCGGGGATGGCAGGGGTTGGTGGCAATGTAAGTTTCTGGATATTTTCTATAAGAAAATTTGCGGGGCGAGGGCTTCGATTACCTCTCTCTTTTTGGACCATACATGTGTTTGCATCCCTGCATATGCGCGAGGGAGGGAGAGAGAGAGCAAGACAGTTTGAAGGCGCGCGCGCGGCCGGGGCTCTGCTCGTTCTTTCAGTAACATGCGCCCTGTCACACTCATCTACATCACTCACCGATCAAATAAGGCTTTGGCGGCAGGGGCGTGTCTAGAAGGGGGGCACGGGGTGGCACTGGCCCCCCTGGAATATGATTGACCCCCCCCTGGTGCCCCCCCAACATCATTGGGCTAGATTTACTGTCAACCTGACAATGCCCAACGCCATTGGATCAGAGCGCTGTCAATCACTGCTTGATTTGCGATTCGCAAAGCGAAATCACAGGTCCGCGTTTTTAAAACAGTAGGAGAGAGAGAGAGAGATACCTCGACACGTCATTGTAAATATTGCACCGTATGTTAGTCTGATTACTTTCATGTGTGACTGATCAAGCCAGTACCGTTAGATCAGCTAACGTAATTTCGGCAGACTGAATAGAGATTCCGTGGCAGCGCACGACCACATAAATATAAAATAGATAATTTTTATAGATTTTTAATAGATTACTCTATCTGTTGTTTTAAATACTAAAGGCACAATAATCTTTTTCCAAAAAAGTCGTGCCGTGGTGAACATTAAAATGTGAGAATGTTAACTAACACCATAGCTACATGCAACTGTGTAATTTAGATACTTAATGGGTTTTTGTTTATTTATACACCGCAACAGGACATCCAAGATTTCTTTAAGAAATCATTTTAGAGACCGATTTCATGCAGAGAACGTTCACCGACACTCACACACACATTCAATGTTTGTGTTGAGAATAATGCATGTTAGATGACTAATTAATGCCTAGGTGATGTTTTTTTTATTTATAAGAACAAAACTGTGTGGTCCAATCCATGTTAAATACAAAATGATTTTCAGGCTCTTGTTCAGTGCCACATTTAATACCATCTATATTAGGGCACTGGGCATTGCAAAGATTTTTTAATTCGTGTTTAATATTTTCTAAACAAGTATTTATTTCTAGTTGAATTTTCTAGCTGATTTCCCATGGGCCCCCCTGACTGGTCCTTGGTCCACCCTGTGGCCCCCCCATTTATAAAATCCTAGAATCACCCCTGTTTGGCGGGGCAAATAAACTGCATCCAACTGCTTTCCCTGACGCCTGGATCGTTCGGTGGCGTATTCAAACATGTTGTTTGTCCGCAGCCAGGAACAGCACGTCTGCGTGGCATCGCAATCTTCTTGTAAACAGACCCACTCGCTGCATGACAACGCATGCGATGATGCGAAATGAGGCATAGTTGTCTTGTGCTGGAGGCGGTCATATGCAAACGACTGGTACGTCACTTCGTACCGTGACGTCACCTCGTACCATGGATCCACAACGAGCTGTATTTAGAGCTTGATTAAATAAATGCTTCGTTTATAATGGGGGGGGGGGGGGCATCTTAAGCTATTAAACTTGCAGGAAGTTTTAATAATACATAGATCTCTTATATACCAAAAGATCAAGGCAAATTTGGTCTCATGTCATGACCCCTTTAAAAGTATAATGTAAAGTATAAAAAGCAAAGCATACTTTGAGATTAGCCTGGCTATTGACTATTTTCCTACAGTAATTTCCCTTTTACATCATATAATGTACATCATATGGTTAAGAACTTTTAGTAATAATCAAAATAATAGTTGACATTAAAGAAACTGCTGCTAATGAATTTCTCCTCTTCAGGGCGTGGAGTTTTCACCACTGGAGCTTTCTTCAGAGGGGATTTTGTTCTTGAATACAGAGGTGAACTTCTGAGTTCAGAGGAGAGTCTTGCTCGAACTGAACACTACACTGAAGCTGAGAACACGTTCCTGTTTGATTTTCAGTGGCATGGCAGAAATTGGTGGTGAGTAAAGAACTGTTGGATTGATGTAGTAGTGATGATAAAATATCTGGAACTGTAAAATACTCAGGGTGTGTTCATGCCTGTAGTTCTGTTCGCTTGGTTCGTTTGGTCCGGGTCTGCTTAGTGTTCAGATTGGCATTTCTATCGTCAAACCTGTTATGCTTGACCAGTTTGTCCTTTTTAGGGTCACATCTTCCTGTTTTTGGTTCGTTTATATGTCTCTGGTCCATGTTATGCTCATATTTCATTCAAACCGCACCAGAGTTTTTCTCTGTATTCCCTAAAGAGAACAAAATGGTTAAAGGGATAGTTCAGGATTTAGCATTAAGCTTTGTATTAGTAGAAAACCTGTAGTATTTTCGAATTACCATGCTTTCCACCCTCATATCCCCCTGAGACGAGAGATTTATGTATTTTTTGTCTGGAAAAAATCCTCCGATGAAGCAAAATTCGTCATTTTGCGTCATCGGAGGATTTTTTGGCCAGAGGCTAAAGACTACAGCCAGTAGTAGGGGCTGTCCCGCATGTTCTCAACCCGCCCATAGAGGGTGGGATCTCACTCACACAATGTACACATAGTGTCAGACATCTTTTTCTGGAAGCTAAGCTAGCAGGTTCTTGTTCTGTGGCGAAAGCTGAGTAGTAGGGGTTACCATCCTCTTTTTCCCGGACATGTCCGGCCGTCGATGTCCGGGATTCAGCTTTTGCTTTCTGCAGTCGCCATTCATTGTTTACATGCACACCTTTTGTTTCAATCTAACTGAATTCATTCCGATTGGTGAATCTGAATGTAGTGTTTACATGAAAGCTAAACAAGTGATCGGTTGATGTGCATTTTAACATTGCTAAGAAAATTTCGTCTCACAGGTGTCGCTCATCAGTAATCACGCCACCGGCCTCGCGCCGTTCTCCCGCGGCCCTCACTCGTCCTGCTCGCCACAGTAAACATGACTCGTGTCGTTCTCCCGCGGCCCTCACTCGTCCTGCTCGCCACAGTAAACATGACTCGTGTCGTTCTCCCGCGGCCCTCACTCGTCCTGCTCGCCACAGTAAACATGACTCGTGTCGTTCTCCCGCGGCCCTCACTCGTCCTGCTCGCCACAGTAAACATGACTCGTGTCGTTCTCCCGCGGCCCTCACTCGTCCTGCTCGCCACAGTAAACATGACTCGTGTCGTTCTCCCGCGGCCCTCACTCGTCCTGCTCGCCACAGTAAACATGACTCACACCGTTCTCCCGCTGCCCTCACTCGTCCTGCTCGCCACAGTAAACATGACTCGTGTCGTTCTCCCGCGGCCCTCACTCGTCCTGCTCGCCACAGTAAACATGACTCGTGTCGTTCTCCCGCGGCCCTCACTCGTCCTGCTCGCCACAGTAAACATGACTCGAGCCGTTCTCCCTCTGCCCTCACTCGTCCTGCTCGCCACAGTAAACATGACTCGTGCCGTTCTCCCGCGGCCCTCACTTGTCCTGCTCGCCACAGTAAACATGACTCGCGCCGTTCTCCCGCGGCCCTCACTCGTCCTGCTCGCCACATTAAACATGACTCGCGTCGTTCTCCCGCGGCCCTCACTCGTCCTGCTCGCCACAGTAAACATGACTCGCGCCGTTCTCCCGCGGCCCTCACTCGTCCTGATCGCCACAGTAAACATGACTCGTGCCGTTCTCCCGCGGCCCTCACTCGTCCTGCTCGCCACAGTAAACATGACTCGCGCGTTCTCCCGCGGCCCTCACTCGTCCTGCTCGCCACAGTAAACATGACTCGTGCCGTTCTCCCGCGGCCCTCACTCGTCCTGATCGCCACAGTAAACATGACTCGTGCCGTTCTCCCGCGGCCCTCACTCGTCCTGCTCGCCACAGTAAACATGACTCGTGCCGTTCTCCCGCGGCCCTCACTCGTCCTGCTCGCCACAGTAAACATGACTCGCGCCGTTCTCCCGCGGCCCTCACTCGTCCTGCTCGCCACAGTAAACATGACTCGTGCCGTTCTCCCGCGGCCCTCACTCGTCCTGCTCGCCACAGTAAACATGACTCGTGCCGTTCTCCCGCGGCCCTCACTCGTCCTGCTCGCCACAGTAAACATGACTCGTGCGTTCTCCCGCGGCCCTCACTCGTCCTGCTCGCCACAGTAAACATGACTCGTGCCGTTCTCCCGCGGCCCTCACTCGTCCTGCTCGCCACAGTAAACATGACTCGCGCGTTCTCCCGCGGCCCTCACTCGTCCTGCTCGCCACAGTAAACATGACTCGTGTCGTTCTCCCGCGGCCCTCACTCGTCCTGCTCGCCACAGTAAACATGACTCGCGTCGTTCTCCCGCGGCCCTCACTCGTCCTGCTCGCCACAGTAAACATGACTCGTGCCGTTCTCCCGCGGCCCTCACTCGTCCTGCTCGCCACAGTAAACATGACTCGCGCGTTCTCCCGCGGCCCTCACTCGTCCTGCTCGCCACAGTAAACATGACTCGTGTCGTTCTCCCGCGGCCCTCACTCGTCCTGCTCGCCACAGTAAACATGACTCGCGTCGTTCTCCCGCGGCCCTCACTCGTCCTGCTCGCCACAGTAAACATGACTCGCGCCGTTCTCCCGCGGCCCTCACTCGTCCTGCTCGCCACAGTAAACATGACTCGCGTCGTTCTCCCGCGGCTCTCACTCGTCCTGCTCGCCACAGTAAACATGACTCGCGCCGTTCTCCCGCGGCCCTCACTCGTCCTGCTTGCCACAGTAAACATGACTCGCGCCGTTCTCCCGCGGCCCTCACTCGTCCTGATCGCCACAGTAAACATGACTCGTGCCGTTCTCCCGCGGCCCTCACTCGTCCTGCTCGCCACAGTAAACATGACTCGTGCCGTTCTCCCGCGGCCCTCACTCGTCCTGATCGCCACAGTAAACATGACTCGTGCCGTTCTCCCGCGGCCCTCACTCGTCCTGCTCGCCACAGTAAACATGACTCGTGCCGTTCTCCCGCGGCCCTCACTCGTCCTGCTCGCCACAGTAAACATGACTCGTGCCGTTCTCCCGCGGCCCTCACTCGTCCTGCTCGCCACAGTAAACATGACTCGCGCGTTCTCCCGCGGCCCTCACTCGTCCTGCTCGCCACAGTAAACATGACTCGTGTCGTTCTCCCGCGGCCCTCACTCGTCCTGCTCGCCACAGTAAACATGACTCGCGTCGTTCTCCCGCGGCTCTCACTCGTCCTGCTCGCCACAGTAAACATAATGAATGGTGACTGTAGAACGCAAAAGCCGAATCCCGAACATTTTGGGCGATCTCAAAACACATTTTCGAACTCACTAGTAGCCTATACTTGTTGTTTAACTACTGCGCTCTGTTACCGGTAGGCGTGGCCTCCTAGGGCAGCGAAGCAAGTGCATTCTGGGAGTTGTTGTCTTTCATCCACATAAGCCAAAAATACATTTTCTGGCTTTTCTCAGTCTACAGTAGAAAGCTCCAAATTCAAAAATAATTTCACATTTCTTCTACATAAATGACCCATTTTAAATACATATTCATCTTCGCAGAGGTGAAGTATCCCTTTAATTTGAGATGGCTTTATCTGAGAGCTGAGAGGATGTTGCAGTACACTATCATATATATCAGTGGTTTTCAGACCCTCTCTGCAGATTCTGTATGTCTCCTTCACCAGACACACTCAGTTGAGTTCATAGAGCCGTGTTCTGATGATAAACTCCTCATCTGAATCAGCTGGATTAAAACACGAGACATACAGCATATGCAGAGCGGTGGGTTCCCAGGACTGGGGTTCAGAACCACTTATAGAAAATAACTGTACATTTCTATCATGTATACTAAGATTACAAGTATTGAGTGATAATTGGATGTCTTTATAGCATGGATGCATCTAAAGAAGACGGGTTGTCCTTGGGAAGACTTGTAAACGATCAGACCAGAAATCCTACTTGCAAAATGAGAACCGTTGAAGTGAGCAGAAAACCTCACCTGTGTCTCTTTGCTGTACGAGACATTCTACCAGGAGAAGAAATCACTTACAATTATGGAGACTCAGATTGGCCATGGCGAGTCAAGGTACTATCAAGAAAATGCTAAAGAGATTGATCAGTAATTCATGATAATCTTTTACTGTCATTCTGATTAGTTACCATGTGATTGTGGTCTCATATTTCTGAAGCCTTTAAATCAAGCATCAGCAGAATCCACTGATAAAAAGCCAGCCAGCAGTTTGGGCCCGCAGAAATCGGTAGGTCCACTTTAAAACATCTGTATCATTATATTATTGACTATTTCAGCTTAGAGATGTGTGTGAAAGAAATGATAGTTAAAGTGTAGGACAGCTAGAGAAATGAACATAAACAAGTTTTTCTGTCCTTCACAAATATTTCCTGCTTTCTTAGCCCCATTGTGCAGCTTCTCTTCCCTTTCCTGAATTGGACAAGGTGAACAGCAAGGGTCCACATAAGCTGTCAGGCAAAGCAAGAACATCAAGGAATAAAACGGTAACCATCTCATACATGCAGCAGCGATCTACTGATGTTTACTGCCAGCTAGTTAAAAGTGCAGTCAGTGATTTCTGATAAACACTGTTGATATTTAAAATCGACAGCCAAACAAACACACACCTCCCTTCATTGCTCCGCCCCCAAAATAATGAACAACACAGGCAACCAGTTGACTACAGGTGCATATCCACTTCATCCAGCACACGTGTGTAATAGTTGTGGCACGTTCGGATCATTTTACTGACTTGGATCTTTGAATCTCGTTCATCAAAATTAACAAATCTTTTTTCGAAAACCTTTTGTTCATTTCAGTAGAATGTATTTAAAATGGTAGCCAAATTCCCCAAACACATCAAATGTTGATCGCATTTAGAATAAGAAAAAAAGTGCGATGCAAGGAAAAGGCCAAATTATGAGAGACGGAAATGATTCATTAATTTATTTGGGTCTTCAGGCTATGCAGTCTGTTAGTTACCTCACCTCCCGATCTAAGCCGTTCGTTCATCCTGTGACATCCTCATAAACTTAACTTTGCAGTCTGTAGTACCGGATACGTACACGTTTCGAGTCTATCGACTTCGGGTTCAAGTCATTCGTTCATCACGTGGCAGCCCCATTGAGCTATGCAGTCTGTAGTACCGGATACGTACACGTTTCGAGTCTATCGACTTCGGGTTCAAGTCATTCGTTCATCACGTGGCAGCCCCATTGAGCTATGCAGTCAATACTGGATGCAGAATTGATTAGTTCATATTTTGAGTCTTCGAGGACTTGAGAGGTGAACTAATCATTTATCTTTCCAGTACTGACAGCATAGCCTCAATGGGACTGATGGGAAGAACGAAGGACCCAAAGACTCGAGTGATTTAACTAATCATTTCTGTTTCCAGTACAGAACCTATAGGATGTTGTGTGTGCGCAGTCAACACAAAATTAAAGAATCACTCTCTGAGACAACTCAGTAGTCACGAGTCATTAAAGATTGTTCAAAATGTCTATCACACAAACAAGCCCCCCCGTTGGACCCCATTGAAGTCACTATATGGAGAAACACCTGGAGTGTGTTCCTCAAAAACCTTCATTTCTTTTACACTGAAGAAAGAAAGACATGAACATCTTAGATGGTGTGATGATGGCGAGTAAATTATCAGGAAATTTTAATTCTGAAGTGAACTAATCATTTAAGTAGTTATTGGTTCAGAGTTTTAATGTCTGAACCAGTGTAACTATTAATTTGACTATTGTCACAATTTTGTTGTTTTTTATTTTATTAATGATCTTTGCTTTGAAGTGTGCAAAACACGTTTCTTTATTTTTTGTTTACCCCTACAGTGTGTTTGTTTTGTTTTATATGGGTGCCACAGTTTTCAATATTTTTAATGTCATTTTATTCTTGTTTAAGCTAAATATCTCTTTATATATCTGCAGAAGCGGTTTCAATCAAGACTGTTACAGTCATCCTCAGTCGCATCCATATCTGGTGCACCCTCTTCATCAGCACCCTGTGCTGTGTCCACCTCTATAATGGCCTCATCAACCTCATGCCCTCCTGCCCTGTCCTCATCAACATCAACACCTCCCACGTCACCTTCATCATCCTCGCCTGTGCAGCCTTCATCATCCTCGCCTGTGCAGCCTTCATCATCCTCGCCTGTGCAGCCTTCATCATCCTCGCCTGTGCAGCCTTCATCATCCTCGCCTGTGCAGCCTTCATCATCCTCGCCTGGGCAGCCTTCATCAGCCTCGCCTGGGCAGCCTTCATCATCCTCGCCTGTGCAGCCTTCATCAGCCTCGCCTGGGCAGCCTTCATCAGCCTTGCCTGGGCAGCCTTCATCATCCTCGCCTGGGCAGCCTTCATCAGCCTCGCCTGGGCAGCCTTCATCAGCCTCGCCTGGGCAGCCTTCATCATCCTCGCCTGGGCAGCCTTCATCAGCCTCGCCTGGGCAGCCTTCATCAGCCTCGCCTGGGCAGCCTTCATCAGCCTCGCCTGGGCAGCCTTCATCATCCTCGCCTGTGCAGCCTTCATCAGCCTCGCCTGGGCAGCCTTCATCAGCCTGGCCTGGGCAGCCTTCATCATCCTCGCCTGGGCAGCCTTCATCAGCCTCGCCTGTGCAGCCTTCATCATCCTCGCCTGTGCAGCCTTCATCAGCCTCGCCTGGGCAGCCTTCATCATCCTCGCCTGTGAAGCCTTCATCAGCCTCGTCTGTGCAGCCTTCATCAGCCTCGCCTGGGCAGCCTTCATCATCCTCGCCTAGGCAGCCTTCATCAGCCTCGCCTGTGCAGCCTTCATCAGCCTCACCTGGGCAGCCTTCATCAGCCTCGCCTGGGCAGCCTTCATCAGCCTCGCCTGGGCAGCCTTCATCAGCCTCGCCTGGGCAGCCTTCATCATCCTCGCCTGTGCAGCCTTCATCAGCCTCGCCTGGGCAGCCTTCATCAGCCTCGCCTGGGCAGCCTTCATCAGCCTCGCCTGGGCAGCCTTCATCATCCTCGCCTGTGCAGCCTTCATCAGCCTCGCCTGGGCAGCCTTCATCATCCTCGCCTGGGCAGCCTTCATCAGCCTCGTCTGTGCAGCCTTCATCAGCCTCGCCTGGGCAGCCTTCATCAGCCTCGCCTGTGCAGCCTTCATCAGCCTCGCCTGTGCAGCCTTCATCAGCCTCGCCTGGGCAGCCTTCATCATCCTCGCCTGTGCAGCCTTCATCAGCCTCGTCTGTGCAGCCTTCATCAGCCTCGCCTGGGCAGCCTTCATCAGCCTCGCCTGGGCAGCCTTCATCAGCCTCGCCTGGGCAGCCTTCATCAGCCTGGCCTGGGCAGCCTTCATCAGCCTCGCCTGTGCAGCCTTCATCAGCCTCGCCTGTGCAGCCTTCATCAGCCTCGCCTGGGCAGCCTTCATCATCCTCGCCTGGGCAGCCTTCATCAGCCTCGCCTGGGCAGCCTTCATCAGCCTCGTCTGTGCAGCCTTCATCATCCTCGCCTGGGCAGCCTTCATCATCCTCGCCTGGGCAGCCTTCATCATCCTCGCCTGGGCAGCCTTCATCATCCTCGCCTGGGCAGCCTTCATCATCCTCGCCTGTGCAGCCTTCATCAGCCTCGCCTGGGCAGCCTTCATCATCCTCGCCTGGGCAGCCTTCATCAGCCTGGCCTGGGCAGCCTTCATCAGCCTGGCCTGGGCAGCCTTCATCATCCTCGCCTGTGCAGCCTTCATCATCCTCACCTGGGCAGCCTTCATCAGCCTCGCCTGGGCAGCCTTCATCAGCCTCGCCTGGGCAGCCTTCATCAGCCTGGCCTGTGCAGCCTTCATCAGCCTCGCCTGTGCAGCCTTCATCAGCCTCGCCTGTGCAGCCTTCATCAGCCTCGCCTGTGCAGCCTTCATCATCCTCGCCTGTGAAGCCCTCATCGCCTTATGCGCAGCATTCATCATCCTCATCCTCGCCTGCTCCACCCTTATCTTCACCTTGTGCTGTGTCAACACCAGTGGTTCACTCATCACAGGTGTCTGAGACACTCTCATGGGAGGTGGGTAGATTCATTTGCTGAATTATTGGGATGGTCGGGGTGTATTGCACTGGTAGAACTAACAATAGATTATATGAAATTATATATCATTTATATTGGTTTGTATTCATCCTCTTCCAGATATCCTCTTTAAGGCCATCAAGAAAAAGACAGGTATGTGACTTGCCATGTGATACTTTATATGCAATTTTTTTTTGCATAATTATGAATTGGCTTGCATAATAGTATCCGCAATATGATGAAACGTAATGTTACAGCAACCACTGCCTTGAGTAAGTGTTAAATTCTCTCATTCAGTATTCCGGAAGTTCCGTCTGTGACACAGACTACAGCGATGTCACAGACTACAGCGATGTTGACTACATACCAAAAATCAGCTCCGATGAATCGGATGGTAGTTCTTCTGGACATGACATGGTCAAAAGTGCTTTGATACATCCAACATCTCCCAACGAGGCAGGTAGTTCATCTGATCAATTTATGACCGCACCATCACCAAAAAAGATGAAATGCCAATCTAAAGAGACAAACACTTTGTCTGGTGAAAAGACTTTTATTCAGTCAATGCCATCACCAAAGCAGGAACGCAAGGCGTACAACAAGAAGCAGTATTGCCTTTATTGCTCTAAGCCATATTCAAAAATGGCAAGACACCTTGAATTTGTCCATCGCAACGAAGTGGGGGTTGTAAAGGCAATAGCATTTCCAAAACATTCCAAAGAAAGACAAGTCCAGTTAAACCTCCTTAGAAAAAGGGGCAACTTTGCCCACAACACAGATGTGGTGAGACAAGGACATGGGGAGATGATTGCCTGCTACCGTCCAAAAAATAGACAAAGAGCCAAAGAATTTATTCACTGCATTTACTGCCAAGGGCTTTACAACAAGCATAGCCTTTGGAAGCATATCAAAAACTGTCCCCTTAAACCTAAAGAGGATGATGCCCAGGGCAGGAAAAGAGTTCGATCTCTGTGTGCTTTAAACACACCAGTTGGCTTAGAAGTGAGCAAAGGTTTCAAGAAAATACTGTCCTTTATGAACTATGATGAAGTTTCGCGTGTAGTTCATACTGACAGATGCATCATGCAGCTGGGGGAGCACATGTTCAACAGGATGGGGTCTGATGTGACCAAACATGACTACATCAGACAGAAGATGAGAGAAGTAGGCAGACTTCTTCTTGAAGCAAGGAAGATTACCCCACTGAGAACAATGGTAGACTTCTTCATACCAGCAAACTTCAAACATGTCATAGCAGCTGTTAAAGTTTTATGTGGCTACAATGAAGAGAAAAACTCCTACCGCATTCCTTCTTTAGCTCTCAAACTTGGGCATTCTTTAAACAAGGTCTGTAGCATTGTTGAGAGCAATGCCATGATGTATGGAGATCATGATCGTGCTGAATGCGCCCGAGACTTCAGGAAAATACACCAGGCAAGGTGGAATGAGTACATTTCTGCTGGTGCTATAACTACATTGAAAGAAGCCAAGTGGAACACACCACAGATCATTCCTTTCACTCAGGATGTCAAAGTCCTGCACACACATCTTGAAAAGAAACACGATGGGCTCCTAAGTAAGCTCAGAACTTGCCCTTCTGCTGACAGCTACTCTGCTCTAGCCAAGGTCACACTGTCCCAGGTCATCCTGTTCAACCGAAGGAGAGAAGGTGAGGTATCCCGGATGCTTTTGTCAGCTTTTAAAAGTAGGGATTCTTCTGAGCTACACAAAGACATTGCCATCTGTCTGTCTGAGTTTGAGAGGAAGCTGTGTCTGCACTTCACAAGAGTTGAGATCCGGGGTAAACGAGGCAGAAAGGTTCCTGTGCTCCTCAAGCCTTCC